>NC_066581.1:203834161-204186661 GCF_024323335.1 Lathyrus oleraceus | reverse complement strand
CAGTTTGTCAAATGAATAGATAAGCCATTTTTATACCTTTCTCTCTTGGTATCAGAGCCTGGTTAAGCTTGAAGGCTCTCGATCCAATCATGTCATCCGCTGCTAACACAAATCACAAAAATGACCTACCTACAACTGTCTCTGTCAAGCTGGATAGAGATAACTATCTCCTATGGAAGTCACTAGTTCTTCCATTGATTAGAGGTTGCAAACTTGATGGTTACATTCTAGGAACCAAAGAATGTCCTGAACAGTTTATCTCCACAAATGACAAAACTAAGAAAAGCAATCCTGACTATGAAGAGTGGATTGCACATGATCAAGCTCTCCTAGGATGGCTAAGAAATTCAATGGCCATTGACATTGCAACACAGTTGCTGCATTGTGAAACCTCTAAGGAACTTTGGGATGAAGCCCGAGGCCTAGCAGGTGCTCACACAAAATCAAGAACAATCTACCTCAAATCAGAATTTCATAACACTCGCAAAGGAGAAATGAAGATGGATCAGTATCTTCTCAAAATGAAGAACCTCTCTGACAAATTAAAGCTGGCAGGATCACCAATCTCCAGCTCGAACCTGATAATTCAGACACTGAATGGCGTGGATGCTAATTATAATCCTGTGGTGGTTAAATTATCTGATCAAATCAACCTTACTTGGGTTGATCTACAAGCCCAACTATTGGCATTTGAAAATAGAATGGAACAACTGAACAATTTCAGTAATCTCTCAATGAATGCTTCAGTAAACCTTGCAAGCCAAACCCATTTCAGAAACAACAAATCTGGGACACGAGGCAACTGGAGAGGCTCTAACTTCAGAGGAGGTAGAGGAAGAGGTAGATCTAAACCAACATGCCAGGTATGTAACAAGATAGGTCACACTGCAGTGCAATGTTTTTACCGTTTTGACAAATCATACACAGGCTCAAATCACTATGCTGAGAATAACAAGCAAGAAAATCACAGTGCTTTCATAGCCTCACCTTACCACGGTCAGGACTATGAATGGTATTTCGACAGTGGAGCTAGCAATCATGTGACTCATCAAAATGAGAAACTCCAAGAATTCAGTGAAAGCAATGGTAAGAATTCTCTGCTAGTTGGCAATGGTAACAGGTTGAGAATATTGGGCTCAGGCTCGACTGAATTAAATAAACTCAACCTGCATAATGTCTTGTATGTCCCTGAAATAACCAAAAACCTGTTAAGTATATCTAAACTAACTACAGACAATAATGCTATTGTTGAATTTGATGCAAACTATTGCTATGTGAAGGACAAAATGACAGGGAATGCATTACTAAAAGGGAAAGTTAAAGATGGATTATATCAACTCTCAAGTGCCAACTCCCAAGTCAATAAAGACCCATGTACCTACATGTCAGTCAAGGAGAATTGGCATAGAAAGCTTGGACATCCCAACAATAAAGTCCTGGAAAAGGTGTTGAAGAACTGCAATGTGAAGACATCATCAAATGATCACTTTTCATTCTGTGAAGCTTGTCAATTTGGAAAACTTCACTTGTTACCATTTACATCATCCTTTTCTCATGCTAAGGAACCTTTAGATTTAATTCATAGTGATGTATGGGGTCCAGCCCCAATTTTATCTCCATCTAATTTCAAGTACTATGTTCACTTTATTGATGATTTCAGCAGATTCACTTGGATTTTTCCCTTAAAACAAAAATCAGAAACAGTACATGCTTTCATTCAATTCAAAAACATGGTTGAAAATCAGTTTAGCAGGAAAATAAAAATCCTCCAATGTGATGGTGGAGGTGAGTATAAACCAGTTTAGAAAATAGCCATAGAGTCAGGAATCCAATTTAGAATGTCATGTCCATATACCTCTCAGCAGAATGGTAGAGCAGAAAGAAAACATCGACATGTGGCTGAACTAGGACTCACACTACTAGCACAGGCCAAAATGCCCTTACACTACTGGTGGGAAGCCTTCTCGACCTCAGTTTTTCTTATCAACAGATTGCCCTCATCAGTTAACCCAAATAAAAGTCCATATTCATTATTGTTTGGAAAGGAACCTGACTATGATGCCTTGAAGCCTTTCGGTTGTGCATGCTACCCTTGCCTCAAACCATACAATCAACATAAACTTCAATTCCACACCACTAGGTGTGTGTTCTTGGGATATAGCAACTCTCACAAGGGATATAAGTGTCTCAATTCTCATGGAAGAATTTTTGTCTCAAGACATGTTGTCTTCAATGAGAATCACTTTCCATTTTATGATGGCTTTCTTGACACAAGGAATCCATTAAAAACTCTAACTGAAAGTGTCCCTATTGCTCTTCCTCCTTTACCTACAGGTGCCACTACAAGTCACACAATTGAACCAAGTAACAATGATGTGAACCACCAGGAAGAAGACCTAGCTGTTAATGAAGTTCAACCAGTCCTCAGTGAGATCTCTGTCACTGCAGATGAGGCAACTTCTCATACAAATGAAACACCAGCAACAACAGGCTCAATACAGGACACAGACCCAGTAGAGGATACATTAGAGGATAATCAACATGTCCAGCAGACACGTACTAGGAGCAAGGCAGGGATTTACAAGCCCAAACTACCTTATATAGGACTGACAGAGACACACAAAGAGGATAAGGAACCAGAAAATGTAAATGAAGCACAAGTCAGACCAAGGTGGAAAGAAGCCATGGATGCAAAATTTAAAGCTCTAACAGCAAATCACACTTGGACACTGGTACCATTTCAGGGGCAGAATAATATCATAGACTCAAAGTGGGTTTTTAAAACCAAGTACAAGGCAGATGGCTCAATTGAAAGAAGAAAAGCAAGACTGGTTGCCAAAGGTTTTCAACAAACTGCAGGTCTGGACTGTGATGAGACCTTTAGTCCAGTGATCAAATCCAACACTGTAAGAATTGTTTTATCTATTGCAGTACATTTAAATTGGGAAGTTAGGCAATTGGACATAAACAATGCATTCTTGAATGGCAATCTCAAAGAAACTGTGTTTATGCATCAACCAGAAGGATATATAGACTCAACCAAACCTTATCACATATGCAAATTAACCAAGGCAATCTATGGCCTGAAGCAAGCCCCGAGGGCATGGTTTGACAGGTTGAAGGATACTCTACTAAAATGGGGATTTCAAAACACCAAGAGTGATTTATCACTGTTTGTCCTTAGAGGAACTGACCATATCACACTTCTCCTCATATATGTTGATGGCATAATAGTAACAGGGAGCAACAAAAGGTTCCTAGAGACCTTCATCACTCAACTAAACATTGTTTTCTCTCTTAAAGACCTAGGTCCTCTACACTACTTCCTGGGAATTGAAGTACACAGAGATACTGGTGGAATGTACCTGAAACAAACAAAGTACATTAGAGACTTGCTCAAAAGGTTTAATATGGAAAAAGCCTCATCCTGCCCCACACCAATGACAACAGGGAAACAACTAACCGTTGAAGGAGAACCTATGGCCAACCCTACACTATACAGACAAGCAATAGGTGCACTACAGTACCTAATCAATACTAGGCCAGACATAGCATTCTCGGTCAACAAACTCAGCCAATTTATGAGTTCCCCAACCATAGATCATTGGCAAGGAATAAAAAGGATATTAAGATATCTCCATGGAACAACAAATTTATGTCTTCATATCAAGCCCTCAACTGATCTTGATATTGTTGGATTCTCTGATGCAGATTGGGCTACTAGCATAGATGATAGGAAATCCATGGCAGGACAGTGTGTGTTCCTTGGTGAGACATTAATCTCGTGGGCCTCGAGAAAATAAAGAGTGGTGTCAAGGTTAAGTACTGAGTCAGAATACAGAGCGTTGACTGGCCTAGCAGCTGAAGTAGCTTGGATTAGATCGCTATTAGGTGAGCTAAAACTTCCTATGCCCAGGAAACCAGTTTTATGGTGTGATAACTTGAGTGCCAAGGCACTAGCATCCAATCCAGTGATGCATGCTCGATCCAAACATATTGAAATAGATGTCCACTACATACGTGATCAAGTACTTCAAGATCAAGTCACAATATCCTACGTACCCACAGCAGATCAAATTGCAGATTGCTTAACCAAACCTCTCACACACACAAGGTTCAACATGATGAGAGACAAACTTGGGGTGACTATGTCACCATCAGTTTGAGAAGGGGAGTTAAAGAAAGTTATGATTCTAATAACTTCATATTGATCTCAATATCACTGTCATTATACAGTTTCCATATTCTAGTATCATGACTTTATTTTTTATGATTCTGTCACAGCATGTGTATAGCTGTCATGACCAATTCCTTCCATATATGTTCATTATTGTAGTTAGTCCTAGCATAATTCTAGGATCTCATATGTACTACAACCGTGTATATAAACACAGTTTGTCAAATGAATAGATAAGCCATTTTTATACCTTTCTCTCTATATGATAATAAATCATGTATATCTTTAAATTTTGATTCATACACGTCGATTATGACTATTAGTGGCACTTTTATGCCATTAGAAGACGTTAAATGAGTTGAGAGTCTTAGATACTGCAACCTCAAATTCTACTACCACTACTAATTTATTAGTTTTTTTTTTCGTTTGAATTCATTACCTTCTAGTTTTATTTAAGGAATTTCAAATTGTTGTGCTTGTAAACTTGCTAATTTTTCATCTTTATATTTTAATAAAAGTGTTTATATTTCATATGCACCCTTTGAATCAGTTAACCCCAATGTATGAGGTTCATCACTAGTTCTTTCTAAAGGAGGATCTAGATATTATGTTTAGTTTATTGACGATTGTACTTGTAATTTGTGTGTTTATCTAATGAAAAATAGTTCTATTACTTTTGAAATTTATCGTATGTTTCATGCAATGATTAAGACTCAACATAATATTATTATAAAGTGTTTCCATTATGATTTAGGTGGTGAATATACCTCCAATAAATTCTTTGAGTTACTTGAATATGATGATACCATTCACCAAACATATCACCAAAGATATTATATTGAGACTCCTTAATATAATGGAGATGCTAAAAGAAAATATTGTCATATTATTGAGATGACTCATTCCTTTTTATTACCTGTTTTGGTTCCCAATGAGTTTTTAGTGGAAACAATCCTTACTAATGTTCATGCTATTAATATAATCGCATTGTCTATCACATCAGACTTGTCTCCTTTCAAAACATTGTATGATTTTATCTCTGATTTTCTTCTTCGAAAGTCTTTGATTCTTCTTGGTTAGGTCTTTATCCACAAGTAGAATGTGATTTGTTGTCTCTCTCACTATATTACATTGGGAAGTTGTTCTTCACATTCTTCATTATCTTCGTGAAACCTACTTTCAAAGCCTTTTATTTTCCTCATTTCCTCGTTAGTGTTTTCATGAATTCTAAGTCTACCATAAGTTTTTTTTTATATTTTGAAGACTCTTATTTTTTGGACGAGTAAGAAATAAAATATTATATATCTCTTCTATGGAGTTGAGTATCATGTTATGACATCCACCACTATTGAAATAGTTTGGTTGAGTTGATTACTTTTTGATATGAGTGTCTCTCTTTCTAAACCAACTCTCATATATTGTGATATAAAAGAGTATCATTCAAATTGCTCACAATCCAATATTTAATTAAAGTACCAAGCATGTTGAAATTTATCGTCACTTCACTTGTCACCATCTTCAATATAGAACAATTACTCTACTATTCATCTTCTCCTCATTGTAGATGGTTGAAATTTATTATTATTATTATTATTATTATTATTATTATTATTATTATTATTATTATTATTATTGTATTTTATTATTATTATTATTATTATTATTATTATTATTATTTATTATTATATATTATATATTTATTATATATTAATAAAAATAATTTATTCATTTTTAATACCATTTATTTATCTCTCTTATAATAAGGTCACAACTATTAATTGAGAGGTTAGTTTATTTAATTTAACTTTAGTTATTTTGAAAAATAATAACAAATATCAGTTAAGATTGTTATGCCAATTTAAAAAGAATAAATATACATTCAAACTAATTTATATTTATATTATGTTAGGTCTCTATCACTTCACCTTATTTTATTGATAATGTCATTTATATCTTGCTTGCATACTCATCATACATTAGGTCACCAAAAAAAGAAGAACACATTTCACACTAATCTACATATTATAAATAATTGTTAATCTAAATGTTACTATCTCGAAACAAGTTTAGCTTTAGTAAATTTTACTCCTGTCTCAATTTGTCGCTAGCTGGTCAACATGGAACCATGACAAAGTGAAAAATAAAAATAACATAAAAAAAAATGTATTGATTTTTTACTTGTCAGGTTAAATTGACTGTTTTGTCGGCTAGATTTTCTAATTGACCCAGCCACATTAAAAAATGGAACTATTAGAAGTTGACACGTGTTATGTTGAACACTTGAGCCAAAGAAGATCTTCGCACGTGTCAATAGCTAAAAGGTACACAGTGTTATGATAGATATGTTTGTACCATCCATGCACGTACAAGTATGCAATTGATGATATCACAGGGTGTACCATATGATAGGTCCACGTGTGCGGTTCCATTTTCCCTTTGTTATTGTAAGCTATCAAATCAATTTGCCCATGACTCACGTTTATTAAATTTTAGTGGAATGTTATTGTCAATTATTAATTATAGCTTATTTTTTTATTAAGAACCAAGTGTATTGTGTTTAGTACGGTAAACTAAAAACACATTATATTAATCTCATTCACTTTATATTTCTACCTTTTATAAATAAAAAAATCAATTTTGTCTTTTGGTCGCGACGACGTGTTTGTCGGATAATAACGGTAAGTATACAGTTTATCGGATAATTTTAAAAGATTGTCGAACCCACAAAGATTAATAATCAAACTAATATTATCTATCGCTGCAATTGCAAAACTAAGACTAAAGGTTAAAAGGATATGAACGGAAATATAAACGCTAATGGCTAGAGGTTTGAAAATGATAATAAAACGAGTTCGGAATATGGATTCCGCGTTCCTAAGGGATTAGGTAGAACTCGGGTACTAATTACGATTTTATTACGTTCTGTAGAAAATATTGATTTAAAGACTTTGTCTCACATTCTCGCGCTATTGACTACAAGATTTTTCTCTCGCTCGTCCGTTTCAATTAGAAAGCATATTTTGAAAACCAATGAGATCTTAAACGATGCCTAAAGCGCTTTTGTTGTTTTTAGGGTCGATGTCTAGTTTCCACTATCCGGTTCCTTCATCACACTCTCGCACTATTGGCTAGAACCTTAGTTTGCTCTTCACTCTCGTGTCAAAACAATAAATCGTACAATTGGAAACTAAAACCAAAACAAAATTTAATCACAATTTTGCACCTATTGTTTCTACCGAGTCCCGTCGGTAACGACGGTGCTCATACGCCGGACTCAGACAAATTTAGCAAGACATAATTATAATCAGAAGTAACATGATTAAAGCGATTGTACTTAAAACCAACATATCATATAATACATTAATAGAAATAACAAGCATAAACAATAAAACGGTAAAAACCTGAAATTAAAGAAACGAAGACTTTGAATTGAAACGAAAATGTCAGCAGGCTTGTTCTTGATCCAAGAGTAAAATGAAAATTATAAGAAAATAGGTGTGATAATCCCTCGATGTGAGTTATTGTCACTTTTACAGGTGAATTTATGCCTAAGACTACAAAGCAATTCGACAGAGCTTCCGCACAACTTGGATGTCCTGAAACACCTCCAAGAGTCCTATTTATATAGGCTTTGCATCCTTGTAACCTCCCTTGATCGTGCAAGCAAAGTAGAGGGAAATAGGTTGGAGAAAACTACACAAAACTACCCACTAGCGTAAAACTGCTTCTGCATGATAATGGTGAACGCCATTAGGGCAATGGCGAACGTCATTGCCTTGATCATTAAATGACTTAGCAGGAAGGCCAATGGAGAACGCCATATACACATGGCGAACACCATTTGGGCAGAATGGGCATAATCTTGCTCTTTCGCTACTTTTTTGCTCCTTTTCCAATTTGCTTTCGAATCTGCACCGAAACTCGCTAACAACTGCAAAACTAATAAAAATGAACTAAAAGGTGATAAAACATATTGAAATAAATACGAATAACATGCGATATAGGCATAAAAACATGATACAATTTCTCGTTATCAAACTCCCACACACTTAGACTATTGTTTGTCCTCAAGAAATCACCCAACGCAAATGAAAAAAACAATCAAGTATAGCGTCTGATACATAGGCATGACAAAACTCTAAAGAGTAAGAGGTTGTTAGGCTAGTGCTAAATAGATAGGTATTGGATATCGACAATAAGGATACCGTAATGACACATATTCGCATTACACTGACAAAAACTCCCCCTATGAAAAACCAATACGAATCATGCCATTATGACTCGGCCTACACTCTTTGTTCTTTTTCACCTCTCTTTCATTCTAGAGCAATCACATTAAGCTCATTATCCGTACACATTCATGGTAGGCGAACCTGTTAGTGACTATGGTCTCATTTTCATATTTTTTTTCGCACTTACTTAGCAAATTTACTTAAGCATCAACTGAATTTTTAAGAGTTTGTATTGTTGGGCTAAATGATCGGGTGAGGATCGCCTAACTTAGAAGGGACATATCTTATCACAGTTTTTTTTCCGCTTTTAGCCTAAGACCATACACTTATTTGCATCGGCTTCCTTACTCAATGTGTGCTTGAGATGGTGTTGAATGATTAAATAAACTACTTAGGAGGCTACTTAAAAAACTTAGAAATTAAGGTCTTGGCATAATGGTTATTCAAATCGATGTCGCATACTTAGGAAGTTCAGGGTGTTAGGACGGTACCGATATTATTGAAACTTTCCCAAGTCTATTTAACAAAGTCTAAGAATGAGAAACAACTTATATTCTCGAGATGTCATGCAATTAAATTAGAACAACAAAAATTTATTGGGGGTCAAATCTAAGGAAATTTTATCAACAAGAGAAAAGAATATCATGTTATATGACTCAACAACACATGTATGACTCGATCAAACACAAACATCAAAGAAAAACAACTTAAACTAAAAGAAACTAAGAAACTAACTAGAAAAACATAAAAATATAAAATAAAGTAAAATAAAGCGGGAAAGCTCCTCCCCTAAACTTGAACTAAACATTGTCCCTAATGTTTCAATGCAAAGCGGAAAAAGGAGTAGATAAAACCTGGTAGGCGGCTCATTGATGTCGGCTCCGGCCTTTGTGATGTCTAACACTGCCTCTATCGTACACAAGGTGAGGTACATGTTGTATATACTCCCGCATGTCTGGTACTTCCACACGCACTTTGTTCATCTGCTCGGTGAGGTCACCCATGTTGAGCTTGGTCCTTTCGACAAAGTCAAGCTGCGTCTCTCTGATATGATCAATGGTGACACTCATCTCCTCATGTTGCCTCTGAATACTCATAAGTAGCACGTCACGGTCCATATCGACATCATTCCGATGTCTAATCTCACTTAGGATGTCATCAAGAGTTGTCCTCATGGAGGTGTAGTCATACTCCTTGCGGAGTTGATATCCAGATGAGGTACCTACAAAGGAGTCAGGCAAAGCATGTGTGGTGTGTGCGTGGGTGACATCAGGGGAGCATCTTGCTCCATGCGATCAGGCCTGATAGTATCATCAGGGTCAGAGGCATTAGCGTCAAAAATCCAGTTAGCACTCAATCGCACGTTAATGTGTGTGGCGCAAGGTAAAGTAACTCCCCTCACCTCTATGTTACTAATCATCAAATAATACTTGTCGTTTAGTTTATTCTTAATAAGGCTCATGCTACGACAATAATCAAGGTCTGCAAAAGGAGTCTCTAATGGCTCAAGTGTATCCAACTCAGTGCTTAAGTCTAACGTAAGGGCTATGGATGTAATCAGCCCTCCAACACAAATAGGACCTTCTATCCTAACACTAGTAGACTGAAGGTGTGCTAATAAGAAAGGTGTTAGGTTAACTTTTGTCGCAGATAATGCATAATAAATGAGAAAAATATCCATAGAATTCATGTTTCCAGTGTTTTCCCAGCCAAAGATAGTGCCGACCAAAATGCAAATACCTAATGGCTAGGTTCTGAATAGCAGTGGCTTTAAGACCTTCCCAGTCATAGGTAGTTTTGCATATTAGTTTCCGCCAAAAGTGAAGAGCATTAGCTTCTCATTCTCTCTCTAGAGCGGCTTGGCAAGCATATTCATCTCCATGAGGGAATGAAAATATATTGGCCATATGGTCTTGGCTAAAGGTGTAGTCTTTATTGAACATTGTAATATAAACAGTGTCCTTAGTGCGTGAACCTCCTACGGGGGTGACATATCTAAAAGAACTCAAGAAATCATAGGTAATGTAAGACCCTAATTTTGACCCTAAGATCCCTCATGGCATCATGTTATTGCACAAGTGCATTGCCTCAAGGATCATAGCATGTTTGGCTCCTTAACCCTAGGGTTGGGACTTGTTTGAGTGATTTGAGATCACCAAGCATGCGTGTATTGTATGTTATTGCTTTTATTATTTTATTACTAACCAAAATCACAAAAATATGTCACTAACTCTTTTTGTTTTGAAACTCAAGAGATCATGTGCTCCACAATGCTCCTAGGAGGTTCCTAAGCCCAATGCAATGGCTAGATGAAGATGAGAAAAAGCATGACAATGGTGCAAAAAGTTCCTAATCATTATATATGTCTCCCAAGTATCTTAATTTGCCAATTTGATCAAGATAACCCAAAGGGCTTGAAGATTGTTTCCCAAGGAAACCCTAATTTCACTGTGTTTTGACTGTGCCTTGCCCATGAAGCAATCTCAACCTCTGATCAAATTTAATCAAGTTAAGTTCTTTGATTTATCATTTTATGCATATATGATCCTATTTTAGGCCCCTCAATCACTTATTCATCAAGATTGGAAGTTTGACTTTGAAAAGTTGACCAATCAAGTCATCTGACTAAGTTGAGGTTCAATGAGCTATAACTTTTGATGTGTTTGTCAAATGAAGATGACCCCAAAATAAAATAAGTTCCTACGAACCACATGAACAACTTTCATGTTCATAAAATATCCATTTTAAGCTTGTAAGGTCATCATTCGTTTCAAAACATTATAGGTCATTTTGGCTAAAACCCTAATTTTGGGTCAACTTGCCAAGGGCATAACTGTCTCAATTTTTATGATTTTGAGGTGGGACCAAAGGAATTGGAAATATTGAGATGTCTACTTCAAATGTAATGTTGGACAAAATTTCATAATCCTAAAGTAAATACATGTTCCATTGCAAAACATTATAGGTCATCTTTGACCTAATTCATTGAGTTTGAAAAAGTACCCAACTTCAAATGCCCATAACTTTGTCATAGAAAATCCAAGTGATGCAAAATGTGAGTCTAAATTGACTGTCTTGAAATGATATACAACTTTTATGTTGGATAAGTTTTCATTTGAAGCTTGTATCATGAGATAAGAGGGGTTTCACCAAGCTTACTTTTGGTTGACTTTTTCAAAGTGATTTGAACATGTTTTACACTTGAACTTTCCAAGCCAGTTTTGATCAATTTGCACATGTCAAATGTTTTTTTTTCAAACATGACTTTTATTCCTTATTTCAAGAGAATTCCAACCATTATTCACAATAGTCATTTGGATCTACCATTTGAGAGATTCAAATTTTTCTTCATTTATGTGTATTTTTGACATTTTATGTTAAAACTTGAGATGCAAGCCTTTTCCATTCCATGTGCACGACCACATGCTTTCAATATGAGCTCAGCAAGTCCCTTCAACCATTCATGGGCCTCTCACATGTCCACAAAGGCCCATGCATTCAAAATTGCAATTCCCATGCACATGAGCAAAGTGTGATGATCAGATGCATTTACCTATAAATAAGTGCTTCCTTTCCTTCATTTAAAAACCCTTTGGAGATCCCACATGTTGCTGAATTGAAACCACAACCCTCACCAAAGGAATCACTCACCATTTTTCAATATTTTTGAGCTTGAAATTCAGCAACATTAGTTGAGTTTCAAAGCTAGATTCCTTAGCCAATCATCTTCGCTATATTCAGAGATAAAAAAGGAGCAAAAAGCTTGAAGGATTCGTGGCCAGAAACTCACCATTTTTGAAGGTATAAGCTCAAACTGTTTGGATCTGAAACTCACGATTCAATGTAGTATTCTTGTGTTTTTGTGGTTCTCTGAAGTCCTCATACTTGAGGCAAACTTTTTGTGCATTTAATTTTCCATTTTAAGATCAATCCGTGTGGACACCATGATTTTCTCCTTCATTTTTCTCTCAATATAGGAAGAATGGGAGGAATTTAATGGTACAGTGATGATCTACATCGCATAAGCTTCATTTCCATGCCCTTGTTTTTCATGTTTGATGAAATTCATTTTCCTGCAATTTCTGGTCGGATTCTGCTTGGTTGACCGGAGAAGGTGGTGGTTTCCACCACCACCACCACGTGTACTGATCACAGCCATTTGATCTCTCCCTCACGATCTAATCTCGTGCATCCATTCTAATTACTTTTTTAATTCATTGTGTTTCGCTGCTGACTTGAGTACATCATGCACCCTCATATTCAGGCCGTGTAACACGCCACGTCATTTAATGAGACGGATCCGGTGGCTCAGCTTTTTTCGCTTTATTTCATTTTCTCATTATTTTCTTTTAATTCATTCTATTTTCAATAATTCATAAAAAAATTCATATGAGGTCAGAAAAATATGAGACCAACTTTAAAATTTTTCTTGAAAAATCTAGTTTCATCTTATGATTTTTAATTATTTTTGTGACCTCATTTGATATTTTTCATGAATTATTTGGTTTTTAATGATTTTAATTCATTTTAAAATGCTTTTTGACTTTAGAAAAATACAAAAATATTTTCATAGCATCTATGGATCATCAATGAAAAATAGTCTCAACAATTTATTGTTTGTTTTGAGATTATTTGAGATTTTAATTCATATTATGCTATTTTTGGTTGTTTTTAATTGATTTTAATTTCTTTCTGGCTTTAAATATTTGTGAGAAAATTAGTCAAAGTTTGTTTGACCATGTTGAACCTATGAAAATTTATTTGGACTTATTGAAGTTGTTTTGAATTGAATTTGAGGTTCAACTTTGTTTGTTTGTTTTTTATTTGTATTTTCTTTTAATTCAAAAATAAAAAAAATATTATTGACTTCTTGACTTGTTATATTCATTCCTCTTCTGTTTGGTGTTAATCAAGGTTGAATTGATTCAACTTTGATCAAATTTATTGGATCTTGTGGTTTGAGAATCCTTAAGGATCATCACCTAGAGAGATGAATGAATTTGATCAAGGATGAGTTATCCCTTGATCAATTGGGATTGGTTGTTGTCTTCTTACCCCGCCCCCCCCCCCGCCCCCTTTTTTATCTTCATCCCTTTCTTTCCCTCAATGGCCAATGAGTTAAAGTCTTGAGGTTGGTCTTGACAAATAGAAGTTTAATCTTCTTTGATCCAAACCAAACTCAACTTGATTCATGATCAAGTGAGTTATTTTGTGTCAAAGATAGCTGTAACACCTCAAATTTTCACCCCCCATTTGTACATTCATTTCATTTTTAGGTCATTAACATTACATAGTGCATTGCATTTCATCAGTCAAAACTGGCATCAGGAGAAGTCAACTGTGCAAGAGACCAAGCATTTCCATGAGATGAAGGCCCTATGGTTGTTCTAGAGAGTTTGTGTGAATCAAGAATCATTTTGAAGCAACTTGTCCAAGTCATCTGAGGCCCATAAAAGTCAATTGCAAGTCAACTGAGGGCTAGGAGGTGGAGAAATGGTTTGAGACACTTCATTCATGTTCAAAAGAGGTTTATTCATCATGTCAAACATCTACCTTGAAGATTTTGAAGCCATATCAAAAGTTTCCCAAAATGGAAAGTGACCTGTAATTTCAAGTTTCCAAAAATAAAAAGTTTTTGGACCAACTTCAACTCAACTTTCCAACATCAAAGAAGCTTCAAATGAAATTTTGTCCAGCATGAATGTTGAAGATCTTTCTCTCCCATTTCCAAAAAGTCCAAGATCATGAGCATCTGATGAATGGTTAAGGAGATGTGATCAAATCATTGCCAAGTGTGCTTGAAACTTCAAATGGCCATATCTTTTGAACCAAAACTCCAAATTTGGTGGTTCTTTTTGCATTTTGCTTCTCATGACATGAAGTTTCCAAAACATCCATCACATTACATGGATTTCCATCATATGATCATTTGTGCATTCAAGTCAATTTTGGAGGGAAACTTGAAAATTTAAAATTGATGCATCATGGGAGCTTTCCACCATTGCCATTGTGTTTGAAAATTGATTTTTGAGTGAAAATAATCAGCTACATGGTACTGTTCACGTGGAAATAGCCATGCACCCTCCAATTTTCAAGTTTTGGTCATAACACCTTATCTTGATTAGTTTTAACTAAACCATGCCTAATTTGGATTAAGAGTGGATTAGTGAAGCATATATATACATAATCTTAACAGATTTGAGGAGTTTTTTGGATCTAGATCTCACAATTTTCTCTCCCTCCAAAATTTTCTCATAATCAAATTTCAAAATTCTTTAACATAACACCTTGTTTTTGTTGAAGATTCATGATCAGTGAGTGTAATTGAGTGTGAATTCATCATTTGTTTGAAGAATTAGAGCCATATTCGAGCAGTTGAAGTTCAATAACCTTGCCATGGCAGCTGAGATTTGAGCTAGATCTACACGGTTTCAAGCTTCCTTTTCTTCATCAATCATCATAACAAGTACTCTGGAGCTGATTTGGAACATTACAAGCTTTGAATCGTGCGAAATCTAGAACCTGCTCTTCAAGAGGTAGGTTTTTTGAAGCTTTCAATTCTCAAATTCATTGCCATAATAATGTAGATCTCATGTTGCTGATTATTCTGGTGGAAATTTCGTGTGATTTGGTTAAAAATTAAGTGAGATATGGTTGATTGAAGTTTTGAATGTTAAAATGATTTTGCTTCGTTTTGCATGATTGATGATGAATTAGCATGAAATATTGTTTGATCTGTGATCCTCATGATGTAACCGTTCCAATGATGTAAAAAAATTTGAATTCTGAAAAATTCTGGAAAATTCTGGAAAAGTGTGGATGAACTTCATGCTGTTCATCATCATCTTCATGAAGAAGATGAAGATCTTCATCTTTGTGACGGATTAGCGTCTGCCTGGCTTCGCTCCTGGTGCGCTAGGGTTCTTGCATGAAGAACGCGCCCAGACCTTGTTTGATCTGTGATCCTCCCTTCGATCCCTGGCGCTTGCGTTTTTGAATTTTATTTTCATTTTTTCAGTTACACACTTCGAATCCTGGTGGTAGCATAAATTTCAAATTATTTTCTCATGTTCATTTTCCCTCCAATTTAATCCATGCCATGATCATTTGATTTCATTTTGTTTCTCCAACTTTAAAAATCCATAACTAATTGAAAAATCATCCAATTAATCCCATTCTTTTTGCAAAATGATCCTTAGAATGTATAGAATTCTTTGATGTTGATTTCATGATTTTACACTTCCTGGATTTTGAATTGTATTGGATTATGTGAACATGTATGCATATGTGACCTTGCCTTACTCTTTCTAATGTGAAATGCTTGATATTGATCCAATTGCTACCAAATTTTGCATGATGATTCTTGACATGATAATTGACATTTTGGTTTTGGTTTGACATTTTTCCCATGTTCCATTTCTGTTTTGTGTACATGTTAACATGGTGTGACAATTTGTGTCACACAATTGGATGATCAACTTGTGCAATTTCATTTCCATATCAAATGACCTATGTTGATTCTGATTTTTTGTATGATGATCATGTTGAATGTTTTGAATGCTCATGAATTTTTCCAGAATTATTTAAATCATTTCTGTTTTGATTTGAAATTTTCATTCTCAATGTCCAAATGTATGCCTTGAATTGGTCTTTGACTTCTCTTGCTTATGATATGACCTTGCTTATTGATTTTGGTTTGGTCCTTTTTAGGACATACTCTTGATTGAATAAACATGCTTTGTGTTGAATATCAAGTGCTGTTTTGGCTTTTTGATCCCTTTTTGACCCTAGGCTTTGACCTAGTGGTTTGGACTGACATGTTGAGTTGTGAATTTCAGGTTCAAGTATACATTTCCATGGTTGATGATGCTTCATCATTTAAATATTGATATCTGCTATTGATTGCTAACATTTGCTGTTTTGTAGGTTGATGATAACTCACTTGAGTTTGCCTTATGGTTTATTTGTTGTACATTGGGATTGTCTGTTTGATATTGACTGTTGTCTGTTTGTCTAAATCCTGTACTGATTGGTTTAGTTGTTTCCACAGGTACCTAAGTTGCTTTAAGTTCATTTGAACTTTGCTTTGCTATCGCTTGTGGTTGGAATACCACTTAGGTATAATCTCTGATCTTCATGTAGTCTGGAAGACCTGTCATGTTACTTTGGCAGACACCTGTCTGAAGCCCTCCTTAAGAGGCAATGTTTGTGTTTGTTTAATTTTGTGCCAAGCAGGTTAAGTCCTCTTAAGAGGCAATTGGCAGATAAAAGGGATGTGCAATTCATTCCCTGCTATTCAGTTGTGTCATTCACTTTGCTCACACCATGTGTTGATGCATCTTAAATAAAAAACCCAAGATCTTGTGGTGTCAGTCATGTGGAGAAGAGTTCCTTCATTCTGAACTCCCACACTTTCTATTTGATTCAAGCTCTCCCAGGCCAGGGATAAGAGCTATGAGGCATAACCCTCATCTCCATTTCATCTGCTTCACCCTAACTCTCAATGTTAAGGTTAAGAGCTCAAAACGCCCCATTCCAGTTGGCTTGTTTGTCGAGGTTGATATGACCCCTTGACTAAAGCCCAGCCTTGTGTGAGCCAATTGTTTGCATATAGTGTGTGATACTTGTGCTTGTGATTACTCATGTGTTGTTTAGGCTAGCTTGCTCCCTGTGCAAGTTAGGTTAGGATTAGAGACCTCAACATAGGGATCGTATGCATGACAACTTCTAGGCTCGAGTCGTAGTCTCCCTATTAGCTTGTTATCTCCCTAGTCTCTAGTTAGGATAGAAGTTCTTTCCCTGTTAAGGGGAACTACGTCGCCCTGATCCTCATACCAGATGAGGTACGTAGGCAGGAGATGAGCTGATCTCTCCGGGCGCCCTTTTTCTTTTTCAACCCCCTTGTGTTTGCTTGTTGGAGTCTGACGTAAGCCCAGCGATTGGCAGTCGGTTTCCCGTGTTGGGTGTTTGTTTGGAGTCTGACGTAAGTCCAGCGATTGGCAGTCGGTTTCCTGTGTAAGTTTTTGGTGTGGAGTCTGACATAAGTCCAGCGATTGGCAGTCGGTTTCCTGTGTGTGTTTGTTGTTTCGGAGTCTGATGTAAGTCAAGCGATTGGCATTCGGTTTCCATGTTTGCCTGTGTGTCTGGAGTTGGATGTAAGACCAGCGATTGGCATTCCGTTTCCAGTTTGTGTCTTTATTTGGCGTGCGTTAGCCGAGCTACGAGTGCTCTGATTCTTTCTCTAGTTAGAGAAGATACATATGCATAGCATGCGACATCCTAGCGAGCACGCTCCGCTTTCCCCCCGAACTACGTTAACTCTGATGTTTGTCTCTGACAAACTACGTAGGCCCAGGATGCGACATCCTGCCGAGTCCTTCTTCCGTCTTCCATCTGTGTTTTATTCCTTCTTGTGTAGTGTTTTGAGCAGTTATCTAGCAACCTTTCTTCTATTCTTTCTGAGCGTGGATCCCGTCGAGTACGACGGATGCGTAGGGGTGTTAATACCTTCCCTTCACATAACTGACTCCCGATCCTATCAATCTCGGGTCGCAAGACCATGTCCTTTCCAGGTTGACTTCGAGCGTTTCCTTTTCCTCTTTTGGGATAAATAACGCACGGTGGCGGCTCTATTTCTTTTCCCGCCGGTTTTTCGCGTAATGCGACAGCTGGCGACTCTGCTGGGGACATAGAGAAGTTGACCTCTTGCTGGTCCATCTTCCCTAAGCGAGTCAATCCTAGCGCTCATTAGGATAGTTTTGGTTGCTTTTGTTGCTTTATTTATTGCATCCCTGTTCATTATGTTGTGACTGTATATATTTGCATATATGTTTGCATGCATCATATTATCATTGTGCTAGATTCCTGTACAGGTTGTTCCTCTGATTTGGGGTGGGTGTTTTGAGTTAGGCCCAATACCCAGGCCTGAGTATACACCTAGGATTAGCGTGGTCTCATGTCTCTTCATATGTTGTACGACATGATGCGGAGATGTGGCATACCACAGCCGGACGAGGTTCATTTGAGAGAGTCCTTCCGGGTGGAGTTATTCCGCTTAGGTTGGGTTATCTCTTTTGAGTTGTTGACTTCGGTGACCGTTCTTTCCCGGATCTTTGGTTTAGATGATCTTAAGAGAGCTGCAACGGCACACCCGAAAGGGAAAACCCGTTGGGTATCTTTGCCCGATTTTTCGAGACCATTATCCGCCTTAGGATGACCTTATTAGAATTCACCTGTGAGGGGAGGGTTTGATCCTTACAGATACAGTTTCTGCCAAAGATGATGTGATGGTGACTTTGGTGCAGTGGATTTTTGGATCTTTATTTCTGGACGCCGGAGGTTTGTCCGTGGTATTTATCAGCGGGTTCCGTTTATTTCGGATCCCCGGGTTGAATCCAAAGGTACTTGTTCAGAGGATTGTGATGTCATCCGTTCAGTGGATTCCCTGTGATGAGGGTGATATAACCTCCAGTTCCGTTTATTTCGGAACTCCCCAAGTTGGATTTATGGTTGCTCGGGCCCTCAGATGATTGTAATCAATTTAGAGACCGGTCCAGTACAGTTGATCCTCAGATGACTTGGAAGATGGCACAGTGACCTGCCTGCATGCATTTGCATCATTCCCATTTCGCATTCATCTGCATTTAACCCATGTCTATCCGTACTCAGGGTCCATTTTGATTGAGATTCTGGTTGAAAGACATCCTGATGTCAGAATGTTACAGAATGTTATTGTTGAAATATTATCCATCTCAATGAAACCAGAATCAAAGGACAGAATATTCCTAATACGGACAGACATTGCATGTGTGAGTCATATTAACCTGTTTTCTATTTTGTAGGTGTCAGAATCTAACCTGTGAGGTTGACAGGAGAATCACTGCTCGCGCACACCGAATCATTCTTCTGTTCAGATATCCTGCCAGACTCAACAAATCCAAGCTGATGGATCCACCCAACACCGACATTCTCGAATTGAAAGAGATGATGAGAGAGCTGTTCAAAGTCGTGCAGGGGCTCGCCTTGGGGCAGAAAGCAATTGCTAAGAGGTTGGAGAGGATTGAAAGCTGGATGATAAAAGAGAAAGTTCAGGGAAAGGCTCCGTCATCCGTAGTAAAGAAGCCCTCTAGAAATGGTCAGCTCAAGAAGGAGGTTGAATCAGGTGGGGTGCAGGCCAAAAAGGAACATGGCAAGGATCGTTACCACCCTTATGCTGCCACTGTAACCACTCCTGTTGGTAATTCACCTGTACAACAGCAACAACCACCACCTCAACAGAAGGCATCGAAAGCTAAGGGCCAAGTGAAGAAGGGGACGATGGATCGTCAGTTTGATAAGCCACCCGTGACTTATACCCTTCTGTTCAAGAGGTTGAGGGATTTTGGGTTAGTTCAGCCGAGGATATTGATTCCTGTAAAACTACATCGGAGGCCTGCAAACTACAATGAGAATGCCAGGTGAGAGTTCCATTCTGGGGCACCCGGACATAACATTGAGGGTTGTAGAGCTTTTAAGCATGTCGTTCAAGATATGGTGGATTCTAAGGCCATCAGTTTGGCACCGACACTGAATGTTAATGCTAACCCCGTGCCAGGTCCCGTGGGGGTGAAGGTGATTGTGAGCAAAGTCCTTACCTTGAATAAGTTTTGAATGATAGCAAATTGTGTGATCATTGACCAATTGTTGGCATGTGCATCATTTTGCATGATTCAATTGTGCTTTTATCTCATACTATTGTCTCATGTCTATACATGAAGATCCACAGTGATACATCTCTTGAAAGAACTCATAAAATCCATTTTGTGTCAGTATGCATCAACACATAATCCTATGCATCGATCCATACAGTATGTTGTAAATCACAAAATTCTTTTGTTCAGTATGCATCGATGCATACGAGTCATGTATCGATACATGGACAGGCAAAATGCTCTATGGATCGATCCATACGAGCCTTGCATCGATCCATGATTAGTTGAAATGTCCTATGTATCAATGCATGCGAATTATGCATCGATTCATGTTAGTGGAAATGTCGTATGCATCAATACATACGAATTATGCATCGATCCATGCTCACTTAAATTCACCAAAAACTCATTTATCTTACAGTATGCATCGATGCATACCCTCATGTATC
Source organism: Lathyrus oleraceus (assembly GCF_024323335.1). Taxonomy (NCBI): domain Eukaryota; kingdom Viridiplantae; phylum Streptophyta; class Magnoliopsida; order Fabales; family Fabaceae; genus Lathyrus; species Lathyrus oleraceus. The sequence continues at coordinate 204,166,113 of NC_066581.1, read as the reverse complement.
AATGCATAAATCTGTTTTATGTTCTAACAGCTTCTGTTTTTGCATATATAAGAAATGTTGTGACAGCAGGGGCACATACGAATTCTGTGAAGAAAAACAGTTGAACACAAGATCAAAAGAGTGTAGCAACAATTGTTTTTGGAGCAATCAGAAACCTGAAAGAGACTTCATCTTCTTCATCTTCTCAATCACTTTTCTTCAAGAACATCAACACATAATCATTCTTGTTCTTTGGATTAAAGGATCAACGAGATAACGTTCAGTGGTGCGATCAAGGATCTAGCTGAGGTTTTCAGTGGAACGATCGAGGATCTAGCCGAGTTGAAGATTGAAGGGGGTTTCGAGGAAAAACCAATTGGTTTGTCCTTCAAGAACTGGAGTGTTCTTGAGGGTTTGTTAGTCACGTTTGCAGAACAGATTCAGCCACAGCGTTGCGTTTGGAGATCGGGGGATTTCGCAAACAGGTCGTGGAACCGGTGAATTGTTTGCAATTTCGTGCAGGAAATTCTTGATCGTGCTCAGATCAAGTGGAGGTTTCATACAAGAAGAAGTTCTTGGAATTTAGAATTCTGTCTTTGTATCGTAACCTTGTATCTACGAATTCGGCATAATTGATAATCAAAGTTCTCAATTTCATTTGAAATTGAGATGGAGACGTACCCACACGCGAGGACGACGTGGGGAACTTCCTTACCAAATCTCTGCGTATCGTATTCTTTCCTTACTTTTCTTTATGTTTTCATCAGTTTTGCAATATCAGTTTGTGTGTTGTGGCTGAACTCTTTGCGATACAATAGTGGCAAGAAAACTTTCAAACTAAAGTCCACCATTGTTCATCATTAAGCACATACACACCAACTGTTTGACAAAATTGTTAGCCAGGTTTTATTCATTGGAAATAGACTTTAATGATAAGTGCATTCAACTAGCTAAGATTCTGGTGTTAATAATTTCTGTCATTCTTATCCAAATCCAGCATTAAACTCGCATGTCCGGTTTTCTAGTAGCGGTTCAGAATAGACGGAAGTCGATTTGGGACTGAAATTTTCTGCCAAGTTTAAAAACTCTGATAAAATTTTAAATCCGTTCAATTTTAAAAAGGTGATCTATTCACCCCCCCCCCCTCTCGATCACTAGCCACACCGTCTAACAAGTGGTATCAGAGCGCCGGTTCGCTGGTGCTCTGTGGCTGCCTGTAACAGTATGGATTCTGAACCAAAGGGGGCGTATAATAGAGCGCCTATTTTCAACTGTGAAAATTATGGCTACTGGAAAGACTGCATGCGAGTTCATATAAATTATGTGGATAGGCTAGTATGGGCTGCCATCGAAAATGGTCCTTTTCAAATTACTATGACAAATGCGGTTGGCGCCATAGTTCCTAAACCAGAAGATGATTGGAATGAGAAAGATGAGAAAAAGTGGTCGTGTGATTGGAGAGCTCGAAACATGCTAATTTCAACACTTGGTGTTGATGAGTATTATCGGGTATCCCATTGCACGACAGCTAAAGAAATGTGGGATGCTTTAGAAGTTGCCCATGAGGGTACTACTGAAGTAAAACAGTCCCGCATTAACACACTTAATCAAGAGTTTGAGCTCTTTCGCATGAAACAAGGAGAATCTATCTCCGACATGCAAAAGAGATTCACTCATCTCACTAATAGGTTGAATGCTCTTGGAAAACCTGTTTCCAATGAAATTGCTACTAATAAAATTCTGAGGTGTCTTAGCAGGGAGTGGCAACCTAAAGTAACAGCAATTAAGGAAGCCAACGATCTAACGAGACTTACAATCACAACTCTGTTTGGAAAGTTGGAAGAACATCAGCAAGCATTAGAAAGTCTTGAAAAGTTTGAGAACAAGAGTAAGAAAGAAAAGGAGAAGAAAAGAGATAAAGAGGGAGAGAAGAAGCCAATAGCTCTTGTGGCCTCTAGCTCTAAGTCCTCACGAAAAGAGCAAAGCGACAATGATTCAAGTAGTGACAAAGATTCGGATGATGAGGAAATGGGACTGTTTGTAAGGAAATATAATAGATTCATTCGAAAGAATGGAGTCAAGCATTCCGACAAAAACCTCATGAAGTTTCGAAGACAATCTACAGATTCGAAACAGGAAGAGAACAAGAAGAGTAGAGGAAGGGGATCTTGTTTTAGTTGTGGTAAATCTGGACATTATAAAACGGACTGCCCTATGAAGTATAAGGATCAAAGAAAAGCTTCACCAAAAGGGTACAACAAACAAAGAAGAGCGTACATTGCATGGGAAAGTGATAGTGATTCATCAAGTACACAAAGCTCAAGTGATGGTGATGAAGCCGCAAATCTGTGTCTTATGGCTCACACAAAAAATCTGTCCTACCACAAGAAGAAAATCAATGACAAAAAGGTAAAACAAGCCTATTATAATAATTTCTCTTCTATGTCTTTTTCCGAATTGAAAATAGCTTTTGAAAAACTGCATAACGAAGTTGTAGATGCTTTTAAAAGACTATCTTCCGATAAACAGATTTTTTCATTTTTGGAAGGTAAAGTATACAAAGCTGAAACAAATTTAGAAAGGTTAAAAGCTAGTATTGCAGAAAATTCAAAAGTTATTGATATTGACGGCTGTAGTAAAGTTAGGTACTGTGCAGCTTGTCACATTTGGCAAAAAGAGGTAAACACTCTCAAGGTCAAATTGAAAAAAGCCTTACAACCTAAAGTTACTTATGTCGTTGACTCTAGGTTGTTTAAGAAGTCATTAAATCCACCATATGCAAAATACTCTTTTATTCTAAAGGATTTAATGAACAAGAAACAACAAACACATCATCATGGTTTATGTCATTATTGTTGTCATGCTGGCCATACCATTGAGAAATGCAAGTTTAGGAGATTTCTTGTTCCTAAAGGTATTTATCAATGGAAGCCAAAAGGCAACCATGTTAGCACTTACCTACTTGGACCCAATGAAAATTGGGTACCAACTTCTCTCTTTTGATATTGTAGGATGAGTGTCTTGCTTCCGTAGATAGAAGATGGTTTCTTGACAGCGGTTGCTCAAGGCACATGACCGGTGACATATCGCTTTTCATAGACTTCAAAGCAAAGAAGAAGGGATATGTTACTTATGGAGACAATAACAAAGGAGCTATACTTGGCAAAGGTAGTGTAGGTAATCCCTCCACCATTACTATTTCTAATGTCCACCTAGTAGAGGGACTTAAACATAATTTGTTAAGCATAAGTCAATTGTGTGACATGGGCTATAAAGTTTCTTTCATAAAAACTTGCTGCATAATTGAACATGCTGAACAGAACGTTGTGTTTAAGGGAATAAGAGTAAACAATATCTATATGCTTGACCTTTTTGATGTATCTTTAACAAGTACTAAATGTCTAGTCACCTTGAATGATGATTCTTGGCTTTGGCATAGACGTCTAGCGCATGTTAATTTCGATTTGCTTAACAAGGTTGTATCTAAGGATCTAGTAGTCGGTCTTCCAAAAATGAAATTTTCAAACGACCACCTATGTGACGCGTGCCAAATGGGAAAGCAAACGAGGGTCTCTTTTAAATCTAAAAATATAATTTCAACTTCACGACCCCTTGAGCTTCTCCATATGGATGTCTTTGGACCTTCTAGGACAAAGAGCTTAGGTGGAAATTATTATGGTTTTGTAATTGTTGACGACTATTCTAGATTTACTTGGACTATATTCCTTCATAGCAAAGATGAAACTTTTTCTGCTTTTAAGAATTTTGCAAATCTGTCCCAAAACAAAATGAATTCCAATATAGTTACCATCCGTAGCGATCATGGTGGTGAATTTCAAAACTATCACTTTGAGAAGTACTGTGACAAGTATGGTATTGAGCATAACTTTTCAGCTCCTCGAACTCCACAACAAAATGGCGTTGTGGAGCGTAAAAATCGTATTTTAGAGGAGTCGGCAAGAACAATGCTAAATGAGGGTGGATTACCAAAATACTTTTGGGCTGATGCTGTTAGCACAGCTTGTTATGTTTTAAACAGAATCTTAATTCGCCCTACTTTAAATAAAACTCCTTATGAACTTTTAAAAGGAAGAAAGCTAAACCTGTCACATCTTCACGTATTCGGTTGTAAGTGTTTTGTTTTGAATAACGGTAAGGAAAATATTGGGAAGTTTGATGCAAAAGCAGATGAAGGTATCTTTCTTGGTTACGCACTGTCAAGTAAAGCATATAGAGTGTATAATAAGCGTTTACTTACTGTTGAAGAATCTGTTCATGTTTCTTTTGATGAGTCTTATCCGAAAAATGTCGGAAAAGGTATTTCTTTTGATGACGCAGGTGTATCTACAGAAGACATACTCAAGGAAGCTGTTGAGGAAACTGATCAGTCCAAAACAGCTGCCCATGAGAAGGAGGAAGATACTAGTTATAGCACCTCAAATTTGCACCTCCCATTTTGTACATACATTTTCATTTTAGGACATTAACATTGCATTATCATTTGCATTATCATTTGCATAGTCAACAGTCATCAGGCAAGATCAGTCAAGACTGGTCAGGAGATTCAGCTATGCAAGCAAGCAAGTGCATTTTCCTTGAGATCAAAACCCTAGGGTTGGTTCTTTGAGTTCATATGACCTAGGGATCATTTTGAAGTGGTTTGGCCAAAGATTGGAGGCTCAGAGATCATCAGTCAAGATGCAATTCATCTGAAACCCTAGAAAGTCAACCAAAGTCAACAATCAATGCAATCATGGATTTGAAGGTGGGAGATGGTTAAAGAGGCCTCATTCATGTCCATACAAGTCTCATTTGACATTTCAAACATCAACAATGAAGAATTTGAGGTCAAATGAAGAGTTTCCAAAAATAGTAAGTGACCTGTAATTTGAAATTGCCAAAAATGGAAAGGTTTTCTCCTCAAGTTTACATCATCAAGAAAGCTTCAAATGAAATTTTGTCCAACATGAAAGTTGAAGATCTTGCTCTCACCTTTCCAAAAAGTCCAAGAACATGAATTTCTCATGTGTGGTTGAAAAGATATGGATCAATCATGGCCAAGTGAATTTGAACTTCAAACATGCATAACTTTCAAACCAAAAGGCCAAATGGAGTGGTTATTTTTTGTACATTCATGTCTTGACATATACTATCCAAATTATGCACCACAAGCCATGCATTCTCATCACATAATTATTTGATTTTTCACTTGATTTTTGGATGGACTTTTCAATTGTAAAAATAATGCATTGTTTACACATGGCAACACTTCCATTGGCTTACAAACAGAATTTTGAGTGGATTTAGGCTCATTTTCGTGTACTGTAGCATTACATTTCATGCATAAGGGTGAATTGGACAATTTGCATGACACTTGCATTTCACTTAATCCCAATTGCATTTGGTTAATTATGATTAAGAGCTTCATTAGTCCACCATATATATAGCATAATCATAACAGAAACACAATTAACATTTCATTTTGGTTCAAATCTAGATCTACTTGCAATTTTCACCATTTTTGCTCTCTCACTTTTTTCTGTAAATTTCTTCAAATCCATTGCCTTGTTTTTGGTTGAATCATCATTCATAAGCATAGTTGAACCAGATTGAAGCAAGGATTCATCCATTTTCGAGCTGTTTTTGGAGCTGTTGAAGCATATGCACATCAATGGCAGTTGAAGGTTTCAGCACTATCAAGCACAAGTGAGCAACAATCCTTCATCCATTCATCTACCTAAGCCTTGAGGAACTTCTGTTTGCGCCTTACCAAGCTTGAAAACACTGATTTCAGTTCTGCATCTCTTTGAAGGTTAGGATTCGAATCTTGTAATTCTTGAAATCATGATATGCATTTTGTAGATCTTTGATCCCTGAGTATGCTGAGCTTCGTCTCATTGATTTCCATGAAGAAATAAGAAAGTTATGTTGAATCTAAGTTTGATGCATGAATGTTCTTGTGCTCGAATCTTTTAATATAGTTTGAATTAGCCAAATCTAAGCCTCGATCCGTGATGTACGTTGGAAGATGAATCTATTGGTGTATTCATTTTTAATTTCTGGTACTTTTGTTCATAATCTGGAAAATTTGTGAAGAACATGAAGAACACGCTAGGGTTTTGAGTCCAGAAATGCATTTGATCTGTTTGAGCGCCATTTGCATGAGTTTTCTTGTTTATTATCATGTATTGGTCCACGTGTGTCCTGCGTGGCTGATTCATTGGCTGATAGTGCTTCACCGTTGCCACCTCATATTAATGAAGCGGCGCGTTTCATGTAGAGGCGCCTCAATTTGAATTTCAACATGCTTCGATTCCCTGCTGAAGCATTTCCACATAATGCCTTTGCCTTTTATTCACTTCTACCATGCCATTTCATCCATGCTTTCATGTGATTTTTTTTATTTTTTTCATTCATTCCAAAAATCATAACTCCCTGAATAATTGTCCAAATGAGATGAGGTTTTTTGCATGATGTTCCTCATGATCTCTAGAATTTAATGACTATTTTTTCATGATTTGTGCACGCATGAATTTTAAACATGCCTAGGGTTTGTTCATGTGTATCCAATTTGTACCTTCCATGCCATTTGCTTTGTGAAATGATGGATATTGCTCCAATGATTGTGAAATTTTGCATGCCTAAACTAGACATCCTACTGAACATTTTGGTATAGAGTTTGCATTTTTCCCATTTCTGGTTGATGAGATATGATCTGTTGAATGTAGGTGTGACAATGTGTGTCACACCTTTGCTTGCTTGACTTGTTGATTTTTATTTCCATGCCAATTCAATGCCAATTAATCTGACTTTTTGTGTGATGATTCTTCTGGATGTTAGGATTGCTTGTGAGTTTTTGTAGAATTTTTGAGTGCATTTCCAATTTGTTTGAGATTTTATTTGCTGATTGGTCATGTTTGGACTTTTGGATAGTCATGGATTTAGATGATTTGTGAAATGCTTGATGTTTATCATATGAACTTGAAATTTTGCACATGTGTTCTAGACACTTTGAAGTTTGTTGTGGCTTTGGTTTGAGACATTTATCATTTGTGAATTCTGTTTTAGGCTTGTGCTAAGTGGATGTATGAAATTGTGCCTCATTTGAGCCTATTTTGGTTGTCTTGACTTGATGAATTTAATTGCCTTGCCTGAACTTGTCCAAATGCCTTGAAATTTGGTGTGTTGATCATGTGATATGTGCTGTTTAGCCATGATTTTTATTGAGATTTATTGAATCACTTTTGAGTTGATGTGGATTGGATCATTCTGTTTGCTTCAATGAGCTTTCAACTTGCATGCTTTGCCTTATGTGCTTTGTGAAATAAACTTGGTTGATGATATTGATATGAGACCACTTGGATATTGTTCCTAATTGATTAAGCTTGATTCATGCCAATTTTCATGTTCTGTTTTGGATTATTCCTCCCACTTTGACCCTAGGCCTTGTCCTAGTGGTTTGTGCTTATGGTTGAGTTGTGTTTTCAGGACAAGAAGCATATGGCCTTGAGGAATTAGTTCATTGGCTTGAACTACATATTTGATTGATGTTGATTAACATTGAGTTGTCTTGTAGGTGGATTAGATCCTTTGAGTTGAGCTTGTGCTTTGCTTCCTGTGCATTGATGCTTGTCTGTTTAATTGTGTACTATTGACTGTTGACCACTAGTCTGTCTGTTTGACTTTTGTTGACTTGTATACTGATTGTGTTAGATTGTTTTCAGGTACCTTAGTTGCTATAGTTCCTTTGTGAACTTGCTTTTGCTTTGCTTGATAGCTTAAGCATTGAGGTATAATTTCTCTGACTTCTGTAGTCTGGAAGACCTGTCCTGTTACTTGGGCAGGCACCTGTCTGAAGCCCTCCTTAAGAGGCAATGCTTGTGTTTGTTTATGTTTGTGCCAAGCAGGAAAAGACTTCTATGAGGCAATTGGCAGACAAAAGAGATGTGCAATCCATCTCCTGCTATTCAGTTGAGTCATCCCTTTGCTCACACAACTGGGGTTGATGCATTGTGGATATTAACCCAAGATCCATGTTGAGTCAGTCAAAAGTGTAGAAGGGTTCCAACTTTCTGAACCCACACTTTCATATGTCTAAAAGCTCTCCCAGGCCAGGGATAAGAGTTGTGAGGCACACCCCTCACTTCCCATTTCATCTACTTCACCCTAACTCTCAATGTTAGGGTTAAGAGCTAACATCACCCGATTCCAGATGGCTTGTGTTTCACAGCCTAACCCTTGTGTGAGCCCACTTTGTTTGTATATAGTGTGTACTAATTGTGTGATTGTTTTGCCTGTGCTGTTTAGGATAGCTTGCTCCCTGTGCAAGTTAGATAGCAACCTTAACCTAGGGATGATATGCATGATAACTGCTAGGCTCGAGTCGTAGTCTCCCTAGTAATGTCTCCCTTTGTATCTGGTTAGGCTAGTCCTTTGTCCTTGCGTAGGGGAACTACGTCGCCCTGATCCCTATACCAGATGAGGTACGTAGGCAGGAGATGAGCAGATCTCTCTGGGCGCCCTTTTTGTTTTGTCTTGTGTGTGTTAGGAGATGGATGTAAGCCCAGCGATTGGCATTCCGTATCCTATTGTTGTGTGCTTGGAGTCCGATGTAAGTCCAGCGATTGGCGTTTGGTTTCCAGTGTGCGTGTGTTTGGTTCGGAGTCTGACGTAAGTCCAGCGATTGGCAGTCGGTTTCCTGTGTGGTTTTGTTTGGCGTGCGTTAGCCGAGCTACGAGTGCTCTGATTCTTCTTTAGTCCGAGAAGATACGTATGCATAGGATGCGACATCCTAGCGAGCATGTTTCCCCCTGTCCCGAACTACGTCGACTCTGATGTCTGTGCCTGACAGACTACGTAGGCCCAGGATGCGATATCCTGCCGAGTCCTGTTTCTCTTGTTTTCTGTGTCTCTTTTTCAGCCAGTGTGTGTGATGTTTGCGCAACGTTTTTAGCAACCTTTATCCTTTCTTTCTGAGTGTGGATCCCGTCGAGTACGACGGATGCGTAGGGGTGCTAATACCTTCCCTTCGCATAACCGACTCCCGATCCCATCTCTCTCTGGTCGCGAGACCATGTCTTCTCCAGGTTTACTTCGAGCGTTTCCTTTCCCTCTTTTGGGATAAATAACGCACGGTGGCGGCTCTGTTGTTTTGTTTTCCCGCCGGTTTTTCGCGTAATGCGACACTAGTCATGAAGAAAACGAGGAAGAAAAGACAGCTGAAGTGAATGATCTTCCAACAGCTTGGAAATCCTCAAAAGACCATCCTATCGACAACATCTTGGGAGACATTTCAAAGGGAGTAATGACCCGTTCTAAGATAAGTAATTTTTGTTCTCACTTCGCTTTTGTTTCACAAGTAGAACCTAAAAATGCCAAAGAGGCCTTGATTGATGAATTTTGGCTAATGGCCATGCAAGAAGAGCTTAATCAATTTAAAAGAAATGACGTTTGGGAACTTGTCCCTCGTCCGCGAGATCATCATATCATAGGTACTAAATGGGTTTTTAGAAATAAGCTTGATGAAAACGGAGTGATAACTAGGAACAAGGCACGTTTAGTAGCACAAGGGTATAACCAAGAGGAGGGCATAGACTATGAGGAAACTTATGCTCCAGTTGCTCGCCTTGAAGCTATACGTCTCTTGCTTGCCTATGCGTGTTCTAACGATTTTAAGCTTTACCAAATGGACGTAAAGAGTGCTTTTCTTAATGGTGTCATAAATTAAGAGGTATATGTTTCACAACCTCCTGGTTTTGAGAATGCTGAAAATCCAGATCATGTTTACAAATTAAAACGAGCTTTGTATGGTCTTAAACAAGCCCCTCGGGTTTGGTATGAAAGGCTTAGCAAATTTCTAATTGATCATGGATATTCAAGAGGTAAAGTGGATAATACACTCTTCATTAAACACAAAGGAAAGCAAATTCTGTTAGTTCAGGTTTATGTAGACGATATAATTTTTGGTTCAACTAACATACACTTGGTCGAAGAATTTTCTAAGGTTATGCAGGGTGAATTTGAAATGAGTCTTATGGGGGAGCTGACCTACTTCCTAGGACTTCAGATAAAGCAACTTGATGAAGGTACAACAGTATGTCAAACAAAATACTGCAGAGAACTACTCAAGCGCTTTGGAATGAATGACTTAAAATCAATTGACACCCCTATGCCTACCAACGGGAACTTAGATAAAGATGAGCATGGTAAGAGTGTAGATGTCAAAAAGTTCAGAGGTATGATTGGATCTCTTCTGTATCTTTCTGCTTTTAGACCTGACATCATGTTTAGTGTTTGTATGTGTGCACGGTATCAATCAAATCCTAAGGAATCACACCTAAAAGCGGTTAAACGTATATTTAGATACCTTCATGGAACATCTAAATATGGGCTTTGGTACTCCAAAAGAAGTGATTGTAGTTTAGTAGGTTACTCCGATTCTGATTTTGCTGGCTGCAAATCAGATAGGAAAAGCACGAGTGGTACGTGTCACCTGTTTTCAAACTCCTTGGTAAGTTGGCATAGCAAAAAGCAGGTATCTGTGGCTTTGTCAACTGCAGAGACTGAATACGTTGCAGCCGGTAGTTGTTGCGCTCAGATTTTGTGGCTAAAACAACAACTACAAGACTTTAACATTCATCTCAAACGTATTCCAATAAAATGTGACAACACTAGTGCCATAAACCTTACTAAAAATCCTGTTTTACACTCTCGCACTAAACATATAGAGATTAGACATCACTTTCTTCGCGATCATGTTGAAAAAGAAGACGTTGTATTTGAGCATGTTGATTCTAAAAATCAGCTTGCTGATATTTTCACTAAACCTTTGGCAATGGAACCATTCTTCAACATTCGTCGCGAATTAGGGATATTAGATCTATCTCCATTGTTGTCTTAAGCTTGGTTGATTTTATTTATATTATGCCTCACCTTGGTTGATGAGACTTGCTTTAGATTTCACTTATTCCTCTCAAGGTTACACCAATAGAGGTAATATCACTCCTTTCTATATCTCATCTCGAACTATGTAATTGTGTATGTTACAACAAATTTCTTACTATCGTTTATGTAAATATCTTTGCATATATTGTTTGAACATTAAAATCTGATTTGTGAATCATACTTGAGCATATTGCATAAAAAAAAATTAATTAAATTGTGGTTTAGCATCAGTATGCATCGATCCAAAACATGTATGCATCGATACATGTCCTCAGGATTACAAATATTTCAAAATGGGTTCAGTATGCATCGATCCAACCATCGTGTGTATCGATACATAGATCCTTTACAAACAAAAATTCATGACATGGATTGATCCATGGCAATATGCATCGACACATACTGTCTGCTACTTGGATTAATTGCATAAGTTTCATTTTTTTTTGATTTAGTTGTACTTTTAATGGTTTGGTTTCTGTTTATCTTAAACATCTTCTACTAGTAAAATGCCTATTACTTTCTGTTTACTTTCCGCCTTTGGTGTCCTTACCCCTATTTGTCATTCTTTGTGAGTGACTCGTTACTTTTAAGCTTCCTTCTCTGTGATTGTTAGCTTCATTATCAATTTTGTTGTGTCTTGCTACTCACATATTGCCTTGATGAAACTGGTTCTTCTTTTTGATGTTGACAAAGGGGGAGAAAGCAGATGTTGACACAGCTGACAGAAATGCACAAACTCAGGGGGAGTATCACACATCTTGCCAAAAATTTGCCATCATCAAAAAGGGGGAGTTTGTGAGCAAAGTCCTTACCTTGAATAAGTTTTGAATGATAGCAAATTGTGTGATCATTGACCAATTGTTGGCATGTGCATCATTTTGCATGATTCAATTGTGCTTTTATCTCATACTATTGTCTCATGTATATACATGAAGATCCACAGTGATACATCTCTTGAAAGAACTCATAAAATCCATTTTGTGTCAGTATGCATCAACACATAATCCTATGCATCGATCCATACAGTATGTTGTAAATCACAAAATTCTTTTGTTCAGTATGCATCGATGCATACGAGTCATGTATCGATACATGGACAGGCAAAATGCTCTATGGGTCGACCCATACGAGCCTTGCATCGATCCATGATTAGTTGAAATGTCCTATGTATCAATGCATGCGAATTATGCATCGATCCATGTTAGTGGAAATGTCATATGCATCAATACATACGAATTATGCATCGATCCATGCTCACTTAAATTCACAAAAAACTCATTTATCTTACAGTATGCATCGATGCATACCCTCATGTATCAATGCATAAATCTGTTTTATGTTCTAACAGCTTCTGTTTTTGCATATATAAGAAATGTTGTGACAGCAGGGGCACATACGAATTCTGTGAAGAAAAACAGTTGAACACAAGATCAAAAGAGTGTAGCAACAATTGTTTTTGGAGCAATCAGAAACCTGAAAAAGACTTCATCTTCTTCATCTTCTCAATCACTTTTCTTCAAGAACATCAACATATAATCATTCTTGTTCTTTGGATTAAAGGATCAATGAGATAACGTTCAGTGGTGCGATCAAGGATCTAGCTGAGGTTTTCAGTGGAACGATCGAGGATCTAGCTGAGTTGAAGATTGAAGGGGGTTTCGAGGAAAAACCAATTGGTTTGTCCTTCAAGAACTGGAGTGTTCTTGAGGGTTTGTTAGTCACGTTTGCAGAACAGGTTCAGCCGCAGCGTTGCGTTTGGAGATCGGGGGATTTCACAAACAGGTCGTGGAACCGGTGAATTGTTTGCAATTTCGTGCAGGAAATTCTTGATCGTGCTCAGATCAAGTGGAGGTTTCATACAAGAAGAAGTTCTTGGAATTTAGAATTTTGTCTTTGTATCATAACCTTGTATCTACGAATTCGGCATAATTGATAATCAAAGTTCTCAATTTCATTTGAAATTGAGAGGGAGACGTACCCACACGCGAGGACGACGTGGGGAACTTCCTTACCAAATCTCTGTGTATCGTATTCTTTCCTTACTTTTCTTTACGTTTTCATCAGTTTTGCAATATCAGTTTGTGTGTTGTGGCTGAACTCTTTGCGATACAATAGTGGCAAGAAAACTTTCAAACTAAAGTCCACCATTGTTCATCATTAAGCACATGCACGCCAACTGTTTGACAAAATTGTTAGCTAGGTTTTATTCATTGGAAATAGACTTTAATGATAAGTGCATTCAACTAGCTAAGATTCTGGTGTTAATAATTTCTGTCATTCTTATCCAAATCCAGCATTAAACTCGCGTGTTCGGTTTTCTAGTAGCGGTTCAGAATAGACGGAAGTCGATTCGGGACTGAAATTTTCCGCCAAGTTTAAAAACTCTGATAAAATTTTAAATCCTTTCAATTTTAAAAAGGTGATTTATTCACCCCCCTCTCGATCACTAGCCACACCGTCTAACAGTGATGTCAAAGGACAAGAGAGGAATATAGGTGACTGAGGGGGATCAGTTAAAAACTCCAATGTTTGTGGTCCCGAAACATCTGATGAAGAGTGGAGCTTTCCCTAGTGTTGATAATTGTTGTGCGGCTGTCGCCACAAATGGGTGTGTAGTGATGGGGGAAACGATCCAGAGAATGATGGAAGTAGAAATGGACGGTGGAACATTTGAAGCACCGAGTCAGGCAGTTGAAATCGTCAAGGTAGAGAAGGCCATTTGTGCTGAGAAATAGAAGAAGATGTCCATTTCTTCTTACAAACAGGCCCTGGAAGTGGTGAAGAACGGAGAAGCCCTAGGCTGGGGAAAGATCATAGACATTGTGGTGAAAGTGGATATGTTCGGAGTTGGCTATCAGCCAGGCCAAGACTCGTCTGAACAGAACAGAGGACGTCGTCAACCGTTCACATTCGTCAGTGCCGGAATGCTGGATCCAGGTCATGCCTATGCGGTGGGTGAAGAGATTGACAGTGACTGCGAGCTTGATTCGTGGATAAGATCGTGCGTACCAGGGAACTGGAAGGCCTCAAAGATCACCACTGTCACTCATCCTGAAGAGTAGTATTTCTGTTTTTCGAATTCTGTTTGCATGAAAGCCATACGTTTTGCCCGAAATGTAATGGTCCATTGTAAGGGCCATCTCATGTGTGTCATTTTGCAACATTTCGCAGCATTAATAAATGGATGTTTTTGTAGTAAAAGCGATGTTCCCTGTTTTTCATTTATTTTTGCAGTTTAAAAATAAAAATAAAAATGGAAATGTTTATTTTCATTTTTCTTTCCTTTTGATTTGTCTTGTTCCGACCTCAAAAGTGACTATCCTCCTGATCTCATTGATAACAATTCGGTTACATCTTTGTATGACTTCGATAATCCGATCTATCATGCCGAAGAAGAAGGCGAAGAAGATTGTGATCTGCTGGAATTAGCCAGGTTGTTGAAACAAGGGGAGAAGGTGATTCAACCGCACGAGGAGCGATTCAAGATTGTTAATCCAAGCACCGCCGAGGTCAGAAAGGAAGTGAAAGTTGGGGCCGCTTCAGAGGCAAATGTCAAGAGCAGAATGGTAGCACTGTTGAAAGAGTATGTCGATATCTTTGCCCGGTCTTATCAAAATATGCCAGGGTGGAATACCGATGTCGTGGTGCACAAGCTACCATTGAGAGAAGACTGTCCTCCAGTGAAGCAGAAGTCGGTGCCGGAAAAGGATGAGAAGGTGAGAACGTGTGTGGACTACCGAGGTGTGAACAGAGCTAGTTCGAAAGAGGAATTCCCAGTACTTCACATTGATGTATTGGTTGATAGTATAGCTCAGTTCTCGGTGTTTTCCTTCATGGATGGCTTTTCGGGCCAAAATCAGATTCAAAAGGTCGCCAGATGATATGAAGAAAACAATGTTCATCGCACCATGGGGCACTTGTTGCTGTAGGTGATGCCATTCAGTCTCAAGAAGTTGGTGCCACGTATCAGAGGGCCATGGTGACTTTGTTTAATGATATGATTCATCATGGAATCGAATGTTATGTTAATGACATGATAGCAAAGTCCCAAGCAGGAGAGGGGCATCCGGTAGACCTGGTCAAGTTGTGGGACCAGTAAAGATAACTCAGACTGAGGTTGAGTCCGAATCAGTGCACTTGTGGAGTGCTGTCCGGTAAACTGCTGAGGCTTATTGTGAGCGGATAAGAGGAATCGAGGTCGATCCTGCTAAAAAAAAAAAAGCAATACAAGAAATGCCTAAACCGAAAACAGAAAAAAGGTTCGTGGTCTTTTAGGCAGATTGAACTACATTTCATGGTTCACATCTCATCTAACGGCCATGTGTGAACCCATTCAAGCTGTTGAAAAAAGATCAAACGGTCAGGTCGAATGATGATTGCCAAGGGGCATTGAAAAATAAAAGAATATCTGCAGGAACCTCTGATTCTATTGCCTCCTGTGGAGGAATGACCGTTAATTCCGTACTTGACAACCCTCGAGGGGTCTATGAGGTGTACTGGGTCAGCATGACGTGTCCGGTCAAAAAGAGCACGCAATTTACCTTAGCAAAAAGTTTACCGACTGTGAAACAAAATATTCACTGCTCGAGAAAACTTGTTGTACTTTGGCATAGGCTGCTCTCCGACTGAGACAGTATATGCTGGTTCATGCCACTTTGTGGATTTCAAGATGGATCTGATCAAGTATGTGTTTAAGAAGCTAGCATTGACCGGAGGTTGCGAGAGGGCAAATGATTTTGATTGAATACGATATTCAGTATACCTCTCAGAAGGCAATCAAGGGGAGTGTATTGTCCGGTTATTTCGCCCAGCAACCCATTGAGGATTATCAACCGAGGAAGTTTGAGTTCCCTGATGAGGATATCGAGGTTTTCAAATCGAAATATTGTGAGAAACCGATCCCGGAGGAGGGGCCTGACCCTGAATCCAAACGGATTCTGATGTCTGATGGGGGGGTTAATGTGAATGAGTTAGTGCTGCTTTGGTTACGCCAAAGGGATCCCACATTCCTTTTGCTGCCCGGATAACATTTGAATGCACCAAAGACATGGTGGCTGAGTACGAAGCTTGTATCCTGGGTATCGAACTTCGGTGCATACGTCTACTGGGGCAACGCCTTCCTCGCTCGTGTATGGGATAGAAGTGGTATTACCTACTGAGGTCTAGATCCCATGGTGGAGGGTCCTGACGGATGAGAAATTAGAAAAGGCCGAATGGATAAGGACTCGGTATGCAAGGAGCCCGATTGAGGAAAAAAGGCTGTCAGTTACTTGTCATGGGGCAGTTGTACCTAGTGAATGAAGCGTGTTGTTGACCGAAAAGTGCGACCTCGTGCGTACCACGTAGGAGAGGTGGTGTTGAAAAGGATCCTTCCTCCTCAACGATCGTAGGGGAAAATGGACACACAGTTATGAATGCCCATTCGTGGTCAAGAAGGCCTTCTCTGGCAGAGCCTTGTTGTTGACGACCATGGATGGTGAGGATTTTCTATCCCCTGTGAATGCGGACGCAGTTAAAAAATACTTCGTAAGACAGACCCGTTGGACGAAAAGAATAAAAGAGTCCAGGCAAAAATGGACATCCCGGAGAACCAAAAGAAAAGGAAAAGGTTCGGACAAAAATTAGGGATAAAAGAAAAAACTGTACACCCGGCAAGTCGAAAACCCCACAAGGGCGGCTTGGGCAAAAAAGGGTATCCCGGTGGACCGAAAACTCGAAAGGGCGGTTTAGGCAAAAGAGGGATTGAAACGAATAACTGCGTCTAGCATGATCGTTTGTGCATTGGGATATGATTTGGATAATCCCCGACAGAGATCGATCGGAAGCGTCTTGTTCAGAAGACAGAAAGTGCGGAAAGTCTTGAGGACATATGGGGTGTAACCAAGTTGGAACCCGATGAGATCACGGTTTCACATTGCCATTAGGATAGATTTTCCTTTTGTGCGCAATCACCTCTTTCCAGGGATTGCTTCTTGTGTTGCTCGGTTCTGAGCCACCTTTTTTTTCAGTCAATAAATGCATGTTCAGTCAAATAATTTTGTTTTTGTCTTCATTACCGCTTTGATTGCGAAAACATCAGTTTATTTTTGATAAGAATATTTGCATTTTGAAACATAGAGGTCCCTTCCGATGCATGCTTATAAGATTGAAATCTGGAAATCTTATTCGGAAGTTTGAGTGACCTAGGTGTTGAAATGTTGGCACGCCTGGGGCACGCTTTTATCTAACGATCTCTTGTGCAGGTGCTGTTAGATATCTTCATTCACTTGCAGTTTGTGATGAGTAACCTTTTGACAAAAGATCCCTGCAGAGTCCAATCAGGGGCAAGGGATAGAAGAACGGTGAAAAGACGGTGAAAGAATTGCGACGACGATCCTAGAGGGTAATCAAGAAGACTCTTCAAGGTCTGAAGATTAGAGAGTTGACCCGAATCTGAGAAGATCGATCGTCTCGAAGTAGAGAAAAGCCGAGAATACAAAGTGATGAATCAAAGAGACCGGATGAGCCTGGGAGCTCTCAAAAGTGGAAAGTTGACACTGTGGTTGGATGGTGAATGTCGGTGTTCGACGAATCGACGGGTGTTCCGTGTCAAATAGACCGTATCTCCCCAGTGGATTTGGGAGTGCTATCTCCATAGCAGATTCGAGATCGGTGTCTCCCCAACGAGCCTGAAGGTTGCCATATCCCCAGTGGAGGTGTCGGTGGGTAAATTGTTCCTAAGGGTGGAGAGATGTTTTTCCCTAGCAGGGTTGCAGATGTTTTTCAGCCAGTTCGGCAGGTGGTTTTTTTCCCAGCGAGTCTGAAGACTGTTAGTTCCCCACTGAGCTTGAAAGTTTGCTATGTCCCCAGCGGAGTTGTTGTGGGTGGTTTATTTCTCAGCAGTCGGGTCTGAAGTACCGTGATCCCCAGTAGGTTCTGAGCGCCTTTCCCCAGCAGGGTTGTGATTGTTTTCCAAGTCTGAAGTGGGCAGTCTTCCCAGCGGAGGTTTGTGTTGATGGTTTTCCCTAGCGAGGTCCCCAAGCGGATCAGGTACGGTGAAAATTATCCCCAGTAGAGATAAGCATTGGTTTCTTCCCCTAGCAGAGTAGTCCCCAAGCAGATTGGGTTCGGTGGAGGTCATCTCCAGCAAGGGTTATCTTTCCCCAGCAGGGTGGAAATTGAAGTGGTATTGAATTCTTCAGCAGAGTTCCTTGAGCTCCCCGGTGTTGTCCCTGGAGGGGACATGTTTTTATGCATTCATCATTTAGATAAGCATAGCATATTGCATCATTAAGTGCGTAGCATTTCCATGATTATGGAGCATTGCGCTAAAAAACTCATGCATCAGCATTGCAAGCATAGACTAGCCCTAAGCCGTGGTGACCATCCGAGAATGGGATCAAGTGGTAGGTGAAGATGTTATTCATAAAGGTTTAGCATCGCAACGATTGGGTCATTGGGTCGATTTCAGAGTTGGTTTCCCCAACATGGTTGAGAGGTTGGTGTTTTCCCAACAAATGACTCCTTAGTTGAGTGGGTATCCCCTGTAATGCTACTCCCCACAAAATTGGTAGCATCTTGCAAGCTTGGATCAGGTCCCCAGCAGAGGTGAATCATTGTTCAATATCTGTATGGCACAGTTGCTGCAGTTGCTCTTGACAGCGTTCAGAATCAACAAACCCCATAGAGGTTTATTTCCTCACCCGTCAGTGAAAGGAAAGCTTGACTCCCCGGAGTAGTCCCCGAAAAGTGGTTGGCCTTGTCTCGACATATGTAGATGTCATCCTTGTGATACCTGTAGGTGTCGTGTTGATCCCTGTATGGGTCCTTTTGGTGTCAGTGGATATCATCTTTCGATGTTCGTAGCATTCTTTCTCTTCCCATTCATCCGTTGATGTCTAGTTGAGTCTTCCCAGTCATCCGTTGATGTCTGGTCACCTCTCCGTTGGTGTCGGTAAACGTCGAGTTTCTCCCATTCATCCGTTGATGTCTGGTTGAGTCTTCCCCATTCATCCGTTGATGTTTGGTCACCTCTCCGTTCGTGTCGGTAAACGTCGAGTTTCTCCCATTCATCCGTTGATGTCTGGTTGAGTCTTCCCAGTCATCCGTTGATGTCTGGTCACCTCTCCGTTAGTGTCGGTAAACGTCGAGTTTCTCCCATTCATCCGTTGATGTCTGGTTGAGTCTTCCCCATTCATCCGTTGATGTTTGGTCACCTCTCCGTTGGTGTCGGTAAACGTCGAGTTTTTCCCATTCGTCCGTTGACGTCTGGTTGTATCTTTTTCCATTCATCCGTTGATGTCTGGTCACCTCTCCGTTGGTGTCGGTAAACGTCAAATTTTCCCATTCGTCCATTGACGTCTGGTTGTATCTTCTTCCCAGTCATCCGTTGATGTCTGGTCACCTCTCCGTTAGTGTTGGTAAATGTCGAGTTTTTCCCATTCGTCCGTTGACGTCTGGTTGTATCTTCTTCCCAGTCATCCGTTGATGTCTTGTCACCTCTCCGTTGGTGTCGGTAAACGTCGAGTTTTTCCCATTCGTCCGTTGACGTCTGGTTGTATCTTTTTCCATTCATCTGTTGATGTCTGTTCACCTCTCCGTTGGTGTCGGTAAACGTCGAGTTTTTCCCATTCGTCCGTTGACGTCTGGTTGTATCTTCTTCCCAGTCATCAGTTGATGTCTAGTCACCTCTCCGTTGGTGTCGGTAAACGTCGAGTTTTTCCCATTCGTCCGTTGACGTCTGGTTGTATCTTTTTCCATTCATCCGTTGATGTCTGGTCACCTCTCCGTTGGTGTCGGTAAACGTCGAGTTTTTCTCATTCGTCCATTGACGTCTGGTTGTATCTTTTTCCATTCATCTTTTGATGTCTGGTCACCTCTCCGTTGGTGTCGGTAAACGTCGAGTTTTTCCCATTCGTCCGTTGACGTCTGGTTGTATCTTCTTCCCAGTCATCCGTTGATGTCTGGTCACCTCTCCGTTGGTGTCGGTAAACGTCGAGTTTTCCCATTCGTCCGTTGACGTCTGGTTGTATCTTCTTCCCAGTCATCCATTGATGTCTGGTCACCTCTCCGTTGGTGTCGGTAAACGTCGAGTTTCTCCCATTCATCCGTTGATGTCTGGTTGAGTCTTCCCCATTCATCCGTTGATGTCTGGTCACCTCTCCGTTGGTGTCGGTAAACGTCGAGTTTCTCCCATTCATCCGTTGATGTCTGGTTGAGACTTCCCAGTCATCCGTTGATGTCTGGTCACCTCTCCGTTGGTGTCGGTAAACGTCGAGTTTTCCCATTTGTCCGTTGACGTCTGGTTGTATCTTCTTCCCAGTCATCCGTTGATGTCTGGTCACCTCTCCGTTGGTGTCGGTAAACGTCGAGTTTCTCCCATTCATCCGTTGATGTCTGGTTGAGTCTTCCCCATTCATCCGTTGATGTCTGGTCACCTCTCCGTTGGTGTCGGTAAACGTCGAGTTTCTCCCATTCATCCGTTGATGTCTGGTTGAGTCTTCCCAGTCATCCGTTGATGTCTGGTCACCTCTCCGTTGGTGTCGGTAAACGTCGAGTTTCTCCCATTCATCCGTTGATGTCTAGTTGAGTCTTCCCCATTCATCCGTTGATGTTTGGTCACCTCTCCGTTGGTGTCGGTAAACGTCGAGTTTTTCCCATTCGTCTGTTGACGTCTGGTTGTATCTTTTTCCATTCATTCGTTGATGTCTGGTCACCTCTCCGTTGGTGTCGGTAAACGTCGAATTTTCCCATTCGTCCGTTGACGTCTGGTTGTATCTTCTTCCCAGTCATCCGTTGATGTCTGGTCACCTCTCCGTTGGTGTCGGTAAACGTCGAGTTTTTCCCATTCGTCCGTTGACGTCTGGTTGAGTCTTCCCAGTCATCCGTTGATGTCTGGTCACCTCTCTGTTGGTGTCGGTAAACGTCGAGTTTTTCCCATTCGTCCGTTGACGTCTGGTTGTATCTTTTTCCATTCATCTGTTGATGTCTGGTCACCTCTCCGTTGGTGTCGGTAAACGTCGAGTTTTTCCCATTCGTTCGTTGACGTCTGGTTGTATCTTCTTCCCAGTCATCAGTTGATGTCTAGTCACCTCTCTGTTGGTGTCGGTAAACGTCGAGTTTTTCCCATTCGTCCGTTGACGTCTGGTAGTATCTTTTTCCATTCATCCGTTGATGTCTGGTCACCTCTCTGTTGGTGTCGGTAAACGTCGAGTTTTTCCCATTCGTCCGTTGACATCTGGTTGTATCTTTTTCCATTCATCTGTTGATGTCTGGTCACCTCTCCGTTGGTGTCGGTAAACGTCGAGTTTTTCCCATTCGTCCGTTGACGTCTGGTTGTATCTTCTTCCCAGTCATCCGTTGATGTCTGGTCACCTCTCCGTTGGTGTCGGTAAACGTCGAGTTTTTCCCATTCGTCCGTTGACGTCTGGTTGTATCTTCTTCCCAGTCATCCGTTGATGTCTGGTCACCTCTCCGTTGGTGTCGGTAAACGTCGAGTTTCTCGCATTCATTCGTTGATGTCTGGTTGAGTCTTCCCCATTCATCCGTTGATGTCTGGTCACCTCTCTGTTGGTGTCGGTAAACATCGAGTTTCTCCCATTCATCCGTTGATGTCTGGTTGAGTCTTCCCAGTCATCCGTTGATGTCTGGTCACCTCTCCGTTGGTGTCGGTAAACGTCGAGTTTCTCCCATTCATCCGTTGATGTCTGGTTGAGTCTTCCCCATTCATCCGTTGATGTTTGGTCACCTCTCCGTTGGTGTCGGTAAACGTCGAGTTTTTCCCATTCGTCCGTTGACGTCTGGTTGTATCTTTTTCCATTCATCCGTTGATGTCTGGTCGTCCTTCCTTTGGTGTCGGTAAACATCATCTTTCGATGTCGGTAAACGTCGAGTTTTTTCCCATTCGTCTGTTGACGTCTGGTTGTATGTCTTGTTTCCCCAGTCATCGGTCAATGTTTGGTCATGTATCTTTTCAAAATCCCCAGTGGAGTCGTTGGTAAACGTCTTGTCTGGTCCAGTGATAAACATCAGATCCCAGTTGAAGTTGCTATTGGTGAACTTTATTTTCTTTGATTCATCCATCGCAGAGTGAAAATTTCTACGGTTCTTTGGTATTCAATCCCTGTGTACCTTGAAGGTCTGACAGCCGTTGCTCTCATCCATTCAGGTTCCCAGTTGATTGAATAGGGGCAGCTGTAGCACCTCAAATTTGCACCCCCCATTTGTACATTCATTTCATTTTTAGGTCATTAACATTACATAGTGCATTGCATTTCATCAGTCAAAACTGGCATCAGGAGAAGTCAACTGTGCAAGAGACCAAGCATTTCCATGAGGTGAAGGCCCTATGGTTGTTCTAGAGAGTTTGTGTGAATCAAGAATCATTTTGAAGCAACTTGTCCAAGTCATCTGAGGCCCATAAAAGTCAACTACAAGTCAACTGAGGGCTAGGAGGTGGAGAAATGGTTTGAGACACTTCATTCATGTTTAAAAGAGGTTTATTCATCATGTCAAACATCTACCTTGAAGATTTTGAAGCCAGATCAAAAGTTTCCCAAAATGGAAAGTGACCTGTAATTTCAAGTTTCCAAAAATGGCAAGTTTTTGGACCAACTTCAACTCAACTTTCCGACATCAAAGAAGCTTCAAATGAAATTTTGTCCAACATGGTAGTTGAAGATCTTTCTCTCCCATTTCCAAAAAGTCCAAGATTATGAGCATCTGATGAATGGTTAAGGAGATGTGATCAAATCATTGCCAAGTGTGCTTGAAACTTCAAATGGCCATATCTTTTGAACCAAAACTCCAAATTTGGTGGTTCTTTTTGCATTTTACTTCTCATGACATGAAGTTTCCAAAACATCCATCATATTGCATGGATTTCCATCATATGATCATTTGTGCATTCAAGTCAATTTTGGAGGGAAACTTGAAAATTTAAAATTGTTGCATCATGGGAGCTTTCCACCATTGCCATTGTGTTTGAAAATTGATTTTTGAGTGAAAATAATCAGCTACATGGTACTGTTCACGTGGAAATAGCCATGTACCCTCCAATTTTCAAGTATTGGTCATAACACCTTATCTTGATTAGTTTTAACTAAACCATGCCTAATTTGGATTAAGAGTGGATTAGTGAAGCATATATATACATAATCTTAACATATTTGAGGAGTTTTTTGGATCTAGATCTCACAATTTTCTCTCCCTCCAAAATTTTCTCATAATCAAATTTCAAAATTCTTCAACATAACACCTTGTTTTTGTTGAAGATTCATGATCAGTGAGTGTAATTGAGTGTGAATTCATCATTTGTTTGAAGAATTGGAGCCATATTCGAGCAGTTGAAGTTCAATAACCTTGCCATGGCAGCTGAGATTTGAGCTAGATCTACACGGTTTCAAGCTTCCTTTTCTTCATCAATCATCATAACAAGTACTCTGGAGCTGATTTGGACCATTACAAGCTTTGAATCGTGCGAAATCCAGAACCTGCTCTTCAAGAGGTAGGTTTTTCGAAGCTTTCAATTCTCAAATTCATTGCCATAATAATGTAGATCTCATGTTGCTGATTATTCTGGTGGAAATTTCGTGTGATTTGGTTAAAATTTGAGTGAGATATGGTTGATTGAATTAGCATGAAATATTGTTTGATCTGTGATCCTCATGATGTAACCGTTCCAATGATGTAAAAAAATTTAAATTCTGAAAAATTCTGGAAAATTCTGGAAAAGTGTGGATGAACTTCATGCTGTTCATCATCATCTTCATGAAGAAGATGAAGATCTTCATCTTTGTAACGGATTAGCGTCTGCCTGGCTTCGCTCCTGGTGCGTTAGGGTTCTTGCATGAAGAACGCGCCCAGACCTTGTTTGATTTGTGATCCTCCCTTCGATCCCTGGCGCTTGCGTTTTTGAATTTTATTTTCATTTTTTCAGTTACACGCTTCGAATCCTGGTGGTAGCATAAATTTCAAATTATTTTCTCATGTTCATTTTCCCTCCAATTTAATCCATGCCATGATCATTTGATTTCATTTTGTTTCTCCAACTTTAAAAATCCATAACTAATTGAAAAATCATCCAATTAATCCCATTCTTTTTGCAAAATGATCCTTGGAATGTATAGAATTCTTTGATGTTGATTTCATGATTTTACACTTCCTGGATTTTGAATTGTATTAGATTATGTGAACATGTATGCATATGTGACCTTGCCTTACTCTTTCTAATGTGAAATGCTTGATATTGATCCAATTGCTACCAAATTTTGCATGATGATTCTTGACATGATAATTGACATTTTGGTTTTGGTTTGACATTTTTCCGATGTTCCATTTCTGTTTCGTGTACATGTTAACATGGTGTGACAATTTGTGTCACACAATTGGATGATCAACTTGTGCAATTTCATTTCCATATCAAATGACCTATGTTGATTCTGATTTTTTGTATGATGATCATGTTGAATGTTTTGAATGCTCATGAATTTTTCCAGAATTATTTAAATCATTTCTGTTTTGATTTGAAATTTTCATTCTCAATGTCCAAATGTATGCCTTGAATTGGTCTTTGACTTCTCTTGCTTATGATATGACCTTGCTTATTGATTTTGGTTTGGTCCTTTTTAGGACATACTCTTGATTAAATAAACATGCTTTGTGTTGAATATCAAGTGCTGTTTTGGCTTTTTGATCCCTTTTTGACCCTAGGCTTTGACCTAGTGGTTTGGACTGACATGTTGAGTTGTGAATTTCAGGTTCAAGTATACATTTCCATGGTTGATGATGCTTCATCATTTAAATATTGATATCTGCTATTGATTGCTAACATTTGCTGTTTTGTAGGTTGATGATAACTCACTTGAGTTTGCCTTATGGTTTATTTGTTGTACATTGGGATTGTCTGTTTGATATTGACTGTTGTCTGTTTGTCTAAATCCTGTACTGATTGGTTTAGTTGTTTCCACAGGTACCTAAGTTGCTTTAAGTTCATTTGAACTTTGCTTTGCTATCGCTTGTGGTTGGCATACCACTTAGGTATAATCTCTGATCTTCATGTAGTCTGGAAGACCTGTCATGTTACTTTGGCAGGCACCTATCTGAAGCCCTCCTTAAGAGGCAATGTTTGTGTTTGTTTAATTTTGTGCCAAGCAGGTTAAGTCCTCTTAAGAGGCAATTGGCAGATAAAAGGGATGTGCAATCCATTCCCTGCTATTCAGTTGTGTCATTCACTTTGCTCACACCATGTGTTGATGCATCTTGAATAAAAAACCCAAGATCTTGTGGTGTCAGTCATGTGGAGAAGAGTTCCTTCATTCTGAACTCCCACACTTTCTATTTGATTCAAGCTCTCCCAGGCCAGGGATAAGAGCTATGAGGCATAACCCTCATCTCCATTTCATCTGCTTCACCCGAACTCTCAATGTTAGGGTTAAGAGCTCAAAACGCCCCATTCCAGTTGGATTGTTTGTCGAGGTTGATATGACCCCTTGACTAAAGCCCAGCCTTGTGTGAGCCAATTGTTTGCATATAGTGTGTGATACTTGTGCTTGTGATTACTCATGTGCTGTTTAGGCTAGCTTGCTCCCTGTGCAAGTTAGGTTAGGATTAGAGACCTCAACATAGGGATCGTATGCATGACAACTTCTAGGCTCGAGTCGTAGTCTCCCTAGTAGCTTGTTATCTCCCTAGTCTCTGGTTAGGATAGAAGTTCTTTCCCTGTTAAGGGGAACTACGTCGCCCTGATCCTCATACCAGATGAGGTACGTAGGCAGGAGATGAGCTGATCTCTCCGGGCGCCCTTTTTCTTTTTCAACCCCCTTGTGTTTGCTTGTTGGAGTCTGACGTAAGCCCAGCGATTGGCAGTCGGTTTCCCGTGTTGGGTGTTTGTTTGGAGTCTGACGTAAGTCCAGCGATTGGCAGTCAGTTTCCTGTGTAAGTTTTTGGTGTGGAGTCTGACATAAGTCCAGCGATTGGCAGTCGGTTTCCTGTGTGTGTTTGTTGGTTCGGAGTCTGATGTATGTCCAGCGATTGGCATTCGATTTCCATGTTTGCCTGTGTGTCTGGAGTTGGATGTAAGACCAGCGATTGGCATTCTGTTTCTAGTTTGTGTCTTTGTTTGGCGTGCGTTAGCCGAGCTACGAGTGCTCTGATTCTTTCTCTGGTTAGAGAAGATACGTATGCATAGGATGCGACATCCTAGCGAGCACGTTCCGCTTTCCCCCCGAACTACGTTAACTCTGATGTTTGTCTCTGACAAACTACGTAGGCCCAGGATGCGACATCCTGCCGAGTCCTTCTTCCGTCTTCCATCTGTGTTTTATTCCTTCTTGTGCAGTGTTTTGAGCAGTTATCTAGCAACCTTTCTTCTATTCTTTCTGAGCGTGGATCCCGTCGAGTACGACGGATGCGTAGGGGTGCTAATACCTTCCCTTCGCATAACTATCAATCTCGGGTCGCAAGACCATGTCCTTTCCAGGTTTATTTCGAGCGTTTCCTTTCCCTCCTTTAGGATAAATAACGCACGGTGGAGGCTCTGTTTCTTTTCCCGACGGTTTTTCGCGTAATGCGACAATAGGTTACTTCTTGGTCAAGCAAATAACCAAAAGTCAATACAAGGCACTTCCCTTCTTGTTTGGCATGGCAAGTTTATGGAGCTTGGCTTACTAGTCATGACCTCTAACTTGTGTTCTTTGCCTATATTCTTATTGATCGGCCTCAGATAGGTGTGGCTACTATATTAGTCCACTTAAGATTGCTTAACATAGCGCTACATTGTCTTATGACAAGCTAACATAACTCTACTAACTACTAAGTTTAATTTGAGCTTTTAAATTATTGTCATTTACTTTTAATGTCATTTATTTCTTGCTCATTATTCATCTTAATTTTCATTTTGCTCACTTGAGCACATATTTTATGTTTATGTCATTTTTCTTTTGCTCATTTGAGCCCATTATTGTATATAAATATATTGTTATTTTGTGTTGTTTTGTGTTTGTTTTGATGTGAACCAAAATACAAAAGGAGAAAGGACTTAGAATTAGGATTCACCCATGCTTAAAGGAGTTCAAGAGCAACTAGGCCTCATGCCTTTAGAATGCAAAATATGTTGAAGAGCAACTAGGCCTCATGCCTTTAAAATGCTAAAATTCAAAGTTGACCTCAAAGGACTTCTCCTCAAACTTATTCTTTGTCCATTCCCTTTATTATGTTGTGAGCTTTTTAATGTGTGCTTTTGTGTGATAGGAATCTCATCTTAGGATTGGGAAAAGAGGACCATTGCCATGAGTAGCCAAGTTAAGAGCCAAGCCAAATGGAGATCCTAGGAGCTTGAATTCAAATTATTGATTGCTTGCTTTGTGTGCTAAATCCAAAGGAAAGGAGCATCTTGAGTCATCTCTATGACTCCAAGAAAAGGAACTCCAAGGGTTATCTCTCCCCTCTTATCTTTGTATGCTTTAGGAATAGCCCTTCTCTCCTCTCCCCCCTCTAACCAAGCCAAAAAATCATTTTCAAAACTTTGAATTTATTTCAAATTAGAAACCTAGGCCTTAGGCCTTTGACTTTTCAAAACCATTTTCATAAATACTCATTGTAAATAAACTTTAATCCAACTTTGACCTCATTTTTGTAAATAAATTCAACTTGTAAATATAACCCATTCCAAGTTGTTTTGTGGTTCCAATGGCCACTTGTTAAACTCTTTTCAAAAACATTAGTCATAGGTTTGAGTTATCATAGTGGTTGATGTAAATCTCACCTCATCCTTAGTGTTAGATTATAAGCCTTCCATGCTTATTATAGGGTCAACCCCTCACTAGCATGTTGAAGCCTTTCTCGCATGGTGGATTGTTGGTTTAGGTTGAGTTTTCTCCCTTTGATAATAAAAGACCTTAAGGCTTTTGATTAAAATCAATTCACCAATCTTTGAAATTTTTACCATGAACTACGAGGTTTTGATCCTCCTTTGTGATGGTACGTAGGTAATGGGTTCATCCATTCAAACAATAAAATTTGTAAATATAATCTACTCTCTTCTCATCCCCCCAATCTTTTGCACAAATATTTTCACAAATACCAACCTACAACGCATATTTGCAAAAAGGGTTCCCTTAGCGTACTAAGGATGTTTTGGGTGCGTAAAACCTTCCCATTTCATAACCAACCCCCTTACCTAGATCTCTGACATTTTTATTAGTTTTTTATTTGAAAAACTTCTTACTTGGCTTTTGTTCACTTTTTAGCCTTTCCTTTGGATAAATAAAAGTGCAGTGGCGACTCGAATTGTATGTTGACTTTTGGTTTAGTCAATAAACCTAAAGGTAACGAAAACCCCGCTACAGGTAAGCCTAATGTATGTAGGACTAGTTAAAGAACTAAAGTAAGACATACCTAGGTTGTTAAGCATCTAATTAACACTATCGATTAATCCTAAATCACGAAGAGTAGAGTTATCAGGATATCTCATTGCTAAGACATTCCTTTTGAAGAGCTTGTGATAACTGCTCCTTTGATTCTCGCCTATGATACCCTCTGCAAATGCGATACCCATGTAATCAATCTCTCTTCTTGACATTGCTATTCTATGAGGCATGGTGAATGAATGAGAATGAAAAAGTTGGAAAGAAAAGGGTATGGATATTGTGAAAAGGGAAGAATGAGGGAATAAGGATTTGAAATGAGAAAAAGGATTGTAATATGTTTTATAGTGATCAGAAGGAAGTTGGATGGTTAGGGGTTGAGGAATGGGAATAAATGATGGTTAGAGTAGGAAGTTAAGAGATTTGAATGGGGAATTTTTCGAATTCGTGCAGGAGGAAAACTAAGAAATGGAAAACCTTTTGTTTTCCTGATATGGTGAATTCCATTAGGTATATGGTGAACGCCATGTGCCTAAAACATAGGTATTTTTAAAAAGAGGCTAATGGTGAACGCAGTTAGCATAATGGTGAATGCCAAGTGCCTAAAATGCGCAATTTTGGAATTTTGACTTTAAAATAGGGAATTCTTATGCCTTTAAGGTCATACTACTGCTAGTTGAAATAGTTTTCGAATAAGGCCTTAATTGAAAACATGAAAATGCACGAAATTAAAGGGATTTACGATATAAAAATAAAAATAAACAATTGAAAGAGAAATTACATTAATTTAAATAGTAGTAACATATGTTCTCGTCGATATTTCGACGGCAAAGTAAACATAAACTAAAAGTGAAAAACAAAGGGAAAAATACTGATGAAAAATAAACATTCTAAACTAGAAAGCAGGGAAACCACAGTACAATCAACAATACTAGTCATCACGGCGTCTAATATTATTAGTTAATTGAACCGCATGTAGTGCTAAAAGAGATAATAATAATAATAATAATAATAATAATAATAATAATAATAATAATAATAATAATAATAATAATAATAATAATAATAATAATAATAATAAAAATAATAAAAGTATTAAATAAAAATAAGATATACTAGTAATAGCTATAAATAGTTAAAATAAAAACTTAAGATCGTGGGTTGTCTCCCACGTAGCGCTTTGTTTACTGTCGGGAGCTCGACAAAAATCAGAATGGGATTATTCTTTCGAAAGAGCTAGCAGCTCTTCTAATTTTTAGCTCATGCAGAAATCCTTGTTTTCTATGCTTTGGTAATGCTTAAGTCGATGTCCGTTTACGACAAATGTCTCATTGGATTTACCTCTTATTTCTACAGCTCCGCTTCGGAAGACTCTTATGACCTCAAAGTGGCCAGACCATCTAGAGCGAAGTTTGTCTAGAAATAATTTAAGTCGAGAATTAAAGAGAAGGACTATGTCACGCCCGTGGAATTCTCTCTTTGTTATTCATCTATCATGCCACCGTTTGGTTATTTCCTCGTAAATCCGGGCATTTTCATAGGCATATAATCTAAGTTCTTCTAGTTCATGGATATCTAAGATTCTTTTCTATCATGTGGCTGTGTAATTCATGTTTAGGGTCTTAATGGCCCAATAAGCTTTATGCTCGAGTTCTACATGCAGGTGACATGATTTACCATAAACTAGTTTAAATAGACTAGTTCGTATCGGAGTTTTATACGCTGTCCTATAAGCCCGCAGAGCTTCATGAAGTTTTCCAGATCAATCTTTCCTAGAATTTTCAACGGTTTTCTCTAATATTTTCTTAATTTCTCTATTGGAAACCTCAACTTGTCCACTTGTTTGAGGGTGGTAAGGTGTTGTTACTCGGTGTTGGACTCCATATTTGAGCAACAGTCTTTCAAAGATGTTTGAAATGAAATGGGAGCCACCGTCGCTAATGACAATCCTTGGTACACCGAATCTAGGAAAAATCATATTCTTGAAAAGTTTGATGACTACTCGTGCATCATTAGTAGGAGAGGCTACTGCCTCGATCCATTCCGATATGTAATCAACTGCAACGAGTATGTATTTATTACCAAAAGAAGATGGGAAAGGGCACATGAAATCTATACCCCAAACATGAAAGACTTCTACTTCTAAGATACCTTTCAATGGCATCTCATTGCGCCTAGAGATATTGCCAGTGCATACGAAATTAAAGGGATTTACGATATAAAAATAAAAATAAACAATTGAAAGAGAAATTACATTAATTTAAATAGTAGTAACATATGTTCTCGTCGATATTTCGACGGCAAAGTAAACATAAACTAAAAGTGAACAACAAAGGGAAAAATACTGATGAAAAATAAACATTCTAAACTAGAAAGCAGGGAAACCACAGTACAATCAACAATACTAGTCATCAAGGCGTCTAATATTATTAGTTAATTGAACCGCATGTAGTGCTAAAAGAGATAATAATAATAATAATAATAATAATAATAATAATAATAATAAAAATAATAAAAGTATTAAATAAAAATAAGATATACTAGTAATAGCTATAAATAGTTAAAATAAAAACTTAAGATCGTGGGTTGTCTCCCACGTAGCGCTTTGTTTACTGTCGGGAGCTCGACAAAAATCAGAATGGGGTTATTCTTTCGAAAGAGCTAGCAGCTCTTCTAATTTTTAGCTCATGCAGAAATCCTTGTTTTCTATGCTTTGGTAATGCTTAAGTCGATGTCCGTTTACGACAAATGTCTCATTGGATTTACCTCTTATTTCTACAGCTCCGCTTCGGAAGACTCTTATGACCTCAAAGTGGCCAGACCATCTAGAGCGAAGTTTGTCTAGAAATAATTTAAGTCGAGAATTAAAGAGAAGGACTATGTCACGCCCGTGGAATTCTCTCTTTGTTATTCATCTATCATGCCACCGTTTGGTTATTTCCTCGTAAATCCGGGCATTTTCATAGGCATATAATCTAAGTTCTTCTAGTTCATGGATATCTAAGATTCTTTTCTATCATGTGGCTGTGTAATTCATGTTTAGGGTCTTAATGGCCCAATAAGCTTTATGCTCGAGTTCTACATGCAGGTGACATGATTTACCATAAACTAGTTTAAATAGACTAGTTCGTATCGGAGTTTTATACGCTGTCCTATAAGCCCGCAGAGCTTCATGAAGTTTTCCAGATCAATCTTTCCTAGAATTTTCAACGGTTTTCTCTAATATTTTCTTAATTTCTCTATTGGAAACCTCAACTTGTCCACTTGTTTGAGGGTGGTAAGGTGTTGTTACTCGGTGTTGGACTCCATATTTGAGCAACAGTCTTTCAAAGATGTTTGAAATGAAATGGGAGCCACCGTCGCTAATGACAATCCTTGGTACACCGAATCTAGGAAAAATCATATTCTTGAAAAGTTTGATGACTACTCGTGCATCATTAGTAGGAGAGGCTACTGCCTCGATCCATTCCGATATGTAATCAACTGCAACGAGTATGTATTTATTACCAAAAGAAGATGGGAAAGGGCACATGAAATCTATACCCCAAACATGAAAGACTTCTACTTCTAAGATACCTTTCAATGGCATCTCATTGCGCCTAGAGATATTGCCAGTGCATACGAAATTAAAGGGATTTACGATATAAAAATAAAAATAAACAATTGAAAGAGAAATTACATTAATTTAAATAGTAGTAACATATGTTCTCGTCGATATTTCGACGGCAAAGTAAACATAAATTAAAAGTGAACAACAAAGGGAAAAATACTGATGAAAAATAAACATTCTAAACTAGAAAGCAGGGAAACCACAGTACAATCAACAATACTAGTCATCACGGCGTCTAATATTATTAGTTAATTGAACCGCATGTAGTGCTAAAAGAGATAATAATAATAATAATAATAATAATAATAATAAAAGTATTAAATAAAAATAAGATATACTAGTAATAGCTATAAATAGTTAAAATAAAAACTTAAGATCGTGGGTTGTCTCCCACGTAGCGCTTTGTTTACTGTTGGGAGCTCGACAAAAATCAGAATAGGGTTATTCTTTCGAAAGAGCTAGCAGCTCTTCTAATTTTTAGCTCATGCAGAAATCCTTGTTTTCTATGCTTTGGTAATGCTTAAGTCGATGTCCGTTTACGACAAATGTCTCATTGGATTTACCTCTTATTTCTACAGCTCCGCTTCGGAAGACTCTTATGACCTCAAAGTGGCCAGACCATCTAGAGCGAAGTTTGTCTAGAAATAATTTAAGTCGAGAATTAAAGAGAAGGACTATGTCACCCCCGTGGAATTCTCTCTTTGTTATTCATCTATCATGCCACCGTTTGGTTATTTCCTCGTAAATCCGGGCATTTTCATAGGCATATAATCTAAGTTCTTCTAGTTCATGGATATCTAAGATTCTTTTCTATCATGTGGCTGTGTAATTCATGTTTAGGGTCTTAATGGCCCAATAAGCTTTATGCTCGAGTTCTACATGCAGGTGACATGATTTACCATAAACTAGTTTAAATAGACTAGTTCGTATCGGAGTTTTATACGCTGTCCTATAAGCCCGCAGAGCTTCATGAAGTTTTCCAGATCAATCTTTCCTAGAATTTTCAACGGTTTTCTCTAATATTTTCTTAATTTCTCTATTGGAAACCTCAACTTGTCCACTTGTTTGAGGGTGGTAAGGTGTTGTTACTCGGTGTTGGACTCCATATTTGAGCAATAGTCTTTCAAAGATGTTTGAAATGAAATGGGAGCCACCGTCGCTAATGACAATCCTTGGTACACCGAATCTAGGAAAAATCATATTCTTGAAAAGTTTGATGACTACTCGTGCATCATTAGTAGGAGAGGCTACTGCCTCGATCCATTCCGATATGTAATCAACTGCAACGAGTATGTATTTATTACCAAAAGAAGATGGGAAAGGGCACATGAAATCTATACCCCAAACATGAAAGACTTCTACTTCTAAGATACATTTCAATGGAATCTCATTGCGCCTAGAGATATTGCCAGTGCATTGACACCGGTCTCAATTTATAACCGCGGTGTGGACATTTTTCCAAAGATTAGGCCAAAAGAGACCAGATTGTAAGATCTTCGCACAAGTCTTTGAGGTGTTTGCATGCCTTCCATAGGATGCAAAGTGGCAATGAGATATG
This sequence comes from Lathyrus oleraceus, assembly GCF_024323335.1. Taxonomy (NCBI): domain Eukaryota; kingdom Viridiplantae; phylum Streptophyta; class Magnoliopsida; order Fabales; family Fabaceae; genus Lathyrus; species Lathyrus oleraceus. Next base: position 204,132,680 of record NC_066581.1, on the reverse strand, counting down.
ATATCATTTACTTTTGATTCAGGGACACATCGACGGAAAATACCATCGGTGCCCCTTTTGAAGAGTAAGGGTTCATCCCAATAGTAATGCTTAAGATCATGGAAGAATTTCTTCTTTTCCTGGTAAGTTAAGTCTGGTGGAAATACTTCAGCTGCTAAGTAGTTGACAAAGTTAGCATACCATGGTCGTGTGGTTTTGGTGCAAACTGATTCCACAACTTCATTAGTTTCTGCATCATTATACATCATAGAACATTCGACCATTTCTCTTTCACTTTCTAATTGGGCTACAAGTCTATCATAGGGGAAATCGTCATTGATGGGCACGTGTTCGGGTTTTAAGTCCTTAATTCTATAGAGATGATCTACTACCACATTTTTGGTTCCCTTCTTATCTTTGATTTCTAAATCGAATTCTTGTAAAATCAGAATCCATCTTAAGAGTCTTGGTTTAGCATCCTTCTTACTTAACAGGTACCTAATTGCGGCGTGATCGGTATAGACAATTATTTTTTCTCCCACTAAGTAGGAACAAAATTTATCCAAAGCGAACACAACAGCTAGGAGTTCCTTTTTTGTGGTGGCGTAGTTCATTTGCGTGTTGTCTAAGGTTCTACTTGTGTAGTAAATAGCATGAAACTTTTTATCCTTTCTTTGTCCTAAGACAGCGTCGGCATAATCACTAGCGTCACAAATTATCTCAAATGGCTTATTCCAATCAGGTTTTGCATAATGGGTGCAGTAATAAGAGCATTTTTCAGATGTTCGAACACCTTTAAGAAATCTTCATCAAATATGAATTCATCATCTTTCATTAGTAAGCTTGTTAGCGGTTTGGTCATTTTAGAGAAATCTTTAATGAATCGTTGGTAGAAACTGGTGTGTCCTAAGAAACTGCGAGTTTCTCTAAACGGTTTTCGGAGGTTGAAGATTTTCTATAATTTTTATTTTTGCTTTATCCACTTCAATTCCTCGGTCGGATACAACATGTCCAAGTATGATTCCTTGTCGAACCATGAAATGGCATTTTTTTCCAATTTAATACGAGATTGACTTTAACACATCTTTCAAGTACCATTTCTAGGTTCGAAAGACATCCTTCAAAACTTTTCCCACAAACAGAGAAGTCGTCCATAAACACTTCAATTATGTTGTCTATAAAATCAGCAAAGATCCACATCATACATCTCTGAAATGTTGCAGGCACATTACACAACCCAAAGAACATTCGTCGATAAACGAATGTACCATAAGGAGAAGTGAAAGTAGTCTTTTCTTGGTCATCGGGATGAATAGGAATTTGGAAGAATCCTGAGTATCCGTCTAAATAACATAAATGATATTTTTTAGCCAGCCGTTCAAGCATTTGATTGATGAAAGGCAATGGAAAATGATCTTTACGAGTGGCTTTATTCATTTTTCTATAGTCTATGCACATCCTCCATCCGGTTTGAATTCGTTTAGCTATGGATTCGCCCTTTTCGTAGCTGACATAGTTACTATCGGATATCGGGTATATAAATCCTGCTTCTAATAGCTTTTGCACCTCCTTTATTAATACATCATTCAAGATAGGATTTATTCTTCTCTGATGTTCTCTAGAGGTTTTACAATCCTCCTCTAGCATAATGCGATGCATGCATATAGAGGGACTTATTCCTTTTAGGTCAGAGATGTTATAGCCTAAAGCTGTTGGATATTTCTTAAGACATGAAGTAATTTTTCAGTTTCTATCTGTCCTAAGTTAGCATTGACTATTACTAGTCGTTCAAGCTCGGTGTCTAGGAATTCATATCTTAGGTCTTTGGGTAGTGTTTTAAATTCTACATAAGGTTTCTTTGGGCAAGGCATTGGATTGGGCGTTAGTGCTAGAATTCCCTTAGACTGTCATCTACGTATGGCTCATGCCAATTATCATGTTCGAATATAGGAGGCGCTGGAATCTTTAGTACTTCAGTATACTTAGATGGTTCCCTCTCTATTTCTTTCACACATTCGTCGATGACGTCTAAGAGACAACATGAATCTTCCATAGCTGGCGCCTGTAAGAATTGAGCTAAAATAAATTCAAATTTTTCTTCCCCAACTTTGGAAGTTAGCTTTCCTTTCTTGACATCTATGATGGCTCCAGCTGTGGCTAAAAAGGGTCTTCCTAAAATAATAGGGATGTGGGAATCCTCTTTTATATCCATTATTACAAAGTCGGTGGGAATATAGAATTGACCTATACGAACGAGAATGTTCTCTAGCATACCTATTGGAAATTTAACAGAACGGTTATCTAGTTGTAGAGACATCTTTATTGGTCATCTACCAGGTATTTCAGCTTATGAGGCATGTTGTTTTGAATAATAGCGCTACACTCAGCAGTAAGCATAACAGTTCCGTTATCCTCAAGCTTTTTCTTATTAGATAAGATTTCTTTAAGGAATTTAGAATATGAAGGCATTTGTGTAATGGCTTCTGTGAATGGTATAGTGATATTAAGCTGCTTCATAAGTTCTACAAATTTCTTAAATTGTCCTTCATTTTTGGACTTAGCAAGTCTTTAAGGATAAGGTGGTTTGTATGGTGGCAGAGGCACATAAGGTATTTCTTTATCTTTTGCTTCTCCGCTTTTGTCTTCCTTTCTATCATTGGTTGGTTATTTTACCTTTTAAGTTCCTTTACCAGAGTTTTGATACATGGATGGGTTTTGGAGTCTTGGGTCAGTCGGTTCATCTAATTCTGTCCCACTTCGTAATGTGATAGCATTAGCATGACCTTTTGGGATTGGTTGTGGTTGACTAGGAAATGCTCCAGATGGGGCTGCTATTGTTGCTTGTTATTGGGCTACTTGGGAAATTTGGGTTTCCAACATTTTGTTATGGGTAGCCATAGCATCAAGCTTACTTGACATTTGCTTCATCAGTTTGCTAGTATGAGCATTTTGATTTGTGAAATCCTTGTTTTGTTGATCTTGAGAATTTCATAAAGTTTTCCATCATAATCTCTAGATTTGACTTTCTAGGTGCTTGTGGAGCAACATGGGCTCTTTTCTGATAACCAAGTGGAATAGAAGGTGTTGGGTTTGGAGGAAATAAAGCATTGTTATTTTTATAAGAAAAGTTCAGATGGTTTCTCCAGCCACGATTATAAGTGTTGGAATATGTGTTTCCTTGAGCGTAATTTACTTGGTCGGTAGGAATACCAACCAATAATTGATAATCAACATTAGTGTGCCCAGGGGTTCCACACGATTCACGGTTTGGTGTTACAGTAGCTACGGTAGTTGTTGGTGTTATGGCTAAGCTTTCGATCTTTTGAGTGAGTGCATCCACTTTAGCATTGATGCGGTCTATGCCATTAACTTCGTACATTCCGCCTTTCAGAGTTGGTTTTTCTACAGCAACACGTTCACCTCCCAATTGGAAATGATTTTGAGCCATGTTCTCGATCATTTCATAGGCTTCAACATATGGTTTATCCATTAAAGCACCGCCAGTTGCAGTGCTCAATTCATTTTAGTGTTGTACAAAAGACCATTGTATAAAGTATGGATAGTCAGCTATTGCTCAAGTTCATCGTTTAGACAAAGTATCATCATTTCCTTGTATCTTTCCCAAGCGTCGAAAAGATATTCGTTGTCTTTTTGCTTAAATTCATTGAATTGAGCTCTTAGCATAGTCGTATTTCTTGGTGGGAAATATCGGGCTAAGAAGACTTTCTTCAACTTGCCCCATGTGGTTACAGAGTTCAAAGATAGAGACTTGAGCCAAGCTCTAGCTCTATCTCTTAAGGAAAAAGGTAAAAGACGTAGTCTAATCACTTCGAAACTGACACTATTTGCTTTCACTGTGTCTGCGTACTACATAAACACTGACAAATGTAAGTCTGGATTGTCTGTAGGACTACCTGAAAATTGATTTTGTTGAATGACTGATAGTAGCGAAGGTTTCAACTCGAAATTGTTTCAGTTGATGATAGGAGCAACAATCTTGTTGTGTGGTTCCTCCTGTGAAGAAACAACATAATACTTAAGAGGACAGTTTTGTGGTCCTTCAACCATTACTGGTTTAGATTCTGATTTTTGTTTTGGAAAAGGAAGATTGTACTTAATTCGGAAATTATGAACTCAACATTGTAAATTCATAAAACGCCCGACTTCATCAACTGGTTGTTCTAGCTCTTTGCTTTTTGAGCGAGTGCTTTGCATACAATTGAGGTTTAAAAGGGTAAATAAAATAAAAGTTTTCTTAGTTTATACTGCGCAAAAACGGAATCACAATATTGACTAAATTAGTCCCCGACAACGGCGCCAAAAACTTGGTCGCGACGGACGTGTCTGTCGGATAATAACTGCAAGTATACAGTTTAACGGGTAGTTTTAAAAGATTGTCGAGCCCACAGAGACTAATAATCAAACTAATGTTATCTACCGTTGCAATTGCAAAGCTAAGGCTAAAGGTTAAAAGGATATGAACGGAAATATAAACGTTAATTGCTAGAGGTTTGAAAATGATAATAAAACGAGCCTAGAATATGGATTCCACGTTCCTAAGGGATTTGGTAGAATTCGGGTACTAATTACAATTTTATTACATTCTGTAGAAATATTGATTTAAAGACTCCGTCTCACACTCTCGCGCTATTGACTAAAACCACACCTCTTAAACAGAGGATTTTGCTCTCGCCCGCCCGTTTTAATTAGAAAGCATATTTTGAAAACCAATTAGATCCTAAATGATGCCTAAAGCGCTCTCGTTATTTTTAGGGTCAATGCCTAATTTCCACTATCTGGTTCCTTCCTCACACTCTCGCGCTATCGACTAGAACCTTAGTTTGTTCTTCACTCTCGTGTCAAAATAATGAATCATACAATTGGAAACTAAAACCAAAGAAGAATTTAATCATAATTTCACGCCTATTATTTCTACGTAGTCCCATCGATAACGATGGTCCTCATACGTCAGACTCAGACAAATTTAGCAAGACATAATTATAATCATAAATAACATGATTAAAGCGATTGTACTTAAAACTAACATATCATATAATACATTAATAGCAATAACAAGCATAAATAATAAAACGGTAAAAACCTGAATTTAAAGAAATGAAGACTTTGAATTGAAACAAAAATGTTGGTTGGCTTGTTCTTGATCCAAGAGTACAATGAAAATTACAAGAAAATATGTGTGACAATCTCTCGATGTGAGTTATTGTCACTTTTACAGGTGAATTTATGCCTAAGACTCTGAAGCAATTTCGACAGAGCTTCAGCATAACTTGGATGTCTTGAAACACCTACAAGAGTCCTATTTATAGAGGTTTTGCATCCTTGTAACCTCCCTTGATCGTGTAAGCAAATTTGAGGGAAAATAGTTGGGAGAAGACTACACAAAATAGCCCATTAGCATAGAACTACTTCTGCATGATAATGGCGAACGCCATTAGGGCAATGGCGAACGACATTGCCTTGATCATTAAATAATGTGGCTGGCAGGCCAATGGCGAACACCATTTGGGCAGAATGGGCAGAATCTTGCTCTTTTGCTCCTTTTCCGATTTGCTTTTGGATCTGCACCGAAACTCGCTAACAACTGCAAAACGAATAAAAATGAACTAAAAGGTGATAAAACATATTGAAATAAATATGAATAACATGCGATATAAGTCTAAAAACATGATACAATTTCTCGTTATCACCTTTATATATATTTAACTAATTTACTGTTTTTCAAAAAAATATTTTTTAACTTTTATTTTTTATTCTCGAAAACTTTGCAAAAGAGTTTCGGATAGTTAACTTTTTAACATTTTTTTACTTTTATTTTGTATATCAAAAGACTTTGTAAAAGAGTTCTGATTAACAGTTTTTGAATATTAACTTTTATTTTGTGTATCGGTAGACTTTGCAAAATAGTTTCAACAGTCAATTTTTTAATATTTTTTTACTTTTGGTTTGTGTAACGAAAGACCTTGCAAAAGAATTTCATTAGTCAATTTTTAATATTAACTTTAGTTTTGTATACCTAAAAATTTTGCAAAAAAGTTTCGATAATCAATTTTTTAAAACATTTTTTAACTTTTATTTTGTGTATCGGAAGATTTTGCAAAAGAGTTATGGTAGTCATTTTTAATTTTTATTTTATTTACCGGAAGATTTTGCAAAAGAGTTTCGATAATCAATTTTTTAAAGTATTTTTTAACTTTTATTTTATGTACTGGAAGAATTTGCAAAAGAGTTTCGATAATCAATTTTTAACATTAAATTTTTTGTGTACCGGAAGATTTTGAAAATGAGTTCCGATACTCATTTTTTAATATTTTTAATTTATTGTGTATCGGAAGATTTTGGAAAAAAGTTCTGATACTCATTTTTTAATATTTTTAATTTACTTTATGTATCGGAAGATTTTGGAAAAGAATTTTTTTTTTAAATAACCATTTAAAAAAAAAATAATAATAACAAATATTTTTTAAAAAAATACCAAAATAACCACTTTTAGAAGAGGATGTGTCAGGCATTAAGAGGAGGCGCTCAGGCATTGACGTCTGCATTGGGCTTCTCATGAGGAGGCGCCAATGCTCTTGGCGCATGCATTGGCCCTCATGAGGAGGCGCCAATGCCCCTGATGCCTGAATGTTGCCTTAAATAGGGGCGTCAATGCCTCTGGTGCCTGCATGTTGTGTCATATTGGGCGCCTGACGGCATGAACTATATAATCTAACCATTTTGTTCGCCGTATCCATTTCGGTTCGAATCCGGGTACTGTTTGGGCGACTCTTTTTCTTCCTTCGTATAACTTCGTTGTGCTAGACGATGTCCCCTTGATATTGTAGCCAGTAATCCTCTTTTGTCACTACAGAAAAACTAACTTTATAAACATTTGATAGGCTGGTGACTTTGTAAACTTCAGATAGCAAGTAAGATGAATCCCTTTGAACCTTTGAGCATGCTACAATGACATGGGAGCAGGGTGTACGAAAGGCTTCGAACTTTCCGCAGTCGCACCAACCTCTATCTAGTTTGACTCTATACTGTCTCATCGGCATGCCCTCATTGTGATCCATGGACTCGACAACACTATACCAACCTTTAGTGCGGCCAAACACCGTGACTACATGTGTGTTTGCTTTGGCAGCTTCATGTCTAATGAATTTCATTGAAGCATCACTGAACAGCTACCCAGATTGCAACACTAAACTCCATTTAGAACGTCGGCTCTCAAATAGCGTCCCTAGCCTGAAATATGTTGCCTGCACCAAAGCGGTTATAGGTAGGTTACAGATGCCTTTGAAGACAGAGTTCATTGATTCCACAAGATTTATTGTCATGTGGCCCCAACATTGACCGTTGTCTTATGCCCTAGTCCACTTCTCCAATGGAATACTATCGATCCACCATACTGCATCTTTGTTTGACAATCTTATTTCTTCGCGGTAGTGTTTGAAAGAAGATTCTGATAATGCATAACCTGCATTGACAACCTTCTTCCGCAACGTCTTATCTTTGATTTCCCATATGAAATTCTGAGCAATATGTCTAATACATAAGACATGCGTCGAAGGAGGATTTTGCCAGCCATTATCAATGTTACTATATGCACTGATGATTGAAGGGTGTCTTTCGGAGATCAAACATAAGTTAGGCTGAGACGCAACATGCAATCGAAGATTTCTTAGGAAATAACTCCATCCCTTATCAGTCTCCCCTTCAACTAGGGCAAAGGCGATTGGAAAAATATTGATGTTGTCATCTTGTGCCACTGCCATCAGTAACGTTCCTTTGTATTTCCCGTACAACCATGTACCATCAATTTGTATAATTGGTTTGCAGAAAGAAAAACATATGATGCATGGTTGATACGCCTAGAAAAGACGGTGGAATATTCCATTTCCAACAGCACACGTCCCGTCTGGTGTATACGCGGGCAATGTTTCCAACTTGATAACAGTCCCTGGAGCATATTGTTTTAGAGCCAACAAGTATTTTGGAATTTGTTTGTAAGACTCCTCCCAATTGTCAAACACTTTTTCAATAGCCTTTGTCCTAGCTATCCATGCATTCCTATATGATGGAGTGTACTCGTACTCTGCCCTAATATGCGAGATTATTGTACTCACCTTTAACGACGAATTGTCGCTAATGATAGACAATATTTCATCGTATATTAGCTGAGAGCTTAATTTCCGATGATCCTGCATTGGGTTTGTCAGCATGCATGTGTGATCTGGACCCATGGATCCAATCTCCCAAGACTCGCTCCTCTTTCGATACAAAGTTGACAACCTAAAAAGGCAGTGCTCATTCGGACAATAAATTTTATACCTCAATGTGTTAGTTCTGTCAACCTCTGAAATCAGCTGATAGTTGCATGTGCAATTTTTAATGGCTTTTACACATTCCTCTTTTGTGCGAAATGTGTCTCATTGTTTCAAAGATCCTTGCATTTACACATAAGGATTGTACCATATATATGATGAAGGTTCATCGGAACCAAATTCAACCTTGTCATGTGTTGGGGTGGACAATATACATGACTAGCTGATATTGGCTCCTCTTCCTCATCAGCATTCACCATTGAATCAACCATGAGCTTAGCTTCTTCTTCTTCGTCATCTGGAACATTTACCTCAGCTTGTTCGTCATTAGTTTCACAAAACACTTGTGACTGATCAATGAACTGAGACACTTGTTGTTGATGTTGTAATATATACAGCTTTATATCGTTTTAACAAGATTGTTCGTAACTGACAAATATATGTTGAACATCGTCATCATCTCGAATCTTCTTCTAATAAAACTTCACCTGGTTTTCTGCAAACCAAACCAGATTTTTATAGATGATTTGGCCCACATTACTGCACTGCAATTTCTTTTCTATTCTTTGTTTTAGATGTGAAAATTTGATCTTCAATTTATTATAAACTGAGTCACCTCTGTGTTTCAAAAACAAAAACTGAATAATTGATGATCAAATATTTCACCTTTGATATGGACACTGATCATGTAATGTTGTGAGGAAGACATTTTTTAAAAATCTAACTTTCTTTTCTTCACTGAAATTGAATGCATTTCTAATTTGTTCATTTGCATAGACTAAATAGCGTAAACATTGAACGCATTGATCACTTGGTTTGTCTACATAGACTTGACCATACATGCAGTGAAAAGAATCCACATGCAGTGACAAGAATGACAAGAACACACATGCGCCCAAGGAATCTCTGTGGCAAGGAATCTCTGTGCCCTAATATTCCAAACAGGCGCCCATTCCCTAGGTGCATAAAGCAACATGGGCACCAAGAGGAAGGGTGCCTCTTCCATTCATTTACTCCAAGGCGCCAAGAGGATGGGCGCCCCTTCCATTCATTTACTCCTAGGTGCCAAGAGGAAGGGCGCCTCTTCCTTGCATGTGACTAATCACATGTAGGCACCAAGAGCAAGAGAGCCTCTTCCTTGCATCTGATTCTTCACATGCATGCGCCTAAGAGTAAGGCTAGTCTACTTTTGTCATTGCATGCAGCCAATCACATGCTTCGTAGGTTTCAAACCTACTAACTCACTCATCTATAAATAGCCTTTTGTAATACCCCAAAATTTACCCTTCATTTTTCCTGGAAGCATACGCTTTACACCTTATGCATGCATTCATTTTTAGGTCATTTAGCATTTGCATTTCATCATGGCAATCGGAATCGGATCCAAGAACATCATCCAGGACACTTTGTGGGTCCTATCTGGGTGATCAGTCAACACAAGGGAAAGACTTGAGTTGCTTCCAACAGGGGTCTATTCGTCAGTCAAAACGTTAATCTTGAAGGAGCAAAGGTTTGTTCATGAGCTGTCATGCTCGTTAGGCGAAGCCCACGTGTTTTTTTTTAAAAAAAAAACGAAAAAAGAAAACGAAAAAAGAAAAAGAAAAAAAAATAATAATAATAAATAAATAAATAAATAAATAAATGAAAAAATCTTGGACTTGGACCTCTCTCATTTGAGCCCACGGGTCCATAAAAATCAGGTTATAAATTCAGAGTTTCAGTGAAACAAAAGGCAATTCTATTCCTATTACCCTGTCTGGGAAAAAGATAGTGAGAGAAGAACCCTGGGGAAAAAGATAGTGAGAGAAGAGCTAACAGAGTTCAGAGCAGCCTCCAAACCCTGAAGGGAACTCAACTGCACAGAATCACCTCTGCCTCACATAAACCCTAAAGATTGTTTTGTAAACCTCAGGGGTGCAACTCAATTTCAATCAAGCTCTCCAATCAGGTTTGCCCTTATTCCCATTACCTTTGAGCTGTGAATTTGAATACTCTGAATGTTTGAGGTATTATGGGTGAATTTGATACCCTTTTGATGCATGTCTTTTTTGTGAATTTTAATGGCATGATTCATGTGGTTACATTTTGATTTGGGGGCAACCCTTGATTACCCTATTTTTTTGTCTCTAACCTGTTTGTTGAGTTTTTGTGAGGGATCACATGACTTTTGCAGGGATAACTTGCGTGGTTTTCCACTTTATTTGTGGGATACCCCCTGGAGGTTCATTCCGGTTACCTGTACTGACCCACTTTCTTTGATGATGTTAGCTTGGAGGGATCTCAGGGTTTATCGTTCCTTTAATTGCTGTTACCTCGGATCTTCATCCGTGTGGTACCTTTTACATTTTTCCCGCATTTTACTGCTTTCCTAGCTGGAAGACCTCGATAGGAGGCAATGTTTTTGTGTTTACTTTATGCAGGTTCCTTCGTCAAGGACTGCCTTTTTGCATGAGTTTACCAAACCCTAACCCTTCATTGATTTTTCTTCTCCTAAACACACGTTTACTCCTTCTACTACAGGCGAGTAAGTCTCCAAAGGTCGAGCATCCGGTAGATTGCGTAGTAACGTCGTTCGTCCAAAACCCAATCCATAACCCCGTAGTTAGCCGAACTACGACTTGCTCTGATTCTCATTCCAGATGAGATACGTAGGCATAAGACGCGATGTCTTAGCTAGCACACATCCCCCCAACCCATAGGTCAGCCGAGCTACGAAGACTCTGATTCTCATATTCATGAGATACGTATGAAGTGGATGCGACATCCGCGCGAGTCATTCTCATTTAACCCTTTTTTTAGTAAACAACACAAGATAAACTCACACCCTTTAGACAAGAACTACAAAAGTGGATCCCGTAGAGTACTACGGATGCGTAGGGGTGCTAATACCTTCCCTTCGCATAACCGACTCCCGAACCCAAGATTTGGTTGCGAGACCTTGTCTTTTCCTTTCCTTTTTTCAGGTTTACTTCGAGCGTTTCCTTTCCCTCCTTTGGGATAAATAACGCACGGTGGCGACTCTTCTGTCATTTTCTTTCGCCGGTTGTTTTTTTGCACACTATATTTTTCAGGTTGCGACAGCTGGTGACTCTGCTGGGGATTCGGCTTCCCTAAGCGAGTCCCTCCTAGCTTTTGTAGTTTGTTTGTTTATTGAGTGTTCATGCTTTTGTACAGTTATTTACCTGCTTTACCTTATCGCATTGTGTACATATCATTGTTGTATCTGTTGGCTGGCTATGGCTGCTTGGTGATCTTTGTGAGATGAGTTCTATACCCGAACTTGAGTGCACTTAGGATAGGAGAATGGCATAGTCTTGTCGACTTGTGTGGAGTTATTCCTTAGCAAGTTGACTTGCAAGCCCATTCACTTGGTGGAGGTCATGTTGAGATCAATAATGTCACACAAGTAAGTTGTGGTTAGACATTACTTTTTCCAATATAGACCTTAGAAGCCGAGGACCTTAGTTTACCAAACCCATCTTGGCCTATTCGTAGGACGTAGTGCGAAAGTCGTTCAAGTGTAAGATTTGATACGATTGTTACGCGATACTACACTCATAGGAGTCTCTCTTGAGAATATTTTTGGAATACGAGCAGTCGTTCCTCGGATAATACCCGAAAGATGGGATTATGACTATGGGAACCTTCTGTAGAACATGTTTGGCAGGTTTAAACTTTAGTACACTCCTTTTGGGTGGTTCTTAACCTAAACTCGATGCTCGTGACTTGTAACAAACCCTTGATTAATGGTTGATCCGATCAGGTATCCTTAATATCAATGAAACTTGGGTGTTGATAAGGTGTAAACCATAATCCACCAAAATGGGTGGTTGATATTAAGGATAACATGATCCATCCCATGACCTTTGTTTGGTGTGCTCTTAATTTCTCTCCAGACAGTGCAACCTGACAGATGTTCAAGCAGATACAACGATCCTGATTCCCATGCCACTGCACTGCATTCACATCATTTTGCATCACACCATTTTGCATTCATAATCATTCACACATGTTTATCCATTTCTGTGGGGTTTATATCTTCTACTTGATTCTAGTCGGAATTTTCTTGGTTCTCATCAACGGCTTAGTCTTTTTTTTACATCGTTTATCTATTGAGAGACTGGAATCAAGGGGGTAGAATACCTTTGGAATTGATAAACATGTCATTACATTTACATATTCATTAGCATGTCTTGCATAACAGGTACCGCCACAGTGTTCTCAGTTTGTTTGGTGTTCAATCAGCAGGATAGCTGACCCAGGCATTCATCGGTACGGTACCCGCATAAACCAACAGAGAGTAATGGAAAGCCTACAGGCAGAGTTCGACGAGATGAAAATCCGCATGAATCAATTCATGGATGTGGTTCAAGGGGTGGCTCAGGGACAGCAAGAGCTCAGGCAGATGATACAGAGGAATCCCCCTGCTCAACCAGAGACGGTGACTGATCCTCCAGCTGGAGAGGCTAATGGACCCAATGGACCGGGGCCTATCCCAATCCTACATGTCACCTCCGGTCAACAGCCCGTAAATGATGATCAGGACGATCAGTTCCCCCTGCTGCAGGAAGACTTTGGTATGGGTCATGGTGTGGACCCCATGTTTAGAAGATTGGAAGAGAGGTTGAAGGCAGTGGAAGGACAAAATCCTCTGGGAGTAGATGTTGTTGACTTGGGGCTGGTCCCAGGTGTGAGAGTGCCACCGAAATTCAAGGTCCCGATATTTGACAAATACAATGGAAACTCTTGCCCGAAGACCCATGTGCAAGCCTATTTCCGTAAAATGGTTGCATACTCCGATGATGAAAAGTTGCTTATGTACTTTTTCCAGGACAGCCTAGCTGGGGCATCCCTGGAATGGTATATGAGGCTGGACAGAGCCCACATCCGTTGCTGGAGGGATTTGGCTCAGGCTTTCGTGAAGCAGTATCAGTATAATGCAGACATGGCTCCGAACAGAACTTAACTTCAAAATCTGTCTCTTAAAAGCAATGAGTGCTTCAGAGAATACGCTCAATGCTGGAGAGAAACAACTTCCCGTGTTCAACCTCCTATGTTGGAGAAGGAAATGGCTAACATGTTCATGAACACTCTGCCAGGACCTTATTTGGAGCGCCTGGTCGGTTGCAATGCATCCAATTTTGCTGATGTAGTCTCTACCGGAGAGAGGGTGGAGAATTACCTGAGGTAATATAAGACCCAGAGTGGAGGTGGATCCTCATCACGGGTGAAGAAGCCGTTCATTCAGGGACAGAAGAGGAGAGAAGGGGATTCAAGTGCCATTTCTTCTTATCAGAACAGGGATAACTGGAGGAATAACTTTCAGAACTATCATCAGCAACCGTATGTTGCGGCTGTGACCATTCCAGCTGCAGCACCACTACAACAACAACAACCACAGCGTCAACCAGCTCAGTACCAACCACAACAACCAGGTAACAGACCCGCCTATCAACCGAGGCCAAGGACGATGGATCGGCGTTTCGACACTCTTCCAATGTCGTACGCGCAATTGCTTTCTAGTCTTCAACAACTACAACTTGTGCAGTTGCGCACTCTGGCTCCTTCCGTCGGTAGGCTTCCGGTGGGTTATGACGCCAACGCTAGGTGTAGCTTCCACTCTGGGGCACCTGGCCACAATATTGAGAACTGCAAAGCTTTTAAGCACGTAGTTCAGGACCTCATTGATTCGAAGGCCGTTAACTTTGCACCAGCTCCTAATGTCGTCAATAATCCCATGCCCCAGCATGGTGGAGCCAACGTTAACATGGTTGAAGGAGAAGTCAAATTAGTCTCTGCGGTCAACAATGAAGATGGGGATAGTGATTGCGACATCGATAATTGGGTGCGTCCGAGGATCCCGGGTGAAGTTCTCAACAATTGGTCTTCTGAGGAGATTGTCCAAGCCACTTGTCTAGAGGAGTAATTTTCTTTGTTTATTCATGCATATCCAAGTCTTACGTTCCGCCAGGGCGTAATGACTCATTGTAGGGCTCATCTATGTGACACTTGCATTCTTTATCATAAATAAAGGACGTCTTTTTGCATTCAAATATTTTGTTCCCTGTCTTTCTATTTTTGCAGTTTTTCAAAAAAAATGGCAATGTTTTGTTTAGTTTCCACTTTTTTCTTTTTTTTGTCACACTCATAAGCACATACCATCACTCATGCAGATGCACATCACCGGATCCTATTGATAACGCTTCTGCTATGGATCGCTTCGACTTTGAAAATCCAATCTTTCAAGTTGAAGAAGAGGGTGATGAAGATTGTGAACTCCCTGAAGAACTTACCAGGTTATTAAAACAAGAGGAAAGGGTCATTCAACCGCATCAAGAGTCTGTTGAAGTGATTAATCTCGGCACCGAGGACGCTAAGAGAGAAATCAAGATAGGGGCTGCTTTGGAAGACAATGTGAAGAAGGGGTTGATTGAATTGCTGCAAGAGTATGTTGACATCTTCGCTTGGTCTTATCAGGACATGCCAGGGCTTGACACAGACATCGTGGTACATCGCTTGCCGCTCAAAGAAGGTTGTCCTCCGGTCAAGCAGAAGCTCAGAAGAACAAGACCAGAGATGGCTGTCAAGATAAAGGAAGAAGTACAAAAACAGTTGGATGCAGGGTTTCTAGCAGTCACAAATTATCCGCCATGGGTTGCAAATATCGTTCCGGTACCTAAGAAGGATGGAAAGGTACGGATGTGTGTTGACTACCGGGATCTGAACAGGGCTAGTCCTAAAGATGATTTCCCCTTACCTCACATTGACGTTTTAGTGGATAACACGGCTCAGTTCTCGGTATTCTCCTTCATGGATGGCTTTTCTGGCTATAATCAAATTAAGATGGCACCATAAGACATGGAGAAGACAACATTCATAACCCCATGGGGCACCTTCTGCTACAAGGCGATGCCGTTTGGTCTGAAAAATGCCGGAGCAACATATCAGCGAGCGATGGTGACTATGTTCCATGATATGATTCATCATGAAATCGAGGTTTATGTTGATGATATGATTGCCAAATCTTAGACAGAAGAAGAACATTTGGTGAATTTGTAGAAACTGTTTGAGCGTTTGAGGAAATTCAAGCTGAGGCTTAATCCGAACAAGTGTACTTTTGGGGTGAGATCTGGAAAACTACTGGGTTTTGTTGTTAGCGGAAAATGGATTGAGGTGGATCCGGCCAAAGTGAAAGCGATACAGGAAATGCCTGAGCCAAGAATAGAGAAACAAGTTCGTGGTTTCTTAGGGAGGTTGAACTATATTGCAAGGTTCATCTCTCACCTAACAACCATGTGTGAGCCAATATTCAAATTGTTGAGAAAAGATCAGGCTATCAGGTGGAATGATGATTGTCAAAGGGCGTTCGAGAGGATAAAAGAGTATTTGCAGAATCCTCCTATCCTTGTGCCTCCGGTCCCAAGGAGACCGCTGATTATGTATTTGACAGTACTAGACAATTCCATGGGTTGTGTTCTCGGTCAACACGACGAGACAGGTAGGAAAGAGCATGCCATCTACTACCTGAGTAAGAAATTCACAGATTGCGAGTCGAGATACTCAATGCTTGAAAAAACATGTTATGCACTTGCATGGGTTGCGAAGCGATTGAGACAATACATGTTGTCTCACACAACCTTACTGATCTCCAAAATGGATCCAGTCAAGTATATATTTGAGAAGCCAGCTCTCACCGGAAGAGTTGCTCGTTGGCAAGTGGTACTGACAGAGTACGACATCCAGTATACTTCCCAGAAAGCCATCAAGGGGGGTATTCTGTCAGACTATCTTGCTCAACAGCCGGTTGAAGATTATGAGTCAATGAAGTTTGATTTTCCAGATGAAGACATCATGTTCCTCAAGATGAAAGACTGTGAAGAGCCAGTTGTTAAAGAGGGACCTCATCCAGACGAAAAGTGGACTTTAATGTTTGATGTGGCCGTCAACGCCAGAGGAAGTGGAATTGGTGTTGTCATTACAACTCCGAAAGGTGCCCACATGCCTTTCACCGCTCGTCTGAATTTCGAGTGCACCAATAATGAAGCTGAGTATGAAGCCTGTATCTTGGGTATTGAGCAAGCCATTGATTTTAGAATCAAGACTTTGGACATCTTCGGAGATTCAACTCTGGTAATCAATCAAGTGAATGGTGATTGGAACACTCTCCAGCCTACTCTGGTCCCCTACAGAGATTACACGAGAAGACTGTTGACTTTCTTCACAACAGTAAAGCTGTACCATATACCTCGTGATGAGAACCAGATGGCAGATGCTCTTGCTACTCTATCCTCCATGATCACGGTGATCCGTTGGAACCATGCTCCCAAGATCGACGTGATGCGCCTTGATAGGGCCGCGTATGTGTTTGTTGCTGAACTGGTAGTTGATGACAAGCCCTGGTATCACGACATCAAGTGCTTTCTGAAGAATCAAGAGTACCCTGCAGGGGCATCCAACAATGATAGAAAGACTTTGAGAAGATTGGTAGGCAGTTTCTTCTTGAACAAAGACGATGTTATGTATAAGAGGAACTTCGACATGGTTTTGCTCAGATGCGTGGACAGACACGAAGCAGACATGTTAATGCAGGAAGTTCATGAAGGCTCCTTCGGTACTCATGCCGACGGACATGCAATGGCTAAGAAATTGTTGAGAGCAGGTTATTACTGGATGACCATGGAATCTGATTGTTTCAAATATGCTCGGAAGTGCCATAAATGCCAGATTTATGCTGATAAGGTGCATGTGCCGCCGAATCCTTTGAATGTGAGGTCTTCGTCGTGGCCTTTCGCTATGTGGGGCATCGATATGATTGGAAAGATTGAGCCGACCGCTTCCAATGGGCATCACTTCATCCTTGTTGCCATCGACTATTTCACCAAGTGGGTCGAAGCAGCGTCATTTGTGAAGGTCACCAGACATGTGGTTGCCCGATTCGTCAAGAAAGAAATCATTTATCACTATGGGATTCCCGAAAGAATCATTACTGATAATGGTTCTAATCTCAACAACAAAATGATGAAGGAGTTGTGCCAGAACTTCAACATTCAGCATCACAATTCTTCCCCTTACCGCCCTAAGATGAACGGTGTTGTTGAAGCGGAAAATAAGAACATAAAGAAGATTGTGCAGAAGATGGTCGTTACGTACAAAGATTGGCATGAGATGCCACCCTTCGCCTTGCATGGGTACAATACTTCAGTACGTACATCGACCGGGGCAACCCCTTACTCCCTTGTGTATGGTATGGAAGCAGTCCTACCTGTTGAAGTGGAGATTCCTTCTCTAAGAGTCTTGTTGGATGTCAAGTTAGACGAAGTGATCGCGACTTTATGAGTCTATCGGGGTACTAACTTCAAGTGCACAGTCTAATCGCGTAGTTTTAAAAGATATCGATCCCACAGGGACTTAATGAATCGATCAACCGTTTTTCTAGGGTTACTGCGTAAAGCTAAGGCGGATGATACTTTAATGATTAGGGGGAAAAGTAAAACTAAATTTGGATGTAGATAAAATATCAAATAATATGGATATCAGTATGTAGTTCGTCGTAATTAGGGAATCAAATCTTCGTTGGTCTTTTTCTTAATTTTAAAATAAGTCTTTTCAGTAGACACTATTAATTAAAAGTCTTTTCCTCAAACTCTCGCTCTGTTGAATTAGACTATGACTTTATATTTTAACGTACGCTCTCACTATTTCTCAAATCTAAAATCACTTTTGAAAATAATAGAATCTATAGAAACTCTTTTTGAGAAAATACTAACCGTCTAAACACCCTCGTCTCAAACTCTCGCTCTGTTGACTTAGATTATATGATTAAACTTAAATGCTTAACTCTCGTCCTCACATTTAACTTTTAAAAATAATTTTTGAAAATGATTAGAATTTAATTAACCTTAAAAATTGCTTTCACCCTGATTTAAAGTTAATGTTCAATTTACACTGTCCAGTTAAAAACTCAAATTGTCGTTCTATTGATTTTAACTTCTTTATGTCTTTTACTCTCGTACAAAAACCTTGGTATTAACTCTGTAAATTGAGACCAGAAAAAGAGTGACTATATTTTGAAATAAATTTAAAACCAACTCAATTCGAATTCCTTTATTCCGCTTACTTTACATACCGATATCTAAATTAATTAGCCAGACATGATAAACATGCACAAACAATAATCATGCATAAATACGGCCATATCAAACAAACAATATATATAAACAGCGGAACAAAGCATATGTAAATTAAAACGATAAATTAATTAATTAATGAACCTGGAAAAATACTAGAAATCTGGATTTTATCTCCTAGCTTCGGTGCTCGAACACTCCACCACAAGTCGGTTGGATTTGTTCTTCACAATTCTCGATCAGATAGGAAAGTAAAAACAAGGAAATAAAATACTATGATCTAACGTAAGGTTAGATCCAGTAAAAATTACACAATAATTTCCGGTGTAGAAACTATCGTGAGAAAATAAATTGTATGCTTCGGAAATTAAACTAGAAAAGAAAAGAAAATAAATTGCTTGAAAATTTAGAATGCTGGAAAAATATTGCTGGAAAAATAGTACGGAGCCGAGAGAGCTTCCATTGGCTTTTGTGAAGTCTATTTATATTCACCTCTCAAAAATAACCGTTTTCTAGAATGGGTCTTCAGTGTCATTCAAAACGTCTACGAGTGCAGGCGAGGATTTAGGGGAAACCGTCCACTCCGTTACGCACGTAAAGCCTAAAATATAGGATGGAATGTGTGACGTCCGTCACACTATGTGTTACGGTCGTAACACTAGGTCTTAGGACGTGGCGCTCGGCACGTGGTTGTGATGGTCGTCACAGCCATTTCCTTTGTTCCAAACGTGGGCTGGGCTTTGGTGCTTCAGCTTGCTGCTTTTCCTAGAAAATCCTCTTTTTGCACCCCTCTTCTTTCTTTTTCACACGTGCTTTAAATAATGATACCTGAAATAAATAATAAGAAAATACTGAGTAATATCGAATAATATAAAATAAATTGACTCAAATAACGATATAATTTAATTAAATCAAGTCTAAAAATGTGATATAGTTTCATGTTATCAAACTGCCCCACACTTAGACTTTTGCTTGTCCTCAAGCAAGATGAAATTTCCAAACACACATCAATTCGTAATAGGTTGCGAGTAAATCTCGTTTAGAAATAACCTGAGTTTAATCTTAACATCAGAAACTACCGTAACAACACTAGATAACCCCACCTTATGCAAACCAGTTCGAGTCATGCTATTATAACTCAGCCTAGTTCTTTTACTCTTATTTCACCCGTTTTCATTCGAGCGAAATCACATTAAGCCCTTTATCTTTTCGCGCACATTGTGGAGTAACCGGTTAGTGATTCTGATCCCCTTTTAGTTAGAAGTTCTGGTACATAAGTTGGATAACTTCTTTATTTAGTCTATTGCAAATTGCGGGGGATCGGACCGTAGTCCGCCCTACCAAGTTCAGCACCAGAAACCGCCGAACCAACTCACAATGGATCGTTCATACTATGTTTTTGTAGGGTCTGCAACCTTTGGATTAAATGATCGGGTAAGGATCACCTAACTTAATTAGTGCATTTCCTGATTTTTAATATGTTGTTTTGGGAATCATTCACTTGTATTCATCGGCTCTCCACGTAGTTTGCTATTAAGATGGTGCCGACTTCTCATATAAACTACTCGGGGTTACTATAAAACTAAAAGTTCAAGGAATTGGTATAATAGGTACTTAAACTGATCTAACATGCTAAGGTTTTTAGAGTGTTGGGGCGGTAATAATTTTGTCTTAATTTCACTCAAGTTTTATAAAATAAGCAACCTTTATACTTATTGAGTGTATGTGCGAAGCAAGTAATGCATCCCAATTGGTGGTTACCACACCGGATATTTTTCCAAAAAGTTCGAATGCGACCGTGTTCCACTCTGAGTTTGGAGGGATTCTTGGGTGGACATGGTCTCCTTCAGGAAAATGTAGCATGGCACTCAATTGTTCTTGAGATAGTGCGTACTCAGTGTTGAACATACGGAATTTTGCGACACCGGTTAAGTACTCGTCCTCACCGGTTGGAGTGGTGTATGAATAAGAGCTTAAAAACTCCAAGGTGAGTGATGGGTATGTTGGGTGATTTTGTGTGCACAGAAAAGTTAAATCGGATAGCCTAAGCAGCCATTGCACACCTTGATGTAATCCTAATTCTTGTTAGCAATTGAAATCTGGGTACCTGGTAGATGTGACACCGCGTTACTGAAAACGAACAAACTGCTCCCGTTGATAGTTACTATCTTCAGTTCGGAAAATAATATTTCCAAATTGCATTTGATGTTGGTTCTCCGCCATTTTGATTGGTAGGTAGAAAGAAGGAGAAAGGAAAAGAGGATGAAATTTTTTTTGTATAGAATGGAATGATGTGGTGTAAGAAGAAATGTAGTGAAGGTATTTATAGGAAGAGTTTTGAAATTGGGAAGAGAAGTGGGTGAAAAAAAATTAAAAAAAATTAATGGGGGTAGAGAGGTGAGTTGAATGGGGATAAAGAGGTGAGATGAATAGAATAAAGGTGAATTGAAAAGGGGAGTAACGGTCTTGTCATAACGGTCAACAACATTTACGAGAAAGCAAGTTGTCACGCTCGTGACAACATGCGTGACGGGCGTCATGGGGGTGTGGCGACCGTGACAGCATGCGTTACGCTCGTCACACCTCTGATCATGCAACGGTCAAAACGTTCGTGACAGCATGCGTGGGTGCTTTATTAAATTTTTTTTATTTTTATTATTTTTTTTGTTTTATTATTATATATGTTATTTTATTATTTTGTTTTTTTTTGTGTCATGGATGCTACTTTACTACACCATAGATATATATATATATATATATATATATATATATATATATATATATATATATATATATATTCTATATAAGCCATGTAAGTAGTAGCATACAATATATATCATCATTGGTAATTTTAGACAGTGCATAAATCAAAATGAAATTTAATTTAACCAATAATGCCGGTAGCTTCATAAAAATAAACATAATGTAATATTTTACTGAAGATAAAATAAAACATGCGAAAAATAAATCCTAAGATAAAAAATATTGTCAAACGAAACTATAAATTTCCTAAGACTAAAACTAGTTAAATGCAATTCTTCTAGCCACTTGTAGAATCTCTCGTCGGAGGAGCAAAGGAATTGACACAGTGTAGCAACTCGTGAAATTGATTTGTCATTCTAATCATGTATTCCATAAATTCATGTCCCATCATAGTTAACTCTTCTCTAATAGCATCTTATTCTGAAATCAAAGCTTGAATAGCGATATTATAATCAGTTCCGGGCATATGATGTCTAAGATGAGGTACTGCCGATTCAGCGGACGGGATAGGATTGATAACATGAAATAATATCACATTTTTGGACTTGATTTAATTAAATTATATTGTTATTTGATTCAATTTATTTTATATTATTCGATATTACTTGGTATTCTATTATTATTTATTTCAGGTAACATTATTTGAAGCATGTGTGAAAAGGAAAGAAAAATGGGTGCAAAAAGAATACTTTGTAGGAAAGCATCTCACTAAAGCCCAGCCCACGCCAACTACAAGGAAAATGGCTGTGACGACCGCCACAGGCATGTGACGAGCGTCACGCCCCTCTACTTTGTGTTACGGTCGTAACACATGGTGTGACGGACGTCACACACCCCTCCTATTTTTTTGGCATTGACGCGTAACAGAAGGCGTTCTCTCCTATTTTTCCTCTTGACTCGTTGACGCTTTAGAAACCCTACTGAAGAGACTTTTGAGAAAATGGTTACTTTATGGATGAATATAAATAAACCTCAAAGGATCCAATTGACATCTCAGACTACGCCGTGCAATATTTTTCCTGTTTTCAAATTTTCCAGCATTCCATTTTCTCAGCATTCTATTTTCTTAGCATTTTTGTTTTCTTTTCTTTGTTAGCTTAATTTTCTTAGCATTTTTATTTTCTTTTCTTTGTTAGCTTAATTTTCTTAGCATTTTTATTTTCTCACAATAGTTTCTACACCGGAAACTATTGTGTAATTTTTACTGGATCTAACCTTACGTTAGATCATAGTATTTTATTTCCTTGTTTTTTATTTACCTGTCTGATCAAGAATTGTGAAGAACAAATCCAACCGACTTGTGGTGGAGTGTTCGAGCATCGAAGCTAGGAACAAAACCAAGATTTCTAGTAATTTTCCAGGTTCATTAATTAATTGAGTTATTATTTTAATTTACATATGCTCTGTACTGCTATTTATATATATTGTTTGTTTATTATGGCCGTATCTATGCATGATTGTTGTTTATGCGTGTTTAGCATGTCCGGCTAATTAATTTAGATATCGGTATGTAAAGTAAGCGGAATAAAGGAATCAAAACTGAGTTGGTTTAAATTTATTTAAAACTATAGTCACTTTTTTTCTGGTCTCAATTTACAGAGTTAATACCAAAGTTTTTGTACGAGAGTAAAAGACATAAAGAAGTTAAAATCAATAGAACGACGGTTTGAGCTTTTAACTGGATAGTGTAAATTGAACATTAACTTTAAATCAGGGCGAAAGCAATTTTTAAGGTTAATTAAATTCTAATCATTTTCAAAAATTATTTTTAAAGGTTAAATGTGAGGACGAGAGTTAAGCATTTAAGTTTAATCATATAGTCTAAGTCAACAGAGTGAGAGTTTGAGACGAGGGCGTTTAAACGGTTAATATTTTCTTAAAAAGAGTTTCTATAGAATCTATTGTTTTCAAAAAGTGATTTTAGATTTAACTAAATAGTGAGAGCGTACGTTAATATAAAGTCATAGTCTGATTCAACAGAGCGAGAGTTTGAGGAAAAGACTTTTAATTAATAGTGTCTACTGAAAAGACTTATTTTAAAACTAAGAAAAAGACCAACGAAGATTTGATTCCCTAATTACGATGAACTACATATCGATATCCGTGTTATTTGATATTTAATCTAGATCCAATTTTAGTTTTACCTATTCCCCCTAATCATCAAAGTATCATCCGCCTTAGCTTTACGAAGTAACCCTAGAAAAACGATATATCGATTCATTAAGTCTCTGTGGGATCGATATCTTTTAAAACTACGCGATTAGACTGTGCACTTGCAGTTAATACCCCGATAGACTCATAAAGTCGCGATCAAGTTTTTGGCGCCGTTGTTGGGGACTTTTATTTAGTCGATATCGTAACTCTTCTGTTACGCTGTAGAGACTAAGGCAATTTTTATTTTTTCCCTTGTCTTTCGTTGATTTGTATGCCACATACTCGCTCACAAGGCGAACTGTACTACTTACGAATCAACGACGTTGAACGATATCTCTGAGTCTTACGACGAATTCGGGAGTATCGTGCTACAAACAATCTTCCTCCAATCGAAATTCCTGATCTCAAAAATCTCTTTCCTTCGACGATACCCGAGATGGCAGAACCAGCTCGTGCTCTTCGAGATTATGCTGCTCCATCGCAAGATGAGCCGCATTCGAGTATTGCTCCACCCGCAATCGAAGCAAACAACTTTGAACTTAAACCTTCGCTGTTACAGGCAGTGCAACAGAACCAATTTTCTAGAAATCCTACCGACGATCCAAACCTTCATTTATCCGTATTTGTCCAATACGCTGATACCGTTAAAGCTAATGGTGTCACTTCAGAGGCAATTCGACTTCGTCTCTTTCCTTTCTCGTTAAGAGATAAAGCTAGAAGATGGCTTCAGTCTCTTCCTTCCAACTCAGTCACCACATGGAATGAGTTGAAGAAAGTCTTTCTTGCCCGATATTTTCCTCCAAGCAAAACATCTATGTTAAGAGCCCAGATAAATGGATTTAAGCAGAAAGATAACGAGTCTCTTTTCGAAGCATGGGAAAGATACAAAGACATGATGAGACTTTTCCCACACCATGGTTTAGAGGACTGGTTAGTAATTCATACCTTCTACAATGGTCTCTTGTACAACACAAGGTTAACAATAGACGCCGCCGCCGGTGGTGCACTTATGGATAAACCTTACGCTGACGCTTATCAACTTATCGAGAGCATGGCCCAAAACCATTATCAGTGGGGAAGCCACCGAACAATGGTAGAGAAACCTCAAACAAAAGGGGGCATGTACGAGATAAGTAGCCTTGATCATGTTAATGCAAAAGTGGATGCTCTGGCCCAGAAAATTGAAAGTTTAAATGTATCACCTCCAGCCACCGTGGTTGCCGTAACTCAAAATTGCGAAGTCTGTGGAATTCAAGGTCACACTCCTACAGATTGTCAACTCCTAACAGGAATCCAAGCAGAGCAGGTGAACTATGCTCAAGGAAATCCTTACTCGCATACCTATAACTCAAATTGGAAGAACCATCCTAACTTTTCATATAAAAGTAATAATGCTCTATATGCACCAGGTCAAGCTCCCAGTCAAGCCCCAGCTGTACCACCTGGATATCAAAAGCCAACCCCATCTACACCTAACAATAACGTTCCTAGGAAATCCAATTTGGAAATCATGATGGAGAACTTTATAGCTTCTCAACAGCAAACCAATAAAGAGTTCTTAAACCAGAATGTACACACTAGCAAACAGATTAAACAACTAGCAAGTAAAGTAGATGCTCTGGCTACCCATAACAAAATGCTGGAAACACAAATCTCGCAAGTAGCTCAACAACAAGTGCCTACTGCTGCCCCAACTGGTACCTTTCCTGGACAGCCCCAACCTAACCCGAAAGGCCACGCTCATGCAATTATATTAAGAAGTGGAACAGAGGTAGAAGGACCGTCTGACCCAAGGATTGAGAACCAAAACTCTAAAAATTCAACTGAGGAAGAAGGTAAACCTAAGGAAGAGGAAGAATGTAATAAGGAAACCGTAGAAAACAAAGAACCTTATGTACCTCCGCCGCCTTACAAACCACCTATCCCATATCCTCAAAGGCTAATTAAAACCAAAGATGCGGGCCAATTTAAAAAATTTGTCGACCTACTGAAACAATTAAACGTCACCATCCCTTTTATAGAAGTTATTACGCAGATGCCTTCATATGCTAAGTTCTTAAAGGAAATTTTATCTAATAAAAGGAAACTTGAAGATAGCGAAACCGTTACACTCACTGCTGAGTGTAGTGCAATAATCCAAAATATGCCTCCTAAACTTAAAGATCCTGGTAGTTTTTCTATACCCTGTCATATAGGAAAATTTGTCATAGATAAAGCTTTATGCGTTTTAGGAGCCGGTATCAGTGTTATGCCATTATCCATATGCAAGAAACTTGAAATGGGAGAATTAAGACCAACTAAAATGTCTGTGCAATTAGCAGATCGTTCCGTTAGATATCCCGTAGGAATTCTTGAAAACGTTCTCGTGCGCATAGGTCAATTCTACATTCCCACCGATTTTATAATTATGGACATAAGACAAGATGAAGTTACCCCCATTATATTGGGAAGACCATTCTTAGCAACCGCCGGTGCTATCATAGACGTAAAACGAGGACGACTCACTTTCGAAGTAGGAGAAGAGAAAATTGAGTTCATTCTTTCCAAATTTTTGAAAGCACCTGCAATAGAAGACACATGTTACTTCATGGATATCATCGATGAACGCATAAAAGAAACAGAATTAGAAAATGACGAATTGTCTGACTATCGTGTAGAAGAGAGACCGAACCATGTTTAGCAATAACATCAGATCCTACGCAATGCCTTAAGAAACCAACCCTCGACCTGAAAACACTTCCCAAAAATCTGAGATATGAATTCCTAGACTTAGAACTTGAACGACCAGTGATAGTCAATGCAGACCTAGGAAAACTTGAAACCGAAAAACTCCTACATATCTTAAGAAAATACCCAACCGCATTAGGATACAACATCACCGATCTTAAAGGGATAAGTCCTTCTATTTGTATGCAGCGCATCATGCTAGAAGAAGACTGTAAAACTTCTAGGGAACATCAGAGGAGACTAAACCCAATCCTGAGTGAGGTAGTGAAGAAGGAAGTAATGAAGTTATTAGAGGCAGGTATCATATATCCTATATCCGATAGGAAATGGGTTAGTCCTGTACACGTAGTACCAAAGAAAAGAGGTATAACAGTGATCGAAAATGAAAAAGGAGAAACTATAACCAAACGAATTGAATCGGGATGGAGAATGTGCATTGACTATAGAAAGCTAAACAAAGCAACCCGAAAAGATCATTTTCCTTTACCATTCATAGACCAGATGTTAGAGCGACTAGCCAAGCATTCTCATTTCTGCTATCTAGACGGTTACTCAGGCTTCTTTCAAATACCAATTCATCCTGATGGCCAAGAAAAAACAACGTTCACATGTCCTTTTGGTACCTTCGCTTATCGACGAATGCCATTTGGCTTGTGCAATGCTCCCGCAACTTTCCAAAGGTGCATGATGGCAATATTCGCCGATTTTCTCGAAAACATCATGGAAGTCTTTATGGATGACTTTTCCGTATGCGGGCAAAGTTTCGAAGAATGTCTTGAAAACCTAGAGAGAGTTCTAGAACGATGTGTAAAAGTAAACCTAGTACTTAATTGGGAAAAATGTCACTTTATGGTACAAGAAGGAATTGTTTTAGGAAACATCATATCAAATAGAGGAATTGAAGTAGACAAAGCCAAAATAGAAGTAATCGAAAACCTTCAACCTCCGAAAACTGTGAGAGAAATATGAAGCTTCTTGGGACATACCGGTTTTTACCGACGATTCATTAAAGATTTCTCTAAAATAACTAAACCTTTAACCGGATTATTAATGAAAGATGTTGAATTCATCTTCGACAATAAATGTTTAGAAGCATTTCAAACACTTAAACAAGCATTGATCTTCGCGCCCATAATGCAGACCCCAGATTGGAATGAACCATTCGAAATAATGTGTGACGCAAGTGACTACGCCGTAGGCGCTGTTTTAGGACAACGAAAGGATAAAAAACTTCACGTCATATATTATGCGAGTAGAACTCTAGATAAAGCACAGATAAATTACGCCACGATCGAGAAAGAAATTTTAGTAGTGGTATTTGCACTAGATAAATTTCGTTCCTACTTGGTCGGAGCTAAAATAATAGTTTACACTGATCACGCTGCCATTAAGTACCTCTTAACAAAAAAGGACGCTAAACCTAGACTCCTAAGGTGGATCTTGTTGCTACAAGAATTTGATTTGGAAATCAAAGATAAAAAAGGAACTGAAAACGTAGTAGCAGATCACCTCTCTAGACTTGAAAACCTGGAACCGGAAAGAACATCGATCAACGATGATTTCTCGTACGATAAACTTATAGCTAATTTGGAAGAAAATAGAGCTGATGAACAGGTAGAGACCACCTTGGCGGTATGCGTTACACCATGGTATGCTGATTTTGTCAATTATTTAGCCGCCGGAGTGGTTCCACTTGATTTATCCTGCCAACAAAAGAAACAATTCTTCCATGACATAAAACATTACTACTTGGATGACCCTTTACTTTTCAAAAGAGGCCCCGATGGTATTTTTCGTCGCTGTATACCTGAAGAAGAGGTAGAAAGCATAATCCAACATTGTCATTCCGCTCCTTATGGTGGACATGCAAGTACATTCAAAACCTGCTCTAAAATCCTACAAGCCGGTCTTTATTGGCCAAACATATGGAAGGATGTGCATGCCGCTGTCAAGAAATGCGATAGGTGTCAACGCACGGGAAACATATCTAGACGTGACGAGATGCCACAAAAAGGCATTTTGGAAGTAGAAATTTTCGATGTGTGGGGAATAGATTTCATGGGACCTTTTCCACCTTCTTTCGGTAACAAGTACATACTCGTAGCGGTTGACTACATATCAAAATGGATTAAGGCTATAGCTTCTCCAACAAACGACACACGAGTAGTAATTAAACTCTTCAAGAATATAATCTTTCCAAGATTTGGTGTCCCAAGAATAGTCGTCAGTGACGGTGGATCTCATTTCATATCTAAGATACTCGAAAAATTATTGTTTAAGTATGGTGTAAAACATCGAGTAGCAACACCTTACCATCCTCAAACTAGTGGTCAAGTGGAAGTGTCTAACAGAGAAATTAAACAAATATTGGAAAAAACAGTCGCTACATCGAGGAAAGACTGGTCATCAAAATTACCCGAAGCTTTATGGGCATACCGAACCGCTTACAAAACTCCCATAGGAACAACTCCATTTAAGCTTATTTATGGTAAATCTTGCCACCTCCCAGTGGAGTTAGAACATAAGGCATATTGGGCTATTAAAAATTTTAATTTAAACTATAAGGCCGCCGGTGAAAAGCGAATTCTTGATATAAACGAATTAGAGGAACTTAGACAAGACGCCTATGAAAATGCCAGAATCTACAAGGAAAGAACAAAAAAATGGCATGATAAACGTATATCAAGGAAAACTTTCAAACAAGGCGATGTATTCCTATTGTTTAACTCTATACTTAAGTTATTCCCAGGAAAACTACGCTCTAGGTGATCAGGCCCTTTCCAAGTCACTAATGTCTTTCCTAGTGGAGCTGTAGAAATTAAAGGAAAATCTATTGAATCATTTATCATAAACGGGCAGCGTCTAAAACATTATCACTATGATGAAAACAATGAAGACTCGCAAGTCCTGCACTTAGACGTATTGTCTCCAGAATTAATAGATTAACATTTAATAGTTTTATGTCGAGCTTGCGACATTAAACAAAGCGCTTCGTGGGAGACAACCCACAAATTTTTATTTCCTTTGACTATTCTTTTGATTTTATTCAGTATTCATTCTTCATTTATTTTTCTTTTACTTGCTTCGCACATACACAACCCCACTATCCGGTATTTTATCTGTATTCTGCAAAACACCATTTTTGGAAGATCCAACAACAACAAAGTCAACGCGAAAGAATTATTCTTCCTCCACTGCATTTTTTCAATCGACACAAAGGTAAACGCCGCCTCTTTCTTACTTCACCATATTCGTACACTTTGTGCTCTAGGCCGTCAACCTTTTGTGATTGGAGGATTAATAACCACCATCGCACTCGGCTTAAATCTAGGGGACCGACTTCAGAATTTGCAATCTTTGCCACCCCTGTTTATGGATATAAGCTATTGTCGCTCCAGCCGCTTAATCAAAAATAGGGTAGGCGGGAAGTATTATCTTATGGTGAATAACCAAGAGGTTCCAAGCGTTGTCTTGCCGAACATTGCCCTCACCGATGTCACCAACCCCAACCGATTCATCTACGATCTGAATGCTCCCGAAGCTACCGAGCCTACACAAGCAAACCCGCCCCCAGAAGAGTTTGATGAAATGGAGCAAGGTGATCAAGGTCCTGAACAACAGTTGGCCCCACATAATCCTTCCGATAATGTGGCTGGTCCATCCTCCCGACGTCGTCGAAGAAGAAGGCCCGCAACAAACGATGACATCATGGATGCTATTGAACATCAAGCCCAACGGCTTGATGCCATACATGCGCAGAATAACGAAGTAATACAACTGATGCGCCAGATGCAACAACAACAAGAAGAGAGGAATGCAATAACCGACCAGCGGTTCACCGACTTACTTAACAGGTTTGATGACTTGGAAGTACGTCAACGATCACCGGGTCCGAGAACAAGAGGACGCAGGCAGAATTGAGTTTGGGTTCAAATTTTTTTCCTTTTCTTTCGTTTTTTTTTAAAACATTGGGGACAATGTTTCATTTCAGTGTAGGGGGGAAAACTTTGTTTCAGTTATGATTATTTCTCTTTCAACATTTCCCTTTCATTCATATATATATATATATATATATTATATATATATATATATATATATATATTATATATATATATATATATATATATATAATATATATATATATATATATATATATATATATAATATTTATTTTAAGTCGAGTCCCTAGTGTGAAACATTTTTATTATCTACTCCCCTCAATTTTCTTGAGCCATAACAAAAATTCAACACACTCAATAAGTATAAAGGTTGCCTATTTTATAAAACTTGAGTGAAATTAAGACAAAATTATTACCGCCCCAACGCTCTAAAAACCTCAACATGTTAGATCAGGATAAGTACCTATTATACCAATTCCTTGAACTTTTAGTTTTATAGTAACCCCGAGTAGTTTATACGAGAAGTCGGCACCATCTTAATAGCAAACTACGTGGAGAGCCGATGAATATAAGTGAATGATTCCCAAAACAACATATTAAAAACCAGGAAAAGCACTAATTAAGTTAGGTGATCCTTACCCGATCATTTAATCCAAAGGTTGTGGACCCTACAAAAGCATAGTATGAATGATCCATTGTGAGTTGGTTCAGCGATTTCTGGTGCTGAACTTGGTAGGGCGGACTACGGTCCGATCCCCCGCAATTTGCAATGGACTAAATAACGAAGTTATCCAACCTATGTACCAGAACTTCTAGCTAAAAGGGGATTAGAATCGCTAACCGGTTACTCCACTATATGCGCGAAAAGATAAAGGGCTTAATGGAATTTCCCTAGAATGAAAACGGGTGAAATAAGAGTAAAAGAACTAGGCTAGCTATAATAGCATGACTCAAACTGGTTTGCATAAGGTGGGGTTATCTGATGTTGTGACGGTAGTTGTTGATGTTAAGACTAAACTCAGGTTATTTCTAAACAAGATTTACTTGCAACCTAGTACGAATTGATGTGTGTTTGGAAATTTCATCTGGCTAATATTTTAAATCGATTTCTACATTGTATCTTGCTTGAGGACAAGCAAAAGTCTAAGTGTGGGGGAGTTTGATAACATGAAATAATATCACATTTTTGGACTTGATTCAATTAAATTATAGTGTTATTTGATTCAATTTATTTTATATTATTCGATATTACTTGGTATTCTATTATTATTTATTTCAGGTAACATTATTTGAAGCATGTGTGAAAAGGAAAGAAAAAGGGGTGCAAAAAGAATACTTTGTAGGAAAGCATCTCACTAAAGCCCAGCCCACGCCAACTACAAGGAAAATGGCTGTGACGATCGCCACAGGCATGTGACGAGCGTCATGCCCCTCTACTTTGTGTTACGGTCGTAACACATGGTGTGACGGACGTCACACACCCCTCCTATTTTTTTGGCATTGACGCGTAACAGAAGGCGTTCTCTCCTATTTTTCCTCTTGACTCGTTGACACTTTAGAAACCCTACTGAAGAGACTTTTGAGAAAACGGTTACTTTATGGATGAATATAAATAAACCTCAAAGGATCCAATTGACATCTCAAACTACGCCGTGCAATATTTTTCCTGTTTTCAAATTTTCCAGCATTCCATTTTCTCAGCATTCTATTTTCTTAGCATTTTTGTTTTCTTTTCTTTGTTAGCTTAATTTTCTTAGCATTTTTATTTTCTTTTCTTTGTTAGCTTAATTTTCTTAGCATTTTTATTTTCTCACAATAGTTTCTACACCGGAAACTATTGTGTAATTTTTACTGGATCTAACCTTACGTTAGATCATAGTATTTTATTTCCTTGTTTTTTATTTACCTGTCTGATCAAGAATTGTGAAGAACAAATCCAACCGGCTTGTGGTGGAGTGTTCGAGCATCGAAGCTAGGAACAAAACCAAGATTTCTAGTAATTTTCCAGGTTCATTAATTAATTGAGTTATTATTTTAATTTACATATGCTATGTACTGCTATTTATATATATTGTTTGTTTATTATGGTCGTGTCTATGCATGATTGTTATTTATGCGTGTTTAGCATGTTCGGCTAATTAATTTAGATATCGGTATGTAAAGTAAGCGGAATAAAGGAATCAAAACTGAGTTGGTTTAAATTTATTTAAAACTATAGTCACTTTTTTTCTGGTCTCAATTTACAGAGTTAATACCAAAGTTTTTGTACGAGAGTAAAAGACATAAAGAAGTTAAAATCAATAGAACGACGGTTTGAGCTTTTAACTGGACAGTGTAAATTGAACATTAACTTTAAATCAGGGCGAAAGCAATTTTTAAGGTTAATTAAATTCTAATCATTTTCAAAAATTATTTTTAAAGGTTAAATGTGAGGACGAGAGTTAAGCATTTAAGTTTAATCATATAGTCTAAGTCAACAGACCGAGAGTTTGAGACGAGGGCGTTTAAACGGTTAATATTTTCTTAAAAAGAGTTTCTATAGAATCTATTGTTTTCAAAAAGTGATTTTAGATTTAACTAAATAGTGAGAGCGTACGTTAATATAAAGTCATAGTCTGATTCAACAGAGCGAGAGTTTGAGGAAAAGACTTTTAATTAATAGTGTCTACTGAAAAGACTTATTTTAAAACTAAGAAAAAGACCAACGAAGATTTGATTCCCTAATTACGATGAACTACATACCGATATCCGTGTTATTTGATATTTAATCTAGATCCAATTTTAGTTTTACCTATTCCCCCTAATCATCAAAGTATCATCCACCTTAGCTTTACGAAGTAACCCTAGAAAAACGATATATCGATTCATTAAGTCCCTGTGGGATCGATATCTTTTAAAACTACGCGATTAGACTGTGGACTTGCAATTAATACCCCGATAGACTCATAAAGTCACGATCAAGGATGAGGTGGAGAGGCAGCATCATGGTAACCAGTTGGTGTCTGCGGATCAGACTCAGCATTAAGAATCTGGTTGTCAAGAATCTCATAATCTTGGATGGTTTCAACAGATTTAACAGGAGAAGGCATTCCATCCAGGTTGTAGAGCCAATTATTTCGGTTATGGACACTAGTCATCGGGCTAGGCATGGTGAATAGGTAAAAAGCTTGGTTGTTAATTAATAGTTCAAACTCTTCAGGTCCAAGGTTTCCTATAAACATAGTCTTGAAAAGGAAAAGTATATTCATAGGCTGAATACCACAAAAAGGGTTCAAATCAAGCATGGGTTGGCGCAATCCAATAGCATTAGCAATCATAGTTATCAATCCTCCTATTTGAATCGGTGCACGGTCATCTTGAATGAGGAGGTCAAAACTCGCCAACATATAAGTGGCACCATTCACTGGACGATTCTGGGAAGCACAAAATATTTTGAAAAGTTCATCACGTGATACTGTGGTAATGTTTGATCTTTTCCCAAAAAGAGTGTGTGCTAGGATCTTGTGGAAATAATGAAAAGCTGGGTTATGTATGTTTCTAGAAAGAAACTCATGTTCCTCAGGTTCGTCATTTCCCGTCAAACTTCCCCAAAAATGCTCAAGCTCTCGATATTCAAAGAGGTCTTCTTGGTTCATGGTGAATGTGTCAAAAGAAGTAGGGAACCCTAAGAGGTTAGTAAATTCTCTAATGCTATACTGATACTCCATATTGAATATCCTGAATTGAATGAAACCTCGGTTTATTCCTTTTCCATGGTTCGGTAAATAAATCAGGGAGCTAAGGAATTCTAGAGTTAGCCTCCGGTAAGTAACAAATTGTCTCCGAATAGGAGTGGTTTCCCACCCTATTTGATTCAGAAGATATAGGACACTATCTCTTAGCCCAAGTACGGTCATTGCACAATCATCAGCATAAAAATTTGGGTGCATCTCTCTCTCAGCAAGTTCTTCAAATTTTTGTCTCTGAGCTCTCCCTCGGAAATTAATACCCATGTGATCAATATGTGCCATCAGGTTAGTGTTAACTAAAGAAAAGAAAAAACAAGAATTTTAGTCAGGATTTGGCCAGATGCCGAAAGAAGAAAAGAGAAAAATTTAATAAAATAAAGAAAATGAAGAATGAAAACTGAATAAATTAAAAGAATAATCAAATAAAAATAAAAATTTGTGGGTTGTCTCCCACGAAGCGCTTTGTTTAATGTCGCAAGCTCGACATAAAACTATTAAATGTTAATCTATTAATTTTGGAGACAATACGTCTAAGTGCAGGACTTGCGAGTCTTCATTGTTTTCAGCATAATGATAATGTTTTAGACGCTGCCCGTTTACGATAAATGACTCAATAGATTTTCCTTTAATTTCTACAGCCCCACTAGAAAAGACATTAGTGACTTTGAAAGGGCCAGACCACCTAGAGCGTAGTTTTCCTGGGAATAACTTAAGTCTAGAGTTAAACAATAGGACTACATCGCCTTGTTTGAAAGTTTTCCTTGATATACGTTTATCATGCCATTTTTTCGTTCTTTCCTTGTAGATTTTGGCATTTTCGTATGCATCTTGTCTAAGTTCCTCTAATTCGTTTATATCTAGAATTCGCTTTTGCCCGGCGGCCTTATAGCTTAAATTTAAATTTTTAATAGCCCAATAGGCCTTATGTTCTAACTCCACTAGGAGGTGACACGATTTACCATAAATAAGCTTAAATGGGGTTTTTCCTATGGGAGTTTTGTAAGCGGTTCGATATGCCCATAAAGCTTCGGGTAATTTTGATGACCAGTCTTTCCTCGATATAGCGATAGTTTTTTCCAATATCTGTTTAATTTCTCTATTAGACACTTCCACTTGTCCACTAGTTTGAGGATGGTAAGGTGTTGCTACTCAATGTTTTACACCATACTTAAATAATCATTTTTCGAGTATCTTAGATATAAAATGAGATCTACCGTCACTGACGACTATTCTTGGGACACCAAATCTTAGAAAGATTATATTCTTAAAGAGTTTAATTACTACTCGTGTGTCGTTTATTGGAGAAGTTATAGCCTCAATCCATTTTGATACGTAGTCAACCGCTACGAGTATGTACTTGTTACCAAAAGAAGGTGGAAAAGGTCCCATGAAATCTATTCCCCACACATCGAAAATTTCTACTTCCAAAATGCCTTTTTGTGGCATTTCGTCACGTCTAGATATGTTTCCTGTGCGTTGACACCTATCGCATTTCTTGACAGCGGTATGCACATCCTTCCATATGTTTGGCCAATAAAGACCGGCTTGTAGGATTTTAGAGCAGGTTTTGGATGTACTTGCATGTCCACCATAAAGAGCGGAATGACAATGTTGGATTATACTTTCTACCTCTTCAGGTATACAACGACGAAAAATACCATCGGAGCCTCTTTTGAAAATTAAAGGGTCGTCCCAGTAGTAATGTTTTATGTCATGGAAGAATCGTTTCTTTTGTTGGTAGGATAAATCAAGTGGAACCACTCCGGCGGCTAAATAATTGACAAAATCAGCGTACCATGGTGTAACGCAATAAGCCAAGGTGGTTTCTACCTGTTTGTTAGCTCTATTTTCTTCCAAATTAGCTATAAGTTTACCGTACGAGAAATCATCGTTGATCGATGTTCTTTCCGGTTCCAGGTTTTCAAGTCTAGAGAGGTGATATGCTATTACGTTTTCTGTTCCTTTTTTATCTTTGATTTCCAAATCAAATTCTTGTAGCAACAAGATCCACCTTAGGAGTCTAGGTTTAGCGTCCTTTTTTGTTAAGAGGTACTTAATGGCAGCGTGATCAGTGTAAACGATTATTTTAGCTCCGACCAAGTAGGAACGAAATTTATCTAGTGCAAATACTACTGCTAAAAGTTCTTTCTCGGTCGTGGCGTGATTCATTTGCGCTTCATCTAAAGTTCTACTCGCATAATATATGACGTGAAGTTTTTTATCCTTTCGTTGTCCTAAAACAGCGCCTACGGCGTAGTCACTTGCGTCACACATTATTTCGAAAGGTTCATTCCAATCCGGGGTCTGCATTATGGGCGCGGAGATCAATGCTTGTTTAAGTGTTTGAAATGCTTCTAAACATTTATTGTCGAAGATGAATTCAGCGTCTTTCATTAATAATTCGGTTAAAGGTTTAGTTATTTTAGAGAAATCTTTAATGAATCGTCGGTAAAAACCGGGATGTCCTAAGAAGCTTCGTATTTCCCTCACAGTTTTCGGAGGTTGAAGGTTTTCGATTACTTCTATTTTGGCTTTGTCTACTTCAATTCCTCTATTTGATATGATGTGTCCTAAAACAATTCCTTCTTGTACCATAAAGTGACATTTTTCCCAATTAAGTACTAGGTTTACTTTTACACATCGTTCTAGAACTCTTTCGAGGTTCTCAAGACATTCTTCGAAACTTTGCCCGCATACAGAAAATTCATCCATAAAGACTTCCATGATGCTTTCGAGAAAATCGGCGAATATTGCCATCATGCACCTTTGGAAAGTTGCAGGAGCATTGCACAAGCCAAACGGAATTCGTCGATAAGCGAAGGTACCAAAAGGACATGTGAACGTTGTCTTTTCTTGGTCATCAGGATGAATTGGTATTTGAAAGAAACCTGAGTAACCGTCCAGATAGCAGAAATGAGAATGCTTGGCTAGTCGTTCTAACATCTGGTCTATGAATGGTAAAGGAAAATGATCTTTTCGGGTTGCTTTGTTTAGCTTTCTATAATCAATGCACATTCTCCATCCCGATTCAATTCATTTGGTTATAGTTTCTCCTTTTTCATTTTCGATCACTATTATACCTCCTTTCTTTGGTACTACATGTACAGGACTAACCCATTTGCTATCGGATATAGGATATATGATACCTGCCTCTAATAACTTCGTTACTTCCTTCTTCACTACCTCACTCATGATCGGGTTTAGTCTCCTCTGATGTTCCCTAGAAGTTTTACAGTCTTCTTCTAGCATGATGCGGTGCATACAAATTGAAGGACTTATCCCTTTAAGATCGGTGATGTTGTATCCTAATGCGGTTAGATATTTTCTTAAGATATGTAGGAGTTTTTCGGTTTCAAGTTTTCCTAGGTCTGCATTGACTATTACTGGTCGTTC
Source organism: Lathyrus oleraceus (assembly GCF_024323335.1). Lineage (NCBI taxonomy): Eukaryota > Viridiplantae > Streptophyta > Magnoliopsida > Fabales > Fabaceae > Lathyrus > Lathyrus oleraceus. The sequence continues at coordinate 204,095,583 of NC_066581.1, read as the reverse complement.
AAGTTCTAAGTCTAGGAATTCATATCTCAGATTTTTGGGAAGTTTTTTCAGGTCGAGGGTTTGTTTCTTAAGGCATTGCGTAGGGTCTGATGTTATTGCTAAACATTGGTTCAGTCTGTCTTCTACACGATAGTCGGATAAATCGTCATTTTCGAATTCTGTTTCTTTTATGCATTCATCGATGATATCCATGAAGTAACATGTGTCTTCTATTGCAGGTGCTTTCAAAATTTTGGAAAGAATAAACTCAATTTTCTCTTCTCCTACTTCGAAAGTGAGTCGTCCTCGTTTTACGTTTATAATAGCACCGACAGTTGCTAAGAAGGGTCTTCCCAATATAATGGGGGTGACTTCATCTTCTCTTATGTCCATAATTATAAAATCGGTGGGAATGTAGAATTGACCTATGCGCACGGGAACGTTTTCAAGAATTCCTATGGGATATCTAACGGAACGATCTGCTAATTGCACAGACATTTTAGTTGGTCTTAATTCTCCCATTTCAAGTTTCTTGCATATGGACAAGGGCATAACACTGACACCGGCTCCTAAATCGCATAAAGCTTTGTCTATGACAAATTTTCCTATATGACAGGGTATAGAAAAACTACCAGGATCTTTAAGTTTAGGAGGCATATTTTGGATTATTGCGCTACACTCAGCAGTGAGTGTAACGATTTCGTCATCTTCAAGTTTCCTTTTATTAGATAAAATTTCTTTTAAGAACTTAGCATACGAGGGCATTTGTGTAATAGCTTCTGTAAAAGGAATTGTGACGTTTAATTGTTTCAGTAGGTCAACAAATTTTTTAAATTGGCCCGCGTTTTTGGTTTTAATTAGCCTTTGAGGATAAGGGATAGGTGGTTTGTAAGGCGGTGGAGGTACATAAGGTTCTTTTTTTTCTACGGTTTCCTTATTACACTCTTCCTTTTCCTTAGGTTTACTTTCTTCCTCAGTTGACTTTTTAGAGTTTTGGTTCTCAATCCTTGGGTCAGATGGTCCTTCTACCTCTGTACCACTTCGTAATATAATTGCATGAGCGTGGCCTTTCGGATTAGGTTGGGGTTGTCCAGGAAATGTACCAGTTGGGGAAGCAGTAGGCGCTTGTTGTTGATCTACTTGTGAGATTTGTGTTTCCAGCATTTTGTTATGGGTAGCCAGGGCATCTACTTTACTTGCTAGTTGTTTAATCTGTTCGCTAGTGTGTTCATTCTGGTTTAAGAACTCTTTATTGGTTTGCTGTTGAGAAGCTATGAAGTTCTCCATCATGATTTCCAAGTTAGATTTCCTAGGAACGTTATTGTTAGGTGTAGATGGGGTCGACTTTTGATATCCAGGTGGTACAGCTGGAGCTTGACTGGGAGCTTGACCTGGTGCGTATAAAGCGTTGTTACTTTTATATGAAAAATTAGGATGGTTCTTCCAGTTTGAGTTATAGGTATGCGAGTAAGGATTTCCTTGAACATAGTTCACCTGATCTGTTTGAATTCCTGATAGGAGTTGACAATCTGTGGGAGTGTGACCTTGAATTCCACAGACTTCGCAATTTTGAGTTACGGCAACCACGGTGGCTGGAGGTGATACATTTAAACTTTCAATTTTCTGGGCAAGAGCATCCACTTTTGCATTAACATGATCAAGGCTACTTATCTCGTACATGCCACCTTTCGTTTGAGGTTTTTCTACCATTGTTCGGTCGCTTCCCCACTGATAATGATTTTGGGCCATGCTCTCGATAAGTTGATAAGCGTCGGTGTAAGGTTTATCCATAAGCGCACCACCGGCGGCGGCGTCTATTGTTAACCTTATGTTGTACAAGAGACCATTGTAGAAGGTGTGAATTACTAACCAGTCCTCTAAACCATGGTGTGGACAAAGTCTCATCATGTCCTTGTATCTTTCCCATGCTTCGAAAAGAGATTCGTTATCTTTTTGCTTAAATCCATTTATCTGGGATCTCAACATAGCTGTTTTGCTTGGAGGAAAATATCGGGCAAGAAAGACTTTCTTCAACTCATTCCATGTGGTGACTGAGTTGGAAGGAAGAGACTGAAGCCATCTTCTAGCTTTATCTCTTAACGAGAAAGGAAAGAGACGAAGTCGAATTGCCTCTGAAGTGATACCATTAGCTTTAACAGTGTCAGCGTATTGGACAAATACGGATAAATGAAGGTTTGGATCCTCGGTAGGATTTCCAGAAAATTGATTCTGTTGCACTGCCTGCAACAGCGAAGGTTTAAGTTCGAAGTTGTTCGCTTCGATTGCGGGTGGAGCAATACTCGAATGCGGCTCATCTTGCGATGGAGCAGCGTAATCTCGAAGAGCACGAGCTGGTTCGGCCATCGCTGGTATCGTCGAAGGAAGGAGATTTTTGAGATCAGGAATTTCAATTGGAGGAAGATTGTTCGTAGCACGATACTCCCGAATTCGTCGTAATAATCGGAGATATCGTTCAACGTCGTTGTTTCGTAAGTAGTACGGCTCGCCTTGTGAGCGAGTGTGTGGCATACAAATCAACGAAAAAGGGAAAAAAAATAAAAATTGCCTTAGTCTCTACAACGTAACAGGAGAGTTACGATATCGACTAAATAAAAGTCCCCGGCAACGGCGCCAAAAACTTGATCGCGACTTTATGAGTCTATCGGGGTACTAACTGCAAGTGCACAGTCTAATCGCGTAGTTTTAAAAGATATTGATCCCACAGGGACTTAATGAATTGATCAACCATTTTTCTAGGGTTACTGCGTAAAGCTAAGGCGGATGATACTTTAATGATTAGGGGGAAAAGTAAAACTAAATTTGGATGTAGATAAAATATCAAATAATATGGATATCAGTATGTAGTTCGTCGTAATTAGGGAATCAAATCTTCGTTGGTCTTTTTTTTAATTTTAAAATAAGTCTTTTCAGTAGACACTATTAATTAAAAGTCTTTTCCTCAAACTCTCGCTCTGTTGAATTAGACTATGACTTTATATTTAAACGTACGCTCTCACTATTTCGTCAAATCTAAAATCACTTTTGAAAATAATAGAATCTATAGAAACTCCTTTTGAGAAAATACTAACAGTCTAAACACCCTCGTCTCAAACTCTCGCTCTGTTGACTTAGATTATATGATTAAACTTAAATGCTTAACTCTCGTCCTCACATTTAACTTTTAAAAATAATTTTTGAAAATGATTAGAATTTAATTAACCTTAAAAATTGCTTTCGCCCTGATTTAAAGTTAATGTTCAATTTACACTTTCCAGTTAAAAACTCAAACCGTCGTTCTATTGATTTTAACTTCTTTATGTCTTTTACTCCCTTACAAAAACCTTGGTATTAACTCTGTAAATTGAGACCAGAAAAAGAGTGACTATATTTTGAAATAAATTTAAAACCAACTCAATTCGAATTCCTTTATTCCGCTTACTTTGCATGCCGATATCTAAATTAATTAGCCAGACATGATAAACATGCACAAACAATAATCATGCATAAATACGACCATATCAAACAAACAATATATATAAACAGCGGAACAAAGCATATGTAAATTAAAACGATAAATTAATTAATTAATGAACCTGGAAAAATACTAGAAATCTGGATTTTATCTCCTAGCTTCGGTGCTCGAACACTCCACCACAAGTCGGTTGGATTTGTTCTTCACAATTCTCGATCAGATAGGAAAGTAAAAACAAGGAAATAAAATACTATGATCTAACGTAAGGTTAGATCCAGTAAAAATTACACAATAATTTCCGGTGTAGAAACTATCGTGAGAAAATAAATTGTATGCTTCGGAAATTAAACTAGAAAAGAAAAGAAAATAAATTGCTTGAAAATTTAGAGTGCTGGAAAAATAGTACGGAGCCGAGAGAGCTTCCATTGGCTTTTGTGAAGTCTATTTATATTCACCTCTCAAAAATAACCGTTTTCTAGAATGGGTCTTCAGTGTCATTCAAAACGTCTACGAGTGTAGGCGAGGATTTAGGGGAAACCGTCCACTCCGTTACGCACGTAAAGCCTAAAATATAGGATGGAATGTGTGACGTCCATCACACTATGTGTTACGGTCGTAACACTAGGTCTTAGGACGTGGCGCTCGGCACGTGGTTGTGACGGTCGTGACAGCCATTTCCTTTGTTCCAAACGTGGGCTGGGCTTTGGGTCTTCAGCTTGCTGCTTTTCCTAGAAAATCCTCTTTTTGCACCCCCCCTCTTCTTTCTTTTTCACACGTGCTTTAAATAATGATACCTGAAATAAATAATAAGAAAATACCAAGTAATATCGAATAATATAAAATAAATTGACTCAAATAACGATATAATTTAATTAAATCAAGTCTAAAAATGTGATATAGTTTCATGTTATCACGAAGCTGAATGGATTCGGACAAGGTTCAATGAGTTGAGTCTTATCGAAGAGAAGCGAATGGCAGCCATTTGTCATGGGCAGTTGTATCAAAGTCGGATGAAGAGAGCCTTTGATCAGAAAGTGCGTCCTCGATGCTTCCAGGTCAGAGATTTGGTTTTGAAAAGGATCCTTCCTCCTCAGACAGATCACAGGGGCAAGTGGACTGCTAACTATGATGGACCGTATATTGTCACCAAGATTTTTAATGGTGGGGCCTTAATGCTTGCAACGATGGATGGTGAAAACTTCACTTCCCCGGTGAACTCAGACGCAGTTAAAAAATACTTCGCATGAAATAGACCCGCTGGACAATAAAAAGAGTAGTCCAGGCAAAAATGGGCATCCCGGCGAACCAAGAAAATGAAAAAGGTTCGGGAAAAAATTAGGGATTAAAAGTGAAAAGATTGTACACACGGTAAGTTGAAAACCTGAAAAGGCAACTTAGGCAAAAATGGGTATCCCGGTGGATTGAAAACCCGAAAAGGGCGATCCAGGCAAAAGTTAGGGATTAAGCGAATGACTGCGTTCTGAGTAGTTCTGAATCTCATCTCGTGTCAATGACTGGAAACTTTTGAAGGATAGGAAACAGTCCAATCACTCTTTCAGAAAGTTGATCATCTGGAGGATCTTGAAGACGAGCAAGTCATAGCAGAATTGGAACCCAATAGAAATCCATTTCACATTGCCATTAGATTAATGTCTGTTTTTATCTGTTGTGCAATTACCTCTTTCCAGGGATTGCTTTCTGGCGTAAAAGCCTATTCAGAGGCCATTCAATCAATAAAATCATGTTATTCAGTATATCTCTGTTTTCATTTTCATTTTTCTGTTTTGTTTGCAAAAATGACGTCCGAATTTTTTGATAAACATTGCATCATGACACATAAGAGCTTTACAGGTACATGCTTAATAAACATTTAAAATTGTTGTAAATTTTAAGTGCTTTAAATCGTCTATTCAGAACAGGTACCCTTGGGGCATTTCCTTAAAATCCCCTGCAGATGATCGTGAATGTTTTCCACCAATAGACGAATTCGGTATCTTGTCCCTGCAGAGCTGATCAGAGCGTTGGATTCTTCAATCCCCAGCAGGTTCTCACCACTGTACCTCCCCCCCAAGCGGTGGTTTCAGATTATACACTCCCCAATAGAGTTGACAGTGTCAGACTATATACCCCCAGCGGAGTTGACAGTGCCAGACTGTATCTTCCCAGCAGAAGCGGCTGCTCCTTAGAGTTCGAGGCCAGATCGATAATCCCAATGCCAGATCCATGGTTTCTTTCCTTGAAGCAGAACCTCGGTACCGTATCGGTGTTTGTTTCCCCTGTTGAGTCATCTCTCGCAGATCGTGGTTTCCAAAACCACTATCGCTTTCCCCAACAGCAGGTTTTCAGTGTCGTTCTCTCCCCAGTCAGAATCTCGGTATTTCGTCATTGCTAGAATACGGTGTGGCGGGTCATTTCCCCACAGAATTCTTTGCGCTGTGCATCTCCAATAGCCTTGCCAGGGTCCAGAAGATGGTGATCATTTCCCCAGCAGATCCCCTTGCCTCAGCTTGGCATTCTACCCAGCATTTCGCATCCCTGCATGTAGAATCATATTGCATTGCTTCCTCCCAAATCGCGTAGCATTTCCATTTTCATGGAACATTACGCCATTGAAAAATTCAAACATACGCATGTAAGCATAAAACATTCTCGGTATCCCAAGTGATAAGCCATAAGTTGTTTCCAGTACTCAGACTGAAGATTGTTCATGACTTACCTTTGTTATCCCCAGCAAGTGTCATTGGCCCATGCGCCGCCTCTATTATCGTTCCCTATTTCTGCCGATGCTGACAGGCATGAAGTTTCCGGTATTCAGACCGAAGTGGCATTCAGGCCAGTTTTCCGATGTTCAGATCGAAGAAGTTTCCGACGTTCAGGTCAATGCAACTTATGGCATTCAGGCCAGTTTTCCGATGTTCAAATCGAAGAAGTTTCCGACGTTCAGGTCGATGCAATTTGTGGCGTTCAAGCCAGTTTTCCGATGTTCAGATCAAAGAAGTTTCCGACGTTCAGGTCGATGCAACTTGTGGCGTTCAGGCCAGTTTTCCGATGTTCAAATCGAAGAAGTTTCCGACGTTCAGGTCGATGCAACTTGTGGCGTTCAGGCCAGTTTTTCGATGTTCATATCGAAGAAGTTTCCGACGTTCAGGTCGACACAACTTGTGGCATTCAGGCTAATTTTCCGATGTTCAGATCGAAGAAGTTTCCGACGTTCAGGTCGACGCAACTTGTGGCGTTCAGGCCAATTTTATGATGTTCAGGTCGAAGAAGTTTCCGACGTTCAGGTCGACGCAACTTGTGGCATTCAGGCCATGGTTATTTCTGTATTACCATTTATTTTGGTATCCAGGTTAACATTCTTTTTTGGTATTCAAACTGACTCTCACCGTACCAGACGAATTCTTCTTTCAAGACCACCTCTTTGCCGATTCTGACAGGCATTGTTACTTCACTTCACTTTAGTGCAAATTTTTGGGCTTTTATTGTATTCAATCCCTTGATACCTCGAAAGCACGAGAGTCGCTGCTATCTTCTTTCCAAGTCTCCAGTTGATTGAATAGGGGCAGCTGTAATACCCCAAAATTTACCTTTCATTTTTCCTGGAAGCATACGCTTTACACCTCATGCATGCCTTCATTTTTAGGTCATTTAGCATTTGGATTTCATCATGGCAATCGGAATCGGATCCAAGAACATCATCCAGGACACTTTGTGGGTCCTATCTGGGTGATCAGTCAACACAAGGGAAAGACTTGAGTTACTTCCAACAGGGGTCTATTCGTCAGTCAAAACGTTAATCTTGAAGGAGCAAAGGTTTGTTCATGAGTTGTCATGCTCGCTAGGCGAAGCCCACGTGTTTTAAAAAAAACAAAAAAAAATAATAATAATAAATAAATAAATAAATAAATAAAAGAAAAAATCTTGGACTTGGACCTCTCTCATTTGAGCCCACAGGTCCATAAAAATCAGGTTATAAATTCAGAGTTTCAGTGAAACAAAAGGCAATTCTATTCCTATTACCATGTCTGGGAAAAAGATAGTGAGAGAAGAACCCTGGGGAAAAAGATAGTGAGAGAAGAGCTAACAGAGTTCAGAGCAGCCTCCAAACCCTGAAGGGAACTCAACTGCACAGAATCACCTCTGCCTCACATAAACCCTAAAGATTGTTTTGTAAACCTCACGGGTGCAACTCAATTTCAATCAAGCTCTCCAATCAGGTTTGCCCTTATTCCCATTACCTTTGAGCTGTGAATTTGAATACTCTGAATGTTTGAGGTATTATGGGTGAATTTGATACCCTTTTGATGCATGTCTTTTTTGTGAATTTTAATGGCATGATTCATGTGGTTACATTTTGATTTGGGGGCAACCCTTGATTACCCTATGTTTTTTGTCTCTAACCTGTTTGTTGAGTTTTTGTGAGGGCTCACATGACTTTTGCAGGGATAACTTGCATGGTTTTCCACTTTATTTGTGGGATACCCCCTGGAGGTTCATTCCGGTTACCTGTACTGACCCACTTTCTTTGATGATGTTAGCTTGGAGGGATCTCAGGGTTTATCGTTCCTTTAATTGCTGTTACCTCGGATCTTCATCCGTGTGGTACCTTTTACATTTTTCCCGCATTTTACTGCTTTCCTAGCTGGAAGACCTCGATAGGAGGCAATGTTTTTGTGTTTACTTTATGCAGGTTCCTTCGTCAAGGACTGCCTTTTTGCATGAGTTTACCAAACCCTAACCCTTCATTGATTTTTCTTCTCCTAAACACACGTTTACTCCTTCTACTACAGGCGAGTAAGTCTCCAAAGGTCGAGCATCCGGTAGATTGCGTAGTAACGTCGTTCGTCCAAAACCCAATCCATAACCCCGTAGTTAGCCGAACTACGGCTTGCTCTAATTCTCATTCCAGATGAGATACGTAGGCATAAGACGCGATGTCTTAGCGAGCACACATCCCCCCAACCCATAGGTCAGCCGAGCTACGAAGACTCTGATTCTCATATTCAGATGAGATATGTATGCAGTGGATGCGACATCCGCGCGAGTCATTCTCATTTAACCCTTTTTTTAGTAAACAGCACAAGATAAACTCACACCCTTTAGACAAGAACTACAAAAGTGGATCCCGTAGAGTACTACGGATGCGTAGGGGTGCTAATACCTTCCCTTCGCATAACCGACTCCCGAACCCAAGATTTGGTTGCGAGACCTTGTCTTTTCCTTTCCTTTTTTCAGGTTTACTTCGAGCGTTACCTTTCCCTCCTTTGGGATAAATAACGCACGGTGGCGACTCTTCTGTCATTTTCTTTCGCCGGTTGTTTTTTCGCACACTGTATTTTTCAGGTTGCGACACCTTCAAATCACAATATCAAATCATCTCCAACATTACTCATCTATACTCTTTCTTTATCATACTATTTCTATGCCACACTCAAGCTCTGCAATATCAAGTTATGTCTCTGTTAACTATGGGTGATGAACACAGAGGAACACTCGAGAATATCTCGACATTTGTATGTTATCACTCTCTTTTTACTTATTCAATTTTTTGAGTCGTATACCTTTGTTATCTATGTTTGTATTATGTATTTCTTCTTCTTATTGCATTTCTTACTTATGTGTTATTAGGATCCAAAGCATTTTCGAGGTCGTGTACATGAATATGTACCTCACGATCCTTTGATAGAACCATATATTAGAGGATGTGGATTTGGAAATCTCCTCAACATTGTCTCGTACTCGGTGGACTACAAGTTTATTCTTGATTTGTTGGAGAGGTGGAGACTCGAGACCCACACATTTCACCTTCCTATTGATGAGTGTATCGTCACAAGCATGTGGTTGGTCAAGAATGTCGTCACTCGCCCTGATAAACGAGAACCCATTCATGTTCTCGTTTGCAACTAAGTAAGTCTAACACTTTATCATTTAGTTAATTATATTTTATATTACAATTAACTGTAAATAATATTTTTCATATTTTTTTATCTAAGGTGGTTAGTAAGGGGGGTGAACTACAATAGGTGTCTGAAACACGCTATTGTAGTATATCGCAATCTATTGGACCACATTGGACATGACGATGCAATACTCCTACACAACTATATTTTAATTTAAAAATACTTATCAAATTATTTTTTATCTAATCGTTTCGTATTGTTTTACAGTTTATCTGGAGGCCATATATGGGTGTTGATCATGATGTGAACCATGACGATGCTGCAATTTGGACAACGAAGACATCGATTATCCGATTCACTATGGTGGAAATGCACCAGAGTGGTCGGGTCAAATTGCAGTTCGACATGCAACAACAGATTCCAGAACCTCCCACATGTTTGGGGAATTGGCATCAAAAAAGGGTTGATGTACAATGGGATTATTCTGACTCTAAGAGACTTTGCAAAAGTGGTGTGTCGTCTGTAACACCCCGATAATAATATGGTAATTATTTAAATTAAGTTAATAATATATTTATTAATTTAATTAGATAATTGAATTATTATTATTATTATTTTTGGAATTATTGAATTATTATTATTATTGGAATAATAATATAATTTGGAAAATATATAAGTTGGAATAAGTAAAAAGAGTTTCATTTTTGGAAAATAAGGTTTCACGTGAAACTCAGAGAAGCGATCGAGAAAGTGGAGAAAAGGCAAGAGGAAGAGCTAGAGAGCAAGGGTTGGAGAACGGAAAAGCTTGAAGCTCAAAGTTGTCGGATTAACTCAGGTAAGGGGGGTTTATCGTCGTTTAATGGGTATTATGGGTTAGCATGTAATGGGTAGTGATAAACCGTTGAATTGACCCTAATTGGGATTTTTGAATGCTGAAAATTATGATGGAAATGTTGTGCAAAAACTGAAATTGAACCTGTAATTGAGTGTGTTGTAATTTCCCTAAAGTATAGCTTTTTACGGAATTGGAATCGGAGGTCCGGAAGTCCTCCAACGGCGGAAAATGCGGAGAATTCTGCATTCTGCTTTGTGTTAGCGCAGGGACTGCTGTTTTGTCTGCGTTAACCGGTTAACCCAGGGTGTTAACCGGTTAACACTGTTGCGAATTGTGAAATTAGTGTTGTTTTGCCTGCGTTAACCGGTTAACCCAGGGCGTTAACCGGTTAACACTGTTGCGTTTTGCCAGAAAGTGTGTTTGTGCTGCGTTAACCGGTTAACCCAGGGCGTTAACCGGTTAACACTGTTGAAAAGTGGGAAAATTGACATTTTAATGTTGTGTACGTAATTGATGTTTGGCCTATGGTGGCGTATGATGTAATAGGGATTAATTCCCGCTATTTTGAGCAGTATAGGTATTAGTAGAGTGTGCTAATACTGTGGTTGATTATTTAACCTGATAGGATGTTTTGATACATGTGTTGATGATGGTTGATAGTATGCATAATGTTGTGAATGTACATGTTATGTATGCAATTGTGAATGAACTGTTGTATGGCTTAGAGTGTGAGCCTAATGTCCATTGTGGATTTTGCTGTTGATGTTGCATTGCTAGATGATTAGCATGCATATTGTGGCCTTTAGGGTGGTAGCTAATTCCCATGGTGAGGAATTAGTGAGTTAGTCATTTTGGACTGTTGTTGATGTTTGCATGCTAGGTGATTAGCGTGCATAGCATGTCCCATTTGGGGTGGTAGCTAATTCCCATGGTGAGGAATTAGTGAGTGAGTCACTAGGTCTCAAATGAGTGGGACTAGTGGGCTTGGTAGCCGTGCCTGGATTTGGACGGTGAGGTGAACTATATGTTCACAAAGAGTCGGTACCGCATGCATGGAGTCTCATTGCATAATTGATGTATGGCGTATAATATGAATGGATGTATTCCAGTATTATACGTGTGTTGTGTGTTGTGTTGATGTTGAGTATGATTGAGTTGATATTGCTGTTACTGAACGTGTAATCTGATTTGGGTGATGAAACGTGTTATTTACTTAGCATTACATGATGTTTTATAATGCTTGTTATATCGATTGAGGAACTCACCCTTACACTATTTTTCAGGTAACGAGCAATGAGTTGAGTAGAAGCTAATGCTTGGAGTCTAGTGTAGTCTCCTTAGTGGGTCGTGCTCTGATAGATGTAACATCGGGACGGGACGTTTTTATTTTGTTGAATAATTTCACATGTAATATGTTACATGTTTTACATGATTGATGAGATTTCTATCCGCTGCGTTTTATGCAAATGTTTATGTTTTGAATTAATAAAAGGGCATGACCGTTATACTGTTGAATGGTGTGCAGTGTTGTGTGTGACACCCTTAACTGCATAATTACTCTGAGTTTTATATGTTATTTTAATTAAATATTTGGGGTATTTTAGAAGGGTGTTACATTAGTGGTATCAGAGCATAGTCGGTCGAGTCGAGTCGTAATTATTCTGTTTCCCCTGTACGGTATAGGTGTTGTGTAACCCTATCAGTACTCATTGTTTTAGTTTGTTTGGGTTTTCAGAATAGAGATGGCTGGAAGAGGTAGAGATGATGCTGCGATTGCTGAGGCTCTGGGTATGCTAGCTGGAGTACTTGGAGGGAATCCGAATGTTGTGGGAATGGGAGCTGCTCGTCAATTGAGTGAGTTCCAGAAGAACAATCCTCCAATGTTCAAGGGAGCATACGATCCAGATGGCGCTCAGAAGTGGTTGAAGGATATCGAGAGGATCTTCCGAGTGACTGAGTGTGCCGATAACCAGAAGGTCAGGTTCGGTACGCATATGCTGTCAGAGGAAGCTGATGATTGGTGGGTTGCTACCCGCACTGAGTTGGAAACTGCTGGGAATGCTGAGATCACTTGGGCTGTGTTCAGAGAGAGATTCCTGAGGAAGTATTTTCCAGAGGATGTCAGAGGAAAGAAAGAGATAGAGTTCTTGGAATTGAGGCAGGGTAACAAGTCTGTTACGGAGTATGCTGCTAAGTTCACAGAGCTGTCGAAGTATTACACTCCCTATAATGAGGCTGCTGGAGAATTTTCGAAATGTGTGAAGTTTGAGAACGGGTTGCGTCCCGAGATCAAACAGGCTATTGGATATCAGCGGATCAGAGTGTTTTCTGACTTGGTTGACTGTTGCAGGATTTTTGAACAGGATTCCAAAGCCAGAGCAGAGAGCTATCAGCAAAGGGTTGATAGGAAAAGCAAGAATCAGAATGATCGTGGGAAACCGTATGCAGCTGGCAGAGGTTTTCAGAGTCAGAGTGGGATGAAGAGGCCCAGTGGGGGAGACTCTAGTGCTCCTGCTAAGTGTTACAGATGTGGTCAGGCTGGACATCGTGTCCATGAGTGTACCAGTGCTGAGAAGAAATGTTTCAAGTGTGGCAAAGGTGGTCATTTGGCGGCAGAGTGTCGGTCGAAGACTGTGACTTGCTTCAACTGTGGAGAGGTGGGTCATATTAGTCCACAGTGTCCTAAGCCAAAGAGAGAGAATCAGTCGGGAGGCAAGGTCTTTGCCTTATCGGGTTCTGAGACTTCTGCAGATGATCGTTTGATCCGAGGTACGTGTTATATTAATGGCTTTCCTCTTGTAGCTATTATTGACACAGGTGCTACTCATTCCTTTATATCTTTGGATTGTGCTGTGAAACTTAAGTTAGAGATATCTAAGATGTTGAGTAGTATGGTGATTGATACTCCTGCAAAGGGTTCAGTGACTACTACTTCAGTTTGTTTGAATTGTCCTTTGAGTATTTTTGGTAGAGACTTTGGGATGGACCTTGTGTGTCTTCCACTAGTGCAGATTGATGTTATTTTGGGTATGAACTGGTTGGTGTTTAACCGAGTTTCTATCAACTGTTTTGATAAAACTGTGATCTTTCCTGAGATTGAGGAAGGGAAGAGTTTGTTTCTATCAGCCAGGCAGGTGAATGAGGAAGTAGCAGATGGGGCAGAGTTGTTTATGCTGTTAGCGACTTTGGAGGCTAAAGATAAACTGGCGATTTGCGATCTAGCCGTGGTGTGTGATTTTCCTGATGTGTTTCCTGAAGAAGTGAATGAATTACCGCCAGAGCGTGAAGTTGAGTTCTCGATTGATTTGGTACGTGGTACTAGGCCGATATCGATGGCTCCGTACCGTATGTCTGCTGTTGAGTTAACTGAATTGAAGAGTCAGTTGGAAGATCTGTTGGATAAGAAGTTTATTCGTCCGAGTGTGTCACCGTGGGGTGCACCAGTGTTGTTGGTTAAGAAGAAAGAAGGTACTATGAGGTTGTGTGTGGACTACAGGCAACTGAATAAAGTAACGATCAAGAATCGGTATCCTTTGCCGAGGATTGATGATTTGATGGATCAATTGGTTGGTGTGAGTGTGTTCAGCAAGATAGATTTGAGATCTGGGTATCATCAGATACGTGTGAAAACTGAGGATATTCAGAAGACTGCTTTCAGAACGAGGTATGGACATTATGAGTATTCTGTAATGCCTTTTGGTGTGACTAATGCGCCTGGAGTATTTATGGAGTATATGAATAGGATTTTCCATCCGTATCTAGATAAGTTTGTTGTGGTGTTTATTGATGACATTTTGGTGTATTCAAAATCTGAAGAAGAGCATGCTGAGCATTTGAGAGTGGTTTTAGAAGTTCTACGAGAAAAGAAGTTATTTGCTAAACTCTCTAAATGTGAATTTTGGTTAGAAGAGGTTAGTTTTCTTGGTCATGAAATTTCAAGAGGTGGTGTTGCTGTTGATCCTTCTAAGATAGAAGCGGTGTCTAAGTGGGAAGCTCCGAAGTCTGTTGCTGAGATTCGAAGTTTCCTTGGTTTGGCTGGTTATTATAGGAAGTTCATTGAGGGATTTTCGAAGTTGGCGTTACCGTTGACGATGTTGACTAGAAAGGGGCAAGCGTTTGTTTGGGACTCAAAATGTGAAGAAGGTTTCCAAGAGTTAAAGAGAAGGTTGACTACTGCTCCTATTCTGATATTACCGAGTCCGTCGGAACCATTTGAGGTTTACTGTGATGCTTCATTGTTGGGTTTGGGTGGTGTGTTGATGCAGAATAAGCAGGTTATAGCTTATGCTTCGAGACAACTGAGAGTTCATGAGAGGAACTACCCGACACATGATTTAGAGTTGGCAGCTGTGGTATTTGTTCTGAAGTTATGGAGGCATTACTTGTACGGGTCAAGATTTGAGGTTTTTAGCGACCATAAGAGTTTAAAGTATTTGTTTGATTAGAAAGAGCTGAATATGAGACAGAGGAGATGGTTAGAATTTCTGAAGGATTATGACTTTGGTTTGAATTACCATCCGGGTAAAGCAAACGTAGTGGCTGATGCATTGAGTCGGAAATCATTGCATATGTCTATGTTAATGGTTAAAGAATTGGATTTAATTGAGCAGTTTAGAGACTTGAGTTTGGTGTGTGAGAGTACTCACAATAGTGTTAAATTGGGAATGTTAAAGTTAACGAGTAATATTTTGGATGAGATTAGAGAGGGTCAGAAATCCGATATGCTCTTGGTTGATAAGTTGACTTTAGTGAATCAAGGCCAAGGTGGTGAATTCAGAGTTGATGAGAATGGTGTTTTGAAATTTGGTAATCGGGTGTGTATTCCGGATGTTACCGAACTTAAGAAGAGTATTCTGGAGGAAGGACATCGTAGTGGCTTGAGTATTCATCCTGGCGCTACGAAGATGTATCATGATTTGAAAAAGTTATTTTGGTGGCCGGGAATGAAAAGAGAAATTGCGGGTTTTGTTTATTCCTGTTTGACTTGTCAGAAGTCAAAGATTGAGCATCAGAAGCCGTCTGGGCTAATGCAACCGTTGGCTATTCCAGAGTGGAAGTGGGAGAGTATCAGTATGGATTTTGTTTCTGGTTTACCGAGGACAATTAAGAATTTTGAAGCTATTTGGGTGATTGTTGACAGATTGACAAAGTCGGCTCATTTCATTCCGATCAGAATGGACTATCCGTTAGAGAAATTAGCTGAGTTGTATATTGAGAAAATTGTAAGTTTGCATGGTATTCCGTCGAGTATTGTTTCGGACAGAGATCCTAGATTTACATCGAAGTTCTAGGAAGGTTTGCAGAGGGCTTTGGGAACTAAACTGAGATTGAGCTCTGCATATCACCCGCAGACTGATGGTCAGACTGAGAGGACGATTCAGTCACTAGAGGATCTTTTGAGAGCTTGTGTTTTGGAAAAGGGAGGTGCTTGGGATTGTTATTTACCTTTGATTGAGTTTACCTACAACAATAGTTTTCATTCGAGCATTGGTATGGCACCGTTTGAAGCTTTGTATGGTAGGAGATGTCGGACACCTTTATGTTGGTATGAGTCCGGTGAGAGTGTTGTGGTTGGACCGGAGATTGTTCAACAAACTACGGAAAAGATTAAGATGATTCAGGAGAAGATGAGAATTGCTCAGAGTCGTCAGAAGAGTTATCATGACAAGAGGAGGAAGTCACTTGAGTTCCAAGAGGGAGATCATGTGTTTCTTCGTGTTACTCCGATAACTGGGGTTGGTCGAGCTTTGAAGTCGAGGAAGTTGACACCTCGATTTATTGGTCCTTATCAGATTTTGGAGAGGATAGGGGAAGTAGCCTATCGTATCGCTTTACCGCCGTCACTTGCGAATTTGCATGAGGTTTTTCATGTGTCTCAGTTGAGGAGGTACATTCATGATCCGTCGCATGTAGTCCAAGTAGATGATGTACAGGTGAGAGATAACCTGACTGTTGAAACATCACCTATGAGGATCGAGGATCGAGAGTTGAAGCAGTTGCGGGGTAAAGAGATTGCCTTGGTGAAGGTAGCTTGGGGAGGACCAGCAGGTGGCAATGTGACTTGGGAACTGGAGAGTCAGATGAAGGAGTCTTATCCGTAGTTATTCGCTTGAGGTATGTTTTCGAGGACGAAAACTCTTTTAGTGGGGGAGAGTTGTAACACCCCGATAATAATATGGTAATTATTTAAATTAAGTTAATAATATATTTATTAATTTAATTAGATAATTGAATTATTATTATTATTATTTTTGGAATTATTGAATTATTATTATTATTGGAATAATAATATAATTTGGAAAATATATAAGTTGGAATAAGTAAAAAGAGTTTCATTTTTGGAAAATAAGGTTTCACGTGAAACTCAGAGAAGCGATCGAGAAAGTGGAGAAAAGGCAAGAGGAAGAGCTAGAGAGCAAGGGTTGGAGAACGGAAAAGCTTGAAGCTCAAAGTTGTCGGATTAACTCAGGTAAGGGGGGTTTATCGTCGTTTAATGGGTATTATGGGTTAGCATGTAATGGGTAGTGATAAACCGTTGAATTGACCCTAATTGGGATTTTTGAATGCTGAAAATTATGATGGAAATGTTGTGCAAAAACTGAAATTGAACCTGTAATTGAGTGTGTTGTAATTTCCCTAAAGTATAGCTTTTTACGGAATTGGAATCGGAGGTCCGGAAGTCCTCCAACGGCGGAAAATGCGGAGAATTCTGCATTCTGCTTTGTGTTAGCGCAGGGACTGCTGTTTTGTCTGCGTTAACCGGTTAACCCAGGGTGTTAACCGGTTAACACTGTTGCGAATTGTGAAATTAGTGTTGTTTTGCCTGCGTTAACCGGTTAACCCAGGGCGTTAACCGGTTAACACTGTTGCGTTTTGCCAGAAAGTGTGTTTGTGCTGCGTTAACCGGTTAACCCAGGGCGTTAACCGGTTAACACTGTTGAAAAGTGGGAAAATTGACATTTTAATGTTGTGTACGTAATTGATGTTTGGCCTATGGTGGCGTATGATGTAATAGGGATTAATTCCCGCTATTTTGAGCAGTATAGGTATTAGTAGAGTGTGCTAATACTGTGGTTGATTATTTAACCTGATAGGATGTTTTGATACATGTGTTGATGATGGTTGATAGTATGCATAATGTTGTGAATGTACATGTTATGTATGCAATTGTGAATGAACTGTTGTATGGCTTAGAGTGTGAGCCTAATGTCCATTGTGGATTTTGCTGTTGATGTTGCATTGCTAGATGATTAGCATGCATATTGTGGCCTTTAGGGTGGTAGCTAATTCCCATGGTGAGGAATTAGTGAGTTAGTCATTTTGGACTGTTGTTGATGTTTGCATGCTAGGTGATTAGCGTGCATAGCATGGCCCATTTGGGGTGGTAGCTAATTCCCATGGTGAGGAATTAGTGAGTGAGTCACTAGGTCTCAAATGAGTGGGACTAGTGGGCTTGGTAGCCGTGCCTGGATTTGGACGGTGAGGTGAACTATATGTTCACAAAGAGTCGGTATCGCATGCATGGAGTCTCATTGCATAATTGATGTATGGCGTATAATATGAATGGATGTATTCCAGTATTATACGTGTGTTGTGTGTTGTGTTGATGTTGAGTATGATTGAGTTGATATTGCTGTTACTGAACGTGTAATCTGATTTGGGTGATGAAACGTGTTATTTACTTAGCATTACATGATGTTTTATAATGCTTGTTATATCGATTGAGGAACTCACCCTTACACTATTTTTCAGGTAACGAGCAATGAGTTGAGTAGAAGCTAATGCTTGGAGTCTAGTGTAGTCTCCTTAGTGGGTCGTGCTCTGATAGATGTAACATCGGGACGGGATGTTTTTATTTTGTTGAATAATTTCACATGTAATATGTTACATGTTTTACATGATTGATGAGATTTCTATCCGCTGCGTTTTATGCAAATGTTTATGTTTTGAATTAATAAAAGGGCATGACCGTTATACTGTTGAATGGTGTGCAGTGTTGTGTGTGACACCCTTAACTGCATAATTACTCTGAGTTTTATATGTTATTTTAATTAAATATTTGGGGTATTTTAGAAGGGTGTTACATCGTCAATGGAGGAATCGAGGACAACACATCTTAAACGAACCAGTCATCCATGGTGTAAGACCAACTCAACAATATATGACATGGTTTAGGTCGGTAACAACTCAATAATTTGTATCTGAGCCGCGGTATTTGATGGATCCACGCCAACTAGCTTGGTCATCGTACGGCCTACGACAATTCCCCATCCAACACCAATGTCAAACCACCCAAACCCAACAACCAGCCTCACAACATCAACCTGCCACATACACACAACAACCAAACACCCAACCTCGCAACCCGTTCATGTCATCCACCCAACAACCAACCATCCAACATCACAATCCATTCATACCACAGACCCAACCACAAAACCAATAATCAAACCTTGCAACCACAACCGTCTATAGCCCAGATGATTCATATGGGTCACTTCATCGTAGCCCCCCACCAATGACCACTCAAACATCCCATCACCAAAACACACAACCATTGTTTAACTATAGTACGCCTCAGGAACCATTGTTTCATTTCCAAAACGATTCAATGTCCCAATTTGGGAAACTATACCGTCCCTAATCCACCAAACCCCAATGACCTAACTACGATGACATGGGAACCGAACTCAATTACTGAAGCGCCGTTGGCCAGAGCCCCTCCGGATATTGGGAACAAATGATGATACATTTGTCAAATATCGCTGGAACTTCCGTCGGACCTTCCCACCAGCCATCATTCGATCAGGTCAGCACACAAAGACATCAAATACCTCAAGAAAATCGGGGGAGACCTCGGAGACAAACTAACGCACCTGGATGTGGAACAGGGGGGAGTTTTGATCGGGTCGGTCATTAAATTTTTGTCAATCCAATGTAACCAATTATTACCACATGCATAAAAAAATTATTACATTATTCTTTTTTATTTGATAATAAAAAAAATTAAAAATTAAAAAAAAAACAAAAAACAAAAACAAAAAATAATATAAGGGTGTATGCGCCAGATGAATTGGCGCATACACCACATGCACCATTCAGGCGCCAGGGCATTGGCGCCTCCTCATGAGGACCAATGCATGCGCCAAGAGCATTGACGCCTCCTCATGAGGAACCCAATGCAGACGCAAATGTCTTGGGCGTCTCCTCTTGATGATAAGGGATGCGCCAGTTCATCTGGCGCATCCTCTTCTAAAAGCGGTTATTTTGCTCTCTTTTTTTAAAATATTTATTATTTTCATTTTTTTTTAAAATGGTTATTTAAAAAAATCTTGGAAAAGAGTTTTGATACTTATTTTTTAATATTTTTAATTTATTTTGTGTACTAGAAGATTTTGAAAAAGAGTTCTGATACTCATTTTTTAATATTTTAATTTATTTTGTATACTGGAAGATTTTAGAAAAGAATTCCGATACTTATTTTTTAATATTTTTAATTTATTTTATATATTGGAAGATTTTAAAAAAGAATTTTTATAATCAATTTTTCAATATTTTTAATTTATTTTATATACTGGAAATTTTTGTAAAAAAAATTCGATAATTAATTTTTTAACATTTTAGACTTTTAATAAATTATTTATATGAGAATTTTTTTTTAAAAATAATATAGAGGTAGCGGAATAAATGATGGAGTATAGAGTAAAATTTTCTAAAAATATGATTAACAATTATTTCATATCGGAGTGGATAATGGGTCAGATTCGGGCCTAAGCACAGAATCCAACCAAAATCTCGGGCCTATGATTATGGTCAATTTCAACAATTCTAATCTTTTATTTAATCGGTTATTCAATTTTCAGTTTGAACATTTATTCGATTCGGAATGAATGGGTTAAACCATTTTTAACGCATCTAAATTTTTGTTTCACTTCTATTATTTATGTGGTTATTAAAAAAATATAAAATATCTCTGGAACACAAAATAGATAGAATGTTTTTTTGAATTTTTTTTTCTGAATTTCAAATTAATTATTTACGCAACAACATTTATGTGCATTAACTTTTTTTACCAATATTAATCACTTAATTGTTTTTTAATGAATATATATTACGCCAAATCAATCACTTTAAGAAAAAAATTATTTAAAAAAATTATATTACGGAAAATTAAACTAACAATTTTAACGATGGATTATTAAGAAAAATGGTCTACTTAAATTAACAGTAAAATTGATCTTCTTGAAACTAGATAGAGTAAGTAAAATGTGTTCTGGATTTAATTGTTGTCTCCAAATCATTTCTAAATAAATTATTGATTTAAATAATTAGGCATGGTTGAGTGTAACAGAGCTTCGTGATAAAACACTTTGTCACTCTTATTATCTGAACACTAATCTACTATGTGATATAACTTTAGGAAAAAAAGGAAAAATAATCTATTAATTGTAATTCAGTTGGTTTCAATTTTATAAGGACTTTTTTGATTTAGATTATAATAAGGGCCATTTTATTTTAATTTTTAAAAAATGATTTTTTTTATCCTTTAAAATGGATTCTATAAAAACGTTTTTAAATATTATAAAAATTTTATAAATTAAAAATTTTAATTGTTTGCATTTTTATCTCCGAAATTTAATGTAGATGGTAGAAAAACTCTGCATAAATTATGCATCTTAGGATTTTTTTTACGAATTTAAAAATATATGCATTTTATGTATTTTTTCAGATTTTTACAAGATCCATACTTATGCATTTTATCGTTTTTTTAAATCTCATAAAAATACATTGGATTTTTTTTTTTCAAATTCGATACTAGATATTTTTTTACAATTTTTTAACTGTTTGATTTTTTACTTGCTGAATTTTTGCATTTTGTAGAAGAAAATAAGTTATGTGCATATATTAATACACATTTTAGACTATATGCAGTTTTATTGAATTTTTAAAAGATCAATTTCTATTTTTATGCATTTTTACCAAATAATTTAATATTATTACCGAATTTTTCTCTTTTTGAGAATACAAATTTTGTAAGAATTTGAAAAGGACAAAAAATAAAATAAGAGGGGGTGTTTTTAATATTATTAGAATATATGAAAATGGCAGATAATTCGTGAACCATTTGTATTTTGCCTAGTTGGCTCTTCTGGGCCTTAATTTTGTTTCTGGTCCAGTTGTAGCTTTTCTAAAATATGTTTGTATATATTGTAAGTTTTCTCAGAAATTAGCTTGGAGAGTTTTAAATAACTTATTAATATATCGTTATTCTATTTTTTTACAGACTCCCTAAAACAGTTTTTTTATAAAATATATTCTACTATGTTAAAGAAAATATATCAAATGCACCTAAAGGAACCAATCATAAAATGATCTAAAAATAAGTTAACTTAATTTTGATTAAAAGTAAATTAAAGAAAAAGAATTTATACACTATAGTGAGCGAATGAAGAGTATTATCAACTTGTGGATTGCTGTAAAGTAAGTAATTGTGTGAGTCTATTAGCTTTTGAGTATAACCATAGCACGTAAATTTGAATGCAAGAATCCAACAAGGTTTTGAAGCTGCACGCATGCTATCACTTTCTGTCCACTAGTAGCTGCGGAAAGCAGAGCAGGGCAGGAATAACATGGCTTAACTTTATTAGGCATCCACTTGGTGTCACTCCCACCCACGAGCCTTGTTTGTTCCCCTTATGAGAACTCTAAAGAAAAAACAGAACTTATTTATATAGTTTAAAACTGTTGCTATAATTTTTTTTGGTTAAACCATCTCACATCTCACTTAATAGTTTGGTAAGAATATCATATCTAAATATGTGTTCGAAATTGTGATATCTCTCGTATTTATAAAATTTTAATCATTAAATTATTTAACAAAATAAAAAATTATTTATCAAAAAAATTTGTATTGAATTTTTTGTACATAATTAATATAATTTTTTTATGATAAATAATTATTTATGTTTTTGAGCATGAACTAGAGATTTAAATGTCGTTTGGTGATTTGAGTATCTTAAATTGGTGGTGTTGATCTTCGTTGTGGTGGTACGAGATGGATTTGCATGGTTAAACACTTCAACACTCAAGTCATTTTAAGATTTAAGATGGTTGTAATCAAAAGTGGAAATTAGAGAATGTACCTTACTTTTCATGTGAATTGATTATATATCTTGGATCGAGTGGAGTGGTTTTGAGATGAACTGGGTTTTGGCTATTTGGGCATTTGGTCGACCTAGAACAACAGCCCCCAAGGCTTTGTTGGACGCTGAAGGAGTCGGAGAAGTCTTTAGTGAACTAAAACTGAAACACTTGGAGTCAGTTGAAAAATAATGAGGAACAAGTGCATTAAATGTGTTTCCATTATTAAAATGTTTCATTGCCTTCTTCTAACATGTGTGCTGACGCAATACGGCATGGTGTTGCTTATAGTGCACTCGAGTTTGCGTGTATTCCAAAGGGGAAATCCAGTCATTGATCCCATAACTCCTATCTTTTACTAGTATGGATCGTTCAACTATATTTACCAATAAATGAGAGGAGTTGAGCGTTGAAAAACTTTTTGCAATGCTTAGCATACAAGTTCACTCATATTCACTTTATTAGTAACTGCCTTCGTCTCTTTATCTCTAAGTCGAGCATTAGTAGTTCCTTGATCAAAGTTTCTACCTTTCTTCATTCGCTCCGCTTCATCAATTTCACATATCCAAGTATCCTCATCAACTAAAGCTTTTACCTTCAACATTTTATGTTTTCTAGTAAGCATGAGTGATATACTATTAACCTAGAGAGTGATTCTAAGAGTGATTATTCTTATGCTGCGAGATTAGGGGCATCCCCTAATTCACATCACCCTCTCATTGATCATGATCCCATAAAACCAGAATTTATACACTACTATAAAAAATGTCTTTTATCTCAGTTGAAAAAGAGATCTTACCTCGGTTTCACAAGTGAGGTAATGAAGGACGTCATGAAAAATACACACTTTATCTCTCGGTTTTTAAAAAAAATGACGGGTATGTGTAAAAGTCATGGGTTTGATCTCCAGGGAGACCTTTTTGGAATTCTGAAATGGCGAAAACACATTTCTCATCGATTTTGTCATTTCACTGACGGATATGCCACATTATCACATCAGTTATCTCATAATACTGAGGGGTAAAACAATTTAGAGTTTATATAATCTAATGTGGATTGCTTATTTCACTAAACCATATAATGAACATGTAACTTCTCAAAATTGGTTAGGAAAATAATTATATGAACAACTTTGTTATATTTGAAGAACAACTTACATTGATTAGAGATTTTGAAGCATTATGCAACTCATCATCCATCTCAAGCTCTTTTGTGGTTAAAATCTCTTCAATGTTTCAAGTTCTTTATTCAACACTTCTTTTTCTACTAATTCATTCTTGAAAGCATAAAATTTATGCTTTGGAAAATGAACAAACATGGAAGAAAGTTGAACGAAAACTAGAAGTATTGGAGAGATTTTAACGATAAAACAGTGTGAGATGAATGATGAGTTACAGAATGCTAGAAACTCAATAATCAATGTATGATAAGGTTCAGATACAACATAACTTTTCATATGATTATTTCTAAAATCAATTTAATAGGTTATATGTTCAAAGAGGGATTAGTGAAACAAACAATCCACATTAGGTATAATAAACTCAACTTAATGGAACAAGATGAGATCTGCACAAAGAACACCAACAACTACAACATCAATAACAATAACGTCAATAACAACAAATACAACAAATACAACAACATCATCAACAACAACAAAAACAATAATAACATCAACAACAACATCAAGAACAACAATGCCAATAAACAACCTCTAGGAGTTAGGGTCTCAACAATAAGAAAAACAACATTGACAAAAACAACATCAATAACAACAAGAAAACCTCTAGGGTTTCAGATCTTAAAAACAACACAACAACAACAACATGACTAGTGATGATTGACGTACCAGATCTCTGAAGAAGAAGTAAAAGAAAATAACTTTGGATCTGTGAAGATGAAATAAGAGCATTAAACACTTAACATCTTCTTATTGAAGATGACATGTGTTTATGGATCTTGTTGTTTAGGGCTATTTTGTTAAGGGTTCTTCCTTAGGGTTTTGTTTGTGTTGTTTAGACGTGTGAAACTTAATGCTACAAGTTAAAGTTATATATATATATATATATATATATATATATATATATATATATATATATATATCAGAGAAACATATTCACCTTGGTTGGAAAGAAAACCGAGGTGAAAAGTGGTGTATTTTTACACTCCAAAATAAAGTATTTAAGGCGCCACTTTTGATGAGATGAGAACATAAATTGAAGTTGTTGGGATTCGAAGCATATATTCTATATTTTTTTAACAAAAAAAAATAGGGTGGGTCCAGGAATTATACCTCGGTTTTTTGATATGTGAGGTGAAATTGTTGTCATGAAATGTATTATTTATAGTAGTGATACCTCTATCTGACGATTCTGACTCAAAAAGGGTATCTAGGAGCTCTCTTGATGAAGGAGCTTCGTTATTCAACTCATTTGAAGCCCTTTTATCATGTGATGGTGAAAAGGAAAATCATATTGAGGTTCTTATGCCCCTCATCTATTTTAACTGAGGAGGAGATACAAGATATCAAGCTGATGAGAGAACATGTTGGGGATTTCATCTAGCTTTGTCTGAGAACCAATAATTGTGAACTCGACGATGCTGAAGTGAAGGTCCACATGGATCTTCAGGGCAGGTAATATATAATGTCTTAGATCACACCCAACGAACATACTAAATTGATCACCTGACCCAGAGAGGAGTGACGTTAGTGGATTCGACCGATGTAGTGAAGTACACCTAGGTGGAAGCCAAGGTAGTAGGCACCCCGTCTATATTGAACGTTGAAGTATCAATAGAGGTTGTTGGAATCGTGCTCGGCGACCCTCAAGGTTGGTCAGTTCTTCTAATGGGTCTGAAAAATAGGATATGCAACTCTTTTGATGATTGTGTGGCCCCGCTTTATGAGTGCCTACTTACTAGGATAGTATTGTGATTACCCTTCTCGGATTTTGAAGTTACCATCCTGAAGCACTTAAAGGTTGCCCCTTCTCATCTTCACCCGAGGTCTTGGGCTTACATGAGGGTATTCCAGTTGTGTATCGAGCATAAGTCTTGAAAGTCTCCCTATGGCTATTTTTTAACTTATTCTACCTGGTTTGCACTTCTCGGGATGACTATCATGACTAGGGGATGATTAGTATCCATAAGAATGGTCGTTGGTTCGACCACTTCACCCAGGACTAGAGAAATTTCTTGGGACTCTTCTTGCTGGTGAATCCCCTTACGCTAGAGGCTCATCTTACCTTCTGTTACTCCCTGTTGGGTGTGAATATGAAAGTAGAAAAATGGTATAGATCTGGGTGAATAGACCCAAATTAATATTCAATCGTTGTTTTCCCAAATTATAGTGTTTTCAAAAATGAGTTGCAAGCAGAAGGTTTGATGAGAAAATAAAAATTATACAGTTTAAATATTGATCAAGTCAACATGGATGGTCTCATAAATATCAAAGATTATAATGATGAAACGCTTGGTATGAATTAATTCAATTGCGTAATGCACAAGAAGTGTTTACATAATAATTCAATTGATAGAGTTATAAATTCAATTCGCTTCAGATTATTAATCACAAGACTAGCTTAACTTGTTCTCCAATTCCAATAAAACTTAATGCTTATGTAATAAAATGATATCAATGAACATATTATATAATATGATGGAATTGAAAAAACTAAGCATGCAATCTCAACAAAATTAAATGAAACATTAAGAGAGAGAGAGAGAGAGAGAGAGAGAGAGAGAGAGAGAGAGACAGAGAGAGATGATACCAAGATTTATAGTGCTTCGGCATTCGTCCTCGCTTTGCTTACATTCATTCTCTAATGGTTTCCCATTGGAACCTGCATAGTTCCTTATTTTTTGACAAATTTTTCCAAGAGTTCATACAATCACCAATCCACAATACAACTGAGAAAATAATTCTCCTATTTGGATATTGACTTGTATACAACACACTTGTCAAACTCTTCCATGCAATCTTTACTCGAATACGTTTCTTGAATCTTCCAATAACACAAATTCTTCTCCAAGCCTTCGTGTGTAGCCATCAACCCCTTGATCCTACCGATTCCTTGAGTGATGAAATTTTCCAAAGATCTGAGAAGAACTTCGCCTTATTTGTAGTCTTCCACACAATCACTACTAAGGCAATTCTGGAGAGAAAAACCTACTTTTTTTTAATGGAATTTGTCACCACCATTGATAATCCCTCAATCTTACTAACAATCTGGAAAAGAAAAACTCAACAAGGTCTCCAAGAATAATTAGTTTTGAGTACGAGTCTCCTTCAATAAATTACAAAATTCTCGTTATCAATGGAATCTGCTCGCAAGGATTGTTGCTCCCGTCAAATTTGCCCAAGGAGTGAGGTTTGAATCCCCTAGGGACAGGCGCACCATTATATCTTGTCTGAGAGTGGTTAGGGGTCTAATAACTCTATCTCCTCCATTTGGACCCCGGTTGGAAATATATGATGTTGTGGACATCATCCTCTAATGTCTTGTTATTGCAGCGTAATTCATCCATGGCGGCATGGATCTCCGCCAGGGCATCGACATCACTATTACAGTAAGTACCTTCTTCTGTAAGGGATGAAGCTCTCTTGTTAACCATGTCTAAAAGTGGATAGGTGTATGAGTCATGGTAATAGTGAGTAGGGTGACGGGGATGAAGAAGGTATGGCCCAAGTTAGTTTTCCCGAGGCCCCACGGTAGGCGCCACTATACTGTAAAAAAGTACATGAGTGTGTGTTACCCCTGCAAATGGCAGGGACACTCAGAGGCCTTAGTAGGTATAATATGTTGTATGGTGTCATACCCCAAAATTTCCCCTCCCCTTTTTCACTTTTCATCTAACCTTTGGCTTCAGTTTCTTCTGCACTCATTCATGTCTCATTCATGTTAGCACTTTCTAATAATCATCATAGATTCAAAGTTTGTGGTTAACAAGAGCTAGGGTTTTCTTGTGGATCAAGCCCTAGGATTGTGGTATTGATCATCATTTGGAATCAATGGGGTGAGGCCCTAATTTCTTGACCTTTGGAACTTTGATTCATGGAGAATACATCATGGTATTCATTTATGCATAAAAACCCCAATTATGGACTTTGCTACTATTGGATCATGTGATTGATCTTTGGAGCATTTATTTGATCATTAAACCCTAATTTTGGGCCCATGTGTTAGGGAATTAATTGTGGAGCTTTATGCTTGGTTTGAAGACCTTGATTTGTTGGTTTGTATCTTGGAACCCTAATTATGGAGTCTTGGTACTTATATGCCTTGTTGGCCTTACTTTTGACCTTGGGATTGACTGAAACCCTAATTCATTAGGATGAGGTTCTTGACCATCATATCATGCATCATCAATCATCAAATTCCCTATGTGATCATATAATCATTCGTTTGACCTACATGCCTACATGCTTGGGATTTCATCTGACCTAAGGCCTTGTTCAAGCATCCATATATATATGTGTTCTACTTGTACATTCCTAATACATTGATTCTAAGCCTATGATGCTTACAAGTTCATAAGTTCATGGTAATTGATTCATGATTCATAAATGCATGGGTTCTTGATCTTGTGGTCCATTGTTTTTCATTGTTCCACTGTGATTCATAGAGCATTGTAATCCATTAACCCTTGAATCATCACTTGTTTTAATCCATTTAATCCATGTAATGCATTCATGATCTTTATAGTTCAAGTGTTTTAAAGTCATGGATCAAACTTGGTTTTAGGTCAAATTCATTTTTGAAATCAAATTTGTTTAACATTTAATCATGGTCATTTCATTCAAATAATTCACCATTAATTCAGTCCTTAGAATACACATAGCCCATTACAAAAGAAAATATCAAAAATTTCATTTTTACAAAAGTTGACTTTTGGCCAACATTTGACTTTTTGGTCAACCAGTTGACCAAAGTCAACCATTACATTTTTTCACCCTAAAGTCCTAATACTAATCACATTTCATCTATGAATTAATTTCATGTTGATCCATTGTCACACTTCCTTCATGATCAAGAAAGTCCATGATTTGTAAGTTTGCCTTCACTTTTCCATGACTTGGTCACAAGCCTTGCCAATCACAAACTTTGCCTTACAACCTTGCCATCTTACAAATCAAGCAGCCCTGCATTTAGTCCATGAATCCAAACATACAATCATACACATACATTTCCTAGCATACTTGCCTAATAATGCAATAAGCCATTTGCAATTCACAATGGCATTGAGCTTACTACATACCATGATCTCCTGCTGCAAATCTTGGCCATGCATCAGCTCACAAACAAATACATGTATTTCCCTGCAACATGTTACAACCCTTATATGCATCATCACATCAGACTGAACACACAAGAACCTTGGTCCATCATGATACAATCCTGCTTAAGAACCTGTTGCAACCTAGTTTGATCATCATCATCATCATCACATCAGCCTGATCACAATGCCCTGCTACATCAGACCATCATCGCCTACATCATGTCATCATCATCAAATTCACATCCACACAAAAGCAGTATTGCATTCAACAAGTAAGAGGACATCCAAAATCGTGCAACAAAATTTTGAACACCACCTGATAAATCACTTTAAAACCACTAAGAAAATTAAATTGTAGTCACTTAACTACACACTTCATTTCACATTGACATGAATTGGATGCCACTAACTCGGTTCATGTGACATTTTAACTGAAATTTCAGTTAACAACAAAAATTAGTTTTCACTCAAAATCAGTTAAACCACATTTTCGGTTTCACTGTTTCATTTTTAATTAACTGAATCAGAAATAACTAACCTAACTAATTAATTGACACCATGTCTAACTCTTAATTGATTTCAGCTTTAGCAATCTAACAGAGCAAACAGAATCAATTAGAATCATTGCGTATAAATTCACCTCACTTCGTTCATCTGAGATCATTCAATCATTTTTCTCTCAATTCAAACTTGATTCAACACTTCCATTCTCTCATTCTATCACTCAGATCTCTCTCTCTCATTTCTATGTTTTCTCAAGTTCATCTTAGATTCAGTTTGAAACTTAGAAGAAGAAGAGAGAAAAAAAAGATTCAAGTGTTGGTGTAAGCCCTAGAGGCCAATACCTTTGGTACTTGTATCGAATTATTTATTAATAATAAAAGGTTTTTTCTTTATTATGTTTGTTTAATAAAGTCCCTAGAATAGTTAGTCCGTTTAATGTATATGATATAAGTAATCCTAATGCAAAATACGATATATATGATAATTGTTTTTGTTTCGTTCGTTCAAACACTTAATGGTTGTTTTCCTTTGAGCGATCAATGGTCATTTGCTTCTTGATCGAACATTAGTATGGTGAAGCAATGACGTGTTGATCAATCATACTGAATTAACAATCGAGGTGTGTTTGACGGTCTAAAATTGGTGCATTAGGGTTAATGACGGCACAAGGGTTGTGTTGTCAAAGAGTTGTGCGATTAGGGTTGTGATTGCGCAAGAGTTGTGCTTTAAAGTATCAAGTATTGATGTGAAAAACGACGTCGATTTCAAATGAATTGTTCATTAAAATTTTGCGTCGGGGCGCTTCCCCTTGACACCCGTCCGTTGAACGGTCAGCGGAACCACCTTCCGCTGACCGGGCAGGGGAACCCCCGTCCGCTGACCGGGCAGCGGACCCCCGACTAACTCTGCGTAGTGTGATCGGTCGCCAAAATTTAATTTGGTTTTAATTAATTAATAGAATTTAAATTAATAATAATAATGTGTTTATTATTATTGTCTTGTGGTAATCGGTTATGGCCTTAGTTTTCCTTTATTTTGTTTTGGGATTTCAAAATACGACCTGCGTGTCGTGCCTCTCTTTTAATCTCTTAATGTAACTTATTTTCTCATCTCACTCCCTCGTATGTAAATCAAGTTTCTTTTATATAATGTAATATTATGAAGAACAAGAAGAATACAATATCAAAGGAGGACAACCTTGAAGATATTGCTTGGAGAAGCTTAGATCGTTATTAGTATAGCTTAGGTTCTCTCATTGGCTTGGGAGAACAATTGCGCTAGGGGCCATAACTGTTTCATTATGTATATTGATGCATGTGAGAGACGAAATTATATGATAAATAAGTCGGTAAGATCAGAATAATTGCAAAGTCCCTCAAATTAAATATTAAGTTTATGTTTTCCAAGTTTTAGCACTCATCAAGACTAGTATTGAATAATGTAGGTTTCGCCTACGCAAGGTGAATATTCTATATTAGTAAGGTGCGATGGGATAATTGTAATATCCAATTGCTAAAACAATGGGTCAAACTTAACTAAACAAATTATAATAATATTATATATGTTTAGAAGTAAGAGTTGGAAATGATCCATGTGATGGATTGGAATAAGTAGTTACTCACCCAACTAAAATATTCGAGAGTTGTATTAGATACAATTAGAAGGAGTTCCTACCTAAATACCCTAGTTTTGTGTAATCCGCCTACGCGGACTTAAAACAAAGTGAAATGTGGATCTTGACCCACTAGAAAATCTTCCAACGGGATTTTCCAAATCAAATGGTGAGGGTCATTTGTTTTGAGTAAAATAGTGGGAGTATATTTAATTAAAGGCCTAATTAAATATGTTATTGATACTTATATTTTCATTATTTTCATGTAGATTATCACGACAACAAACACCTCTAACAACATCGTAAGTTACGGTGTACTTAAGTAAAATACGAAATATGGTAAGGTATCACGTGCTTAAGTGATTTTGGCATATTATAAGATATGGGTCATATACACTTAAGTGGGCTTTTTAGCTTGCAGCCCGCACAAGTGGTTCTATAAATAGAACCCTTGTGCAGAAGCATTTGTGTAGTTGTAATTTCGTTTCTCTCTCTCTCTCTCTCTCTCACTCAAAGCCTTCATTCATAGCAGCTAGCACTGAGATTGAAGGAATCCGTTCGTGTGGACTGAGTAGAGGCGTTGTCACCGTTCAATGTTCGTGATCGCTCCGTAGATCTGCATCAAAGTTTTCAATCGCCACAAGAGGTAACGATTCTATCACTGATCATGCCCATTTGTAAGGATCACTAAAGG
Organism: Lathyrus oleraceus; assembly: GCF_024323335.1. Taxonomy (NCBI): domain Eukaryota; kingdom Viridiplantae; phylum Streptophyta; class Magnoliopsida; order Fabales; family Fabaceae; genus Lathyrus; species Lathyrus oleraceus. Next base: position 204,064,167 of record NC_066581.1, on the reverse strand, counting down.
AGAATTTTTTAAAAATCCGTTGCGAAGAGAAACTTACCTGGAATTTCCGGCGCCTGCTCCGGCGAGTGCATCTTCCAATCTTCCTCGATTTAACTCAAACAAGTTACCACGATGTAAAACTTATTGAGATGAATCAAATCCCTAACGTCTTGGGCTCTGATTCCAACTATCCACCATTTAATTTTTGTTATAAGTTTTAGGATTCTTGCATCTGTTCCTTCGATCTGTAGATTTGAGGAATTTTTAGAGTATTTCGTTTATGGATTTTAGTTGAGTGTAGGATTTGGAACATTTCTATGTAAGTGATTTCATGTATGGTGGCTCCACCACTGCCGATGGTAAGCTCTAGCACGGTGGAGGGAGAAGGAGGGAGATTATTGTGTTTAAATTCTTCAGAGCACGTGTTAAACGTGGTTCACGTGTTTCACGTGGATTTTCCAAACTGAAGTCATTTTTCCATTTCCAGCCATTTTTGGATTGGGCTGGTGAATGCATTGGGCCTAACTTATGTTTCTTACACCCCCTGTTTCACTTTATTTCTATTTTAATTTCTTTTTCTTTTATTTCTTAATCATTTTAATTGATTTTAATTGTTTTAAATTTTTGTTTTATACTTTTTTGCATGAAAATTAATTTTTAGAATTAATATTAGAATTGATTAGTTTTAGCTTAATATTTTTGATCATGTAAATAGATTTAATTAGGATTTAATTAGAATTTAATTAGTTTTAATTGGATTTTGATTAAGAATTAATTCCAATTTGTTTAATCTTTTGTATATTGACTTTCTACCCCTAGGGTTTAGAAACTTAACCATGCATGTCCCCTTAGTGTTAGGGTTGTGTTTAGAATCAATTAGCATTATTTTTACTAATTAATTCATTAGGTTCATTATATATGATTCAACCGATTTCTTTCATTCCCACTGATTGTGTTGATCAATCCTTACTTTGATCAACCAAATCCTTTGATCTGTGCTAATTTCCCAAGCCTGTTTAAGTGATCAAAACACCCTTGATCACTTGATAGGGCAAGTCCCCTGTGTTAAAGCTGTATTGGATCTCAGAAGCTCGAGATATCAACTCAAGTTCAAGACTTAAAATCAGTACAAGTCACTCACATTGTAGACATAGTGGACTACAGTTCAAGCACAAAAAAGGTGTATAAACACTTGTCAATCATAATTCAAGTTGTGTACCATGATCCTTAAGCAATGGAGAAGGTATGAAAGGCAATATTCATATCCTCATTCTGAATATCTTTTGGTCCGGGACAAATGACCTAGTTGCTCAGAGTATTCACCTCTATTCATAGACTTTAGTACAATTTGAATCAATGATTGTCAAGTCTCTTTCTTCACAAGTAACACTTCATCTTAAGGAGCAACAAGGAGAGTCTTTTTCAGTAACTTGCTAGTTATGATGAGTATCATATGTCATGAGCCTTAAGTAGTAAAGAAAGGGTGAGAGGGAGCATTCTTATCCTTATTCTGAATATTTTTTAGTACGGGACGAATGACCTAATTGCTCAGAGTATTCACCTTTACTCGTAGACTTTAATGTGGTTAAAATCAAATGACTGCCAATTCTTGTGCAACTTCATTCCTATTTCCTCAACAATATTATATTATCTTCCCTTTGGAACCAAATACCATTTATATTTGGATTCCATGTGTATTTTTGGGCTAATAACCAATGGCCATCTTTGGACCAAGATTTGTTTGTCTTGATAGGCAAACTTTTCATTCCCTTTTCCTTTTGGCCCATATGCCTGCTTTACTCTTTGGTTCAGAGTTAATTACTTCATAGATTCACATAATACCATTATATTTTGGTTTTAGAGTACATTTTTTTATCATTCTTCATGGTTATTCACCTCAGTGATATATTATCTCTTTGGAACTAAATACCATATCCCTTTGGATTCCACATACACCCTTTAGGTCAATAACCAATACCCACTTTTGAATCAAGATATCTTATTTGTCTTTCTAATCCTAGTTATTTAGACAAACATCCTTTTTGTTTTCTTAAAAGTCCTAATGTTAGGCAAAACCCATTTCTTTTTGGCCGTACCATATATTAGTTCATGCCACCTTTACTCTTTGATTCAAACATCACTACCTTGTGGATTCCAACAATACCATGGTCTTTTGGTACCAATCATACTTTTCATCACTTTAGTCATACCTTCTTTTTCTTGTTTGTCTTGTCAGTCCTAGTTGCTTAGACAAACACATTTTCTTAGTTTCTTCCGCCTTAGTTCTATGAACTATGGGGCTTGACTTTCTTATTGCATGAGGATAGTACGTAGGCACGAGGATTCAAATCCTTGGCGAGCACATTAATTATTCTTCTTCCTTAGGGCACCATTTAGATCTTTCATCATCCATCATTCAATACCTTCTTTAAATCATTCATCCCCAATCATATACTTTATCTTTGAGGCAAAGACATTATTTCTTTTAGTTCCATTTATACTTTTGAGACAATAACCAATGCCTACCTCTGAACTAAAAACCTTTCCTTTGTTTACTTACTTTGTAGCCTTATATAGGCAAAGCCCTTGCTTTTTGGCTTGATGCCAACTTCTCTCATTGGTTCAGACATACTTACCATATGGATTCAAACAATATTTCTCATTGGTTTAAATTATACCTTTATCACAACTTCTTTCATCTCCCTTCTTAGTTCCATGAACTACAGAGCTCTCATAAGGATACGTATGCATAAGGGCCTTAATCCTCACCGGACACTTTGTTTATTCTTCTAATTTTCCCTTTATTCTTTCACAAGTATCTTCAGATAGTAACAATCATTCGAGCAAACAACAATCAAAATGGTTCCCATTGAGTAGAACAGATGTGAGGCATGTTAATACCTTCCCCTTACATAATCGACTTCCTTGCCCATTTTCTCTTCCCCCAGATTTTATCAATGTTTTCCTTTTTCTTCAGGAATAAATAAAGTTCTATGGCGACTATGTTGTATCTTGAGTGTGCGATGCGCTCGGGTATTTTTCGTGTAGCTTCATATGGTGTTTAAGGTTTTCCCATGGTGGAGAGAATATTCGTATGGCGATATTTGAGGATGGTTTACAGGTCTTGCTCATATGAGGTGATAGGCCTTTGTAAGACCCCAATTTTGACCCTAAGATCCCTCATGTCATCTCATCAATTTACATTGGCTTTGGGATCACACCTTGGTATCCTCCTCACCCCTCATTAATTGGGTTTGCATTGGGAGATATAACCAAGAACATTTGTAATTGTATCATACTTTGTTTTATTTTTTTACTAACCAAAATACCAAAAATATGTCTAGTATAGTTTCATTTCTTTTGTAGGTAGTGTGTGCATCCACATGTGCCTTATCAAGCTCATATATAGGGTTTGAGACCCTCAATGTAAGGGATCAAGTCATCAAAGGTTACCTATGGTTCTAAGCATCATATATGTATCCCCATGTTCATTATTTGTCATCTTGATCAAGATTTCATCAAGAGTTTGAAGCTTGTATGCCTTGGAAGCCCTAATTCAGCTGGGTATCTTGTGTGATTTCCTCAGCAAGTTTCTTCAACAAATTGGTCAATATTATTATGGTAAGCTCTATTGAACTTCATATTAATCACACATTATCCTCCATTATCCCCCAAAAAGCAAAAGAACTTCAAGTTTGCAAGTTGGTTCAAGGAGGTTGACCAGAAAAGTCAACTAGTCAAATCTAGGGTTCCCTAGACTCTATCTCCTACAATTTTTATCATATGAATATGGTTCCAAGAGGAAATTTACTCCTTATGGCATTCTAAACAACTTTAATGTTGGAATCAAGAGCTAATTTTGCTTAGAAAGTCATTTTTATGGTAAAAGATTATAGGTCATTTTGTTTATGCCCTAGATTGAAGGTCAACTTCCGAGAATCATAACTTGCTTAATTTTTGTGATATGAAGATCATCCAAGTTCCATGATCAATTTCAAGATGTATTATCCAAATTTTATTCTTTGATAAAGGTAAAACTTTACTTTCAAGGTCATGTTCCAAGAGGAAATATTATAGGTCATTTTGGGCCATCATCATTGAACAAGCAATTTTCCTCAACTTCTAAACTTCATAACTCCATCATGCTAAATCCAAATGGTGCCAAACATGTGACCAAATTTAAGAGGATTGAAAGCGATACAAATTTGAAGAAGGAATTAAAGTCATTTGAATCTCATAGAAAAATTTATTCAAAGTGGAAAAAGGGGTCATTTGACATTTAACTTAGAAAATTTTCAACTATGTTTGATTCCTCCAACTTCCACACCAAAATTCATCATGATACAAGCTCCAAATGGAAAACGTTTCAACATCAAAGTTGTTCCCCTTAATTCTAGTTTTCCAAAGAGTCCAAGATTATGGAATTTGGATTAAAGTTGAGGGACTTGCACATAGGTACATTGCATGACCCTATTTGGAAACTTTTGTACTCAATTTTCAACCAACATTGCATCGCTTCATGAAGTGATTTCAGCATCAAATGTGCATAATTTTTGGACCTTTTTCAATCATCATTTGGGCCTTAATGCATGCCCATGCACCCATGCACACAAGTTACTATTTTTGACAATTCTTTGAATTGGTGTGAATAACACTTTGCCATGCCTATATATGAGCTCATTGGCCCTCAGAATTGAGGAGGAACCTTACCCAAGCATTGATCATCAATCCCAAACCCCCCTTTGATAGAATACCTTGGAGGTTTCAATTGAAATCAAGTTTTGGTTCTCATTCTGTTTTGGAACTGAAACTGCAAGGATTCAAAGCCTTTTGTATCCAAATCATCTCCTGCAATCAAGTAGAAGCAAGGCCAAGTGAAATGGAATTGAGATCGAGCTCCATCACTGCAAACAGAAGGTGAAATTTCTCAAACTTCAAGTCTTCGATTCTCTCTCATTTCTCTACCATTTCACTTGATTTTTGGTTGGCTGAAGTCCTACCAATGTAGGCAACAAGATTGAGTTGCTTTGAGGTTAAATTGAAGCAACTCAATTCATACACCCCATTTTTCAATTCCACATATCTCTTTGTATAGTGAGAATTGGAAGAAATGAAGGTCAGATTTGTGCTCCCCTTAACTTTCTCTTTAAAACCATATGTGGGTCTTTCATTTTTGTGAAGTTTTTGGTTGGACCAGTCCGGTGAAGGTCATCAGAGAAGATGACCGGAGCTAGGGCTCCGGTGGTGTGCTGGAGTGATCCAGGCCATCTGATATGGTCCATAAATTCTAATCATGGCCATTGGTTATGATTACCTCATTTGCAACCCATTGACTGATGACTACCATGGATTGCACGTGCATGGCCATCAGATCTACCACCTTAATTAATGAGGGAGATCTGATGGCCCTTATTTTTTCTATTTTCTTTTATTTTCAGATTAATATTTTAAATAGCTAATTTTTGTTAAATTCATAATAACTTCAATTTTGATCCAAAAACTATGGGACTTTCACCAAAAATATTTAAATAATTTCCTCTTCCATATTTTGAATTAAAGTCATTTTTTGGATTAGATTTGATATTTTTTGTGAATTTAATAGTTTTTGACTTGTTTTCAATTATTTTTAAATACTTCTAACTTTCCAAATATTCCCAAAATTTTTGTCTAAGGTATTTTGACCTTGTTTGACCTATTATAAATCCCTTGGCTATTTATTTGATGATTTGAAGGGATTTGAGATTTTTCCCATTTAAAAATTCATTTTTATTCATTTAAAAATTGTTTTTAATTGATTAATTGTTTAAAAATTATGTTGAGCCATTTGGTTGACCTTGTGTTGTTTCATCTTCTGTTTGGCCTTGATCATGGTTGATTTGAACTTTCATTTGATCAATACTATTGGATTTAGGGGGTTGATGAAATGTGAACTTCATCCCTCAAAATGAATGGATAGTATTGATCAGATGAAATTCCTCCCTTGATCAATTTGGGATTTCATTTTCTATTTCACTTCATCTCTTTATCTTCATCCCTCTTCTTCCCCAATCCTTCATTGAACAATGACTTCTCAGATAATCAAAGACTAGTTGATTCATCAATGACCTTGTGTCAGATGAATCAACATGAGCTTGATTTAGATAGGTTCATCCTTTTTTATGTGTGTGGTATGCTTTAGGAGCTTGGTTCTTTGTACCATGTCTCTAGCATACATTAACACCAATATTTTTATTGTCTGGCCTAAGATAGTTGTGACTTCTACATAAGTCAAATTACGATTGCTTAACATAGAGCTAAATTTGTCCCAAAGGCATAGCATTTTTGTAAGTGAGATTGTAAGTCTCACATTCCTCATGGTATTGTGTGAAGACTTAACCTTTTTTTCCAGTTGTGAGAGCTAGTGGCATACTTGATGACTTATCCAAGTTGGAGCCCTTCTCATGGATGATGTCTTGGTTTATGTCCTCATGCTTGTGAGTGAATGATTGAGTGTTCTCCAAAGAATGACTTAAACAATGGGTTCATTCACTAACATTTGACTAACATTTCTTTATTATTGCTTTATCTTTAATGTCATTTACTTAATGCAATTTAAAGTTTAGTACCTTTATCATTCATTTCCATTTTCATTTCATGCAAGATGTCTATGTTTCAGTCATTTTCACTTTGCTCACTTGAGCCATATCTTTGTGCTTGTATATATTGTGTGCTTGTGATTTTATTTTTTTAGTGGTCTTAGTTCCTTTAAATACCTAATAACAACAAAAACCCTAAAAAATATGTTGGTGGACTGTTGGACCTCTGCCCTTGACTTGATCTGAACTTTTGGACTTAGAGTAGACAACATCTCTATGCTTTGAAGGACTTGGCCAATGCCATTATTTGAGAGTGAGTTATCTTGGTCAATGTCATTCATCTAAGACAAGCCTAGAGAGCCTCCATTAGTTTATTTGTTATTTTGTCTTTGCGCTTAAGTTGTTATTTTGATCTTATTGTTCATATCTGATGATTGTTTCTATGAGTCTGCCACAAGGATTTTTCATCTGATACATTTGAAGACACTGAAGACTGTTTGCTTTTGGAGTGCTTGATTGGATGTTGGCTATCTTTATTTGATGTCATTTGATCTTCATATTAATTGCTTGGATGGTTATGTTTGTTCATTAGTCAAAAGGAAATGGGTTTCTATCTGACATTTTTGTCTTGTGGATTGCATCCTATTTGTCAGATCTTTTTAACTCTAAACTTTTAAAATTTTGTCTAGGATAGTCTCCTCATCTCCTCCCACTTCTTTAATTTCAAAATCTCTCCCTCATTTAAAATCCTTTTTTGTTTGTGTTTTCAACTTAGACTTGTTTTAATGAGTAGAAACTTTGTCCTTATTCCATTGATTTTCAAAACTTTTATTTTCTTAATCAAACTTGTAAATGAACTTAATTATATTGACCTTATTTTTTTTCTTTCAAAAAGACAAAAAGAACTAATAACCTCATCTAATCCTCTTGGCCATTTTTGTGTCATTGCTTTTAAACTTTTCAAAAGAAAGCATTTAGATTTGAGTTATCTTTGGTTGAGATATAATTCTCCCATTCCATGATATATTGATTATAAGTCTTTCTATTTATTAGGGGTTAGTGGCATACTTGTTGATTGAATCCAAGTTGGAGCCCTCCCTCTTAAATGTTGAAAAGCACTCATTATCGGTTGATATTTGGTTGAGTATTCTCCCATTGATAACAAAAGATCTTTAAGCTTTTGCTAAAATTAATCCACCAGTTTCTTTAAAAAATTTACCACGAATTACGAGGTTTCGATCCGTCATTTTTATGTTGGTACGTAGGCATAAGACCGAAGGTCTTGTCAAACATAAAAAAATATATAATTAAATGAATTCTTTTTCTCATCCCCTTACTCTATTTTTTTAGCAAACATCTTTTCAACTAAAGCACTTGCACACAAAAAAGGGATCCCTAGGAGTACCTAGGACATTTTGGATGCTAATACATTCTCTTTGTGTAACCAACCCCCTTACCTGTAATCTCTGATATTTATTAGTTTTTATTTGAAAATTTCTTATCCTTGGGTTTTGTCGTACTTTTTTCTTTTCCTTTGGAAATAATAAAAGCGCGGTGGCGATTGTGGTTTTATTGACGTTTAGTTAACCAATATCTCAATAGTCATGAATTTACTGCTACAACCTTGTATGGAGTGATATGCTTAGGTATAAGCGTGTGTGAGGTATGATCATTATGGATTAAAATCTCTCTCTTCTCCCCTTGAGAAGAGGTATTTATAGAGGCTCATTAAGCCTAGGGATTGGGTAACCCTCAGGCACGACAACTGCTCCCTCATGATCAGGAGAGGTTATTAACCACCTAATCTTTAAGGAGTAGTGGTAGATGCCCTCTTCTTTTACTGACAATATTACACACGTTATCAGTCTCTAGGGTGAGCCCTCTGTTCTTGCGGGGGCATTGCCTAGGCGACACCACTTCTAGACGAGGGCACCCTTGTTTGGGATATTTATAAATATAACCCTACAAGATTATTCTCTAATATCACAATTCATATATTCTAGTCGATCATCCATATATATATCAACTTCCTCTGTATGTGGTGTAATTGATTTTTTTGTCACTTCACTATGTCACGTCCATCTCATATAATTTTGACAAATCTCATCACAATGTAGTGAATCAATATTTCTTCCTTTCCACGTTCTTTCGAATTTTCACAACAAACACAATTACAATATAAGATTTCATTATTTTTAGGAAGATTTCTTTAAGAAAATTATAGAAATTCCACCATTCCATTTATATACTCTTCAATTAATCTATAAGTTTTGATCCAACTACGATCCATAATTATTTTATGAAAATAAACACACAAAAATCCATTAAATAAAAGTGCTTTTATATTGACTTATGATCATCCATAATGATTCATAAGTACATGTAATACAACCATAAAAAATAGCCATACACACTAGCACAAATCTATGATGCATAGGTGTTGACACAGTTTTTAAGTGTCGGGTTTTGTTATCGTATCCACAGAGATTGTAAGATATCGCTGCCGTTCAATGGTTGAATTAATCTTAACTTAAAGTAACACTAGGGTTTTGGGTTTTAATCAAGTTATCTTGCATACAAAGTAATTAATTGCGGTAAAAGTTACGTTTTGATTAATATGAGAAATATTGTCAGAGTTAGGTTTCAATGATTACATTTGCTTTGCATGTTTTTGCACGGTCAACAATATTATAAACTCCTTTAGATGATAAATAATTTCACAAAGTCCTCTCAATGCGTTTCTCTCGAACACCCATTGTGAGTTTTGTCATTTTGATCCATTGTTTCTCTCGAACACAATCTATCAAAAAGACAACGTTTTGGTTCAACCTTATGGTGAACAAAATCATTCGTTACTATCTCTAGCTAACAAACAAGTTTGGATGAAAACCTAGGTCAAGAATCGATAAACATCTCTCGATCAAATACCAACACAAAGAGTTTTAAATAGAAACAAAGTTTTCATCATATATTTACCGTTAAAGAGTTTACAAATGAGGATCCTTACATTTACACACAAAGCTTGGAAATCACCTACATCTAACCTTGACAAATGGAGACTTAGCTACTCATTTTCATGGTAGCTTGGTCGGCAAGTAAGAAAAGAGGGTTGATCAACATCCAAGTCGAATGATCGAGGTTGGATGGGAATCCACCTTCTTTTTGTGGAAGATGGTTGCTAGATGAAGAGAAAATGAAATTAGGGCATAAAATCTCCCTCCAAACAATGCTGTAAAATATCTAAGAGAAAGTACAAAAAATGGAAAAGTTGGTAAAAAGTGGTATATGCACAAAAAGTGGCACCTGCTACTTATAGACAAGTGCAGAACTGTCACGTTCGCTAGGCGAGCAGAATGGCTCGCCTAGCGAAGGCCAAAAATGGGCACAAAATGCCCCTGCGCCCAGAGAAAACTGGGCCTGTGGAACTGTCATGTTCGCCTAGCGAACAGACCTTCGCCTAGCGAAGAACTCGCTTCAACCTTCGCCCCAGCGAGGTTGAGAGGTTTTGCTACTGGAATGCTCGCTGGGGACTCGCTAGAGCCTCGCCTAGCGAGCTAGTGCTGGCTGCTCTTTTCACCAAAACAGACTGAATTCGCTGCCACTTCGCCTTCAGTTCGCCTAGCGAATTAATTAACCAATTTACTGGAGCCTTTCGCCAGGAGCTCGCCTAGCGAAGGTTTTGCTTCGCCACATCCTCGCCTAGCGAGCTGGCAGATGAAATGCTCCTTTGCTTTGGTTTCTTTGCCAATTCTCTTGTGTCTTTATTATCAATTAATTCATGCCTTTCCTGCACAATAACAAACACATCAAAGGCACCAAGCTTGTTTATCAATGTACGCATTCCATGTAAAATAAATGTGATTTTGGCAATTTGAGCAAGGCAAAAGAGTGAAAGATGCCCACATATGATAGCTCAAATAAGCACTTTTGGGCATCTAACAACTCTCCCCAACTAGATTCTTGCTTGTCCTCAAGCAAAGTATGCCTCTTGAAAGACAAGAGGATTTGCATAAAGAAACAGTTTCTCCGAAGTTGGATAAACGGCTCAAACACAAGCGAAATTCGCATATACAAGTTCCCAACGGTTCGAATAAAATAATACCTAGGAACTTAAACTTAAATAGCAATGCAAAATATTTATCTATCTACAACAATGCTATTCTGAATGCATCATCCTATCTCTCCTCTTCGAATAAGGAATGAAGATTTTGCGCGTTTGCAACCGCGGGACTAATCTCACTCTCTAACAAATAATGAAGAAATCAAACAGATTCATACAATGCCTAATCAATCATAAATGGTACTGTGGAAGCATAAAGATCACTAAGGGCTTTTCGGTTGAAGCTTGGTCAGGTTAACAAACAAGGGTCATTTCTAAGGCCATTGAAACGAAAGTGCCGATGCAAAAGAGACATTCACAGTATTATTCACACTACTCGACTTGTTTCATCTGTTTCTTATTTGTAACCTTCACAACACATATTCCACAACTCAACTCTTATTTTTCACTATTTTTCTTCCAAGCAAGCATTCATTTTCATTCTTTATATTTTTGTTCTTTTCTTTCACATCAAATGTACAAAATAGATGTTTATTTCTACATTTTCTATACATATATTTTTCTATGCTTGCTCGGTTTTTTTTTTCTTTTTCAAGAGTTGTGGAATTTACCGATTCTTTTTCGTTCTCCCCAACTTATTTCTTCCACAACCTAAGTGAATGCTCTTAACTTCTTACGGCAAAAGAACAATAATCAATATTTTCCGGGTTGTAAAAAAAAGATTTTTGAGATCTCGCTTTATTTCAAGCCGAGATTCAACTGTTTAGGCTCAAAGGGGTTAACAAATACTCTCTCTACTCACAGGTAAGTTGTTTTTGGATGTAGTTGTGCTCGAAAGAAAACAAGTGCCTTGATCATTTCTAATTGCTTCCACAATTTCACAATAATAACAGACAAATAATGAATCACATGAATCAACAAAACTTATTAGAATCCAGCATTTAAGTGAACAATGGAGGTTTCCTCACACTTTGTGGTTTAGGTTCTAGATGAAACATTCATTCAATTATGTTGCACAAAGACAATATTCAATTTACCAAAAAGAGTAAAGTTCCTAATGCATTCTAAAATTCTAGCCGACGGTAACCATGTACCTTAGCTTCATTCACTTGTTATTCTTATCATTGCCATCCAAGCTCGGATGCACCTTCATTGGGTACTTCTTGAGGAGCAACCAATCTAGAAGGGTTTGCCACTCATTCAACCAAAATTTATTAAACACACAAAATTAACAACAAACATAAATATCATTAACTGAAAAATAAAATTTTGTTCGTGGGGGACAAAACACCCCAATAGTACAACCCATGGTCAAAATACAAAATTCAAAAGTACAAATAAAAATGCCATAATAAAAAAAACTGAAATACAAAAAACAAAAACTTAACCCACAAAGGGCTCAAGACTCCTCCTCACTACCGGCCTCAGAACCGGTCGCCTCATCATCATCCTCATCATCATCATCAGCTCCCACCCCCTCAGAATAGACTGGCACGTCCACGGGCCAATTTGCATTAGTCAGAAACTGCTCCCGTGTCATCAAAGCATGTGCACCACTACCCTGCAGCTGCAAACGCTGCATCGAGTCGTGCATGTCAATCATAGCCCTCTGCGATGCTGCCATCCACTCGAAATTGAATTCACACGCAGCCCGCAGGTATGGATCGACCCTGGGAGTAGAAGCACTAGGACCATCAGAAACCCTAGTGCTACCTGAGGCTGCACTGCTGCCGGTGGCCTTAGCTTTGCAGTATTTTGCCACATACCGGTCATCAATAGGAGCCGGGATCCTAACCTGACCCCGAGACGGAAGTCGCACTCGTGCCTTAATGCACAGACTCATAATCAAACAAGGGAATGCAAGGGGGCAATTCACCCGAGCCCCGACTTCAGTCCGCTCTCTATTACCGTCTTCAACTCATTGGCAATGATCCTCGCCACATCAATCTCAACATTGGCGAGGATGGAATGTACTAAATGTGCCACTGGGATCGGCACAGTAGATGTGTGGGATTTGGGTTGTATGTTGGTCAAAACCAGAAGAAGAATCAGCTGAGCCATGGGAGTCATATCCTCCCGATGATATCTCATAGGAACCCCAGATGGGTTCGGCTCTACTGATTTCCCTGGTAAAAGCAGGGCGGCTGTAATTGCTGGGATATCCTTGTGCAGCCGGAGGTCAATATGGTACTGGTCTCTCTCATCAGCACCCAGCTGAAGCGGCTCCCCGAGGATTTGGTTGATTGTATCCCTGTCAAAAGGAACTGGCCGACCGGCCACTCTAGAGACCCAAGTGAAGGGCTCATCATCATCAGGCAATGCGTTAGCGTAGAACTCCCGCACTGTAGCGATGTCATAGTGTTCCAAGGGATTTATCAACCTATCCCATTTCTTTGTATCGATCAACCCGGCAAAACTCCGATACGTGCCCTGTGGGTTGATCAGAAACCGCTTCTCAGGCAAAATGTTTCGCTTCTCCAAAGCGATGTACCGTGCCGCTTGTTTCGGGCCCACAAACTTGTCGTGGTCGAATTGGATCGGCACGGTTCGTGAAGTAGTTGCCGCTCCCTTTCTTTTCTTGCCAGCACTAGCTCTTGACTCCATTCTGCAAAACAAGAGATAAAGCAACAAACACGAAACAAACAGATTAGAACCAAAACAGTTTTTATAAGGGACTGGTTTGCTCGCTGCTGCTTCGCCTAGCGAAGTGGCAGCGAATGCTCGCCCCAGGTTCGCCTAGCGAGTGCTAGCGAACCTTACGGGTTTTGGGGTTTTCTGCATTTTCAAAATTGTTTCCCCCAAAACCTGTACATACAAGGTTTCCACAGCAAAACCCAATGATTTCTCATGACTATGAATTGTTCTATGCTATTGGGGATACCTAATTTCATGGAAAACCTAAGTAAGAGTAAATCCCCAATTTAAAAACCTAAATGCACAACATTGCAAACTCCCAAAATTTCATGCAACCTCAAGGTTCCTATCACACCTATCCTATTTACCATTCAAATTTGGAAATAAATAATGCAACAAAAGAAACATGCAATAGGGCAAACCTTGAGGTAAACGGATTTGGAAAGGAGAAGTGGGAAGTGTTTGCAATTGACCGACACACAAATGTTGTTGATATGGATGCACGGTAGAGAATTTGAGAGGCCACGCACGAAATCCTCAGCAGAGCCGTTCAGACAAATTTTTGAAGGTAGGGCAAATTGGCTCTGCTGAAGTGTTTAAATAGAAAACAGTACTGCAGCGCTCGCTGCTGCCTCGCCTAGCGAGCAGGTAGCGAGCGCGCTCGCTGCAGCCTCGCCTAGCGAGCTGCAAGCGAGCATGACAGCAAGTGCATTTGCAAATGCAGCACTTGCAAGTCATCCAGCCTGATTAAGCACACAATACTCATACAAGATCAAACATAAAACAGGAAATACTTACAATGTTGGGGTGCCTCCCAACTAGCGCTTGTTTAACGTCGGCTAAGCTCGACGGTGCGATGCTCACAGAGGAGCATCGAGCGGCTGAGCACAACTCTCGCGATCCACATGACCGCCGAGATACACTTTCAATCGTTGGCCGTTCACGGTCCAACTGTCTTTCTCGTCCATGTCTTCAATGATAACGGCCCCGTACTCTTTTACTTCTTTCACCCGAAATGGCCCGGACCATTTCGATTTCAACTTCCCGGGAAACAACTTCAACCGGGAGTTGAACAATAAGACCAATTGTCCGGGCACGAATTCTTTGGTTCGGATCTTCTTGTCATGATATTTCTTGGCTTTTTCCTTGTACAACCAACTTGAGTGGTATGCGGCATTGCGCATCTCCTCCAACTCAAGTAGTTGTACTTTCCTTTTTTCACCGGCCGACTCATTCTCAAAATTTAAAATTTGAGGGCCCACAAGGCCTTGTGCTCCAATTCAACCGGCAAATGGCAAGTTTTACCAAATACCAATTGAAACGGAGTTAGGCCAATTGGAGCTTTAAAGGCCGTACGGTAGGCCCATAATGCTTCGTCCAATTTTTGGGACCACTCTTTTTTAGAATTCGACACGGTTTTTTCTAGGATTCTCTTAATCTCTCGATTAGAGACCTCCGCTTGCCCGTTAGCCTGAGGGTGGTACGGAGTTGTCACCCTATGCGACACACCATAATGTTTTAGAATTGTTTCCAAAGGTGCATTGCAAAAGTGTGACCCTCCGTCACTTATCAACACTCGGGGTGTTCCAAAACGAGAAAAGATGTTTTTCTTTAAAAATTTTATCACCGTTTTGGCATCCGCCCGAGGTGAGGCAATCGCCTCAACCCACTTAGAGACATAATCAACAGCTACAAGCATGTACTCATTCCCGTAAGAGGGTGGGAAAGGTCCAACAAAATCTATGCCCCAACAATCGAACACTTCCACTTCTTGGATATTTTGGAGAGGCATCTCATCTCTCTTACCTATCCCACCACTTCTTTGGCAACTGTCACAACTTTGCGCATGGGTATGTGCGTCTTTAAAAATAGTTGGCCAATAAAATCCCGATTGAAGAATTTTAGTGGCCGTTCTAACCCCATTATAATGACCGCCATAAGGCGAGTTGTGACAATGCCAAAGGATGCTCTGGGCTTCATCACCAGTTACGCATCTCCTTAACAGGTTATCGCTACCCAACTTAAACAAGTATGGGTCATCCCAAACATAATACTTCGCATCCGAAAGGAACTTCCTCTTTTGGTTCGAAGTTAGATCGGCCGGCACACAACCACTAGCCTTGTGGTTTGCAAAGTCTGCAAACCACGGCCTAACTTGAACCTTAAACAATTTTTCATCAGGAAATTCTTCCCGATTTCCTTTTCAGATGCGGTAACCTCGACATTCACCAAGCGGGATAAATGATCCGCTACCAAGTTTTCCGACCCCTTCTTGTCTTTAATTTCGACATCGAATTCTTGTAACAAGAGGATCCAACGGATGAGCCTTTGCTTCGAATCCGGCTTGGTCAGCAGATATTTAATCGCCGCGTGGTCGGTGTACACCACGACTTTAGACCCTATAAGATAGGACCTAAACTTTTCTAGCGCATACACTATTGCGAGTAGTTCTTTTTCCGTTGTGGCATAATTTATTTGAGCCTCGTTAAGAACCTTACTCGCATAATGTATAGCATGAAAAGTTTTGTCCTTTCTTTGGCCAAGTACCGCTCCAACGGCATAGTCACTCGCGTCACACATTAGTTCAAAATTTTCATTCCAATTGGGAGCGACTATTATTGGAGCGGTAACCAATTTTTCTTTTAAAACCTCGAAAGCTTGCAAACAATCGTCGGTGAAGAGAAATACCTGATCTTTGGCGAGTAAATTGCTCAAAGGTTTAGCCACCTTTGAGAAGTCCTTGATGAAGCGCCGGTAGAACCCCGCGTGCCCCAAAAAACTACGGATGCCCTTCACATTGACCGGAGGGGGTAATTTTTCAATTACGTCAACTTTAGCTCTATCCACTTCAAGCCCCCTTTTAGAGACTTTGTGGCCTAGCACAATCCCCTCGGTCACCATAAAGTGACACTTTTCCCAATTTAGCACCAAATTAGTCTTCACACACCTTTCCAACACCGTCTTCAAATTTGCCAAGCATAGACTAAACGTCCCACCAAACACCGAGAAGTCATCCATGAAGACTTCCATTGTTTTCTCTATTAGATCGGCAAAAATAGCTTGGACACATCGTTGAAATGTCGCCGGCGCATTGCAAAGCCCAAAAGGCATTTTTCTGTATGCGAACACTCCAAACGGACACGTGAAAGCCGTCTTCTCATGATCAACCGGGTCAACCGCAATTTGGTTGTACCCGGAGTAGCCGTCTAAAAAACAGTAGTATTGTTGGCCCGATAGTCTTTCAAGCATTTGATCCATAAATGGGAGTGGAAAATGGTCCTTACGAGTCGCGGTATTCAACCGTCTATAATCTATACACATTCTCCATCCCGTGGCAACTTTAGTCGGGATCAATTCGTCTTTGTCATTACGGATTACGGTCATTCCACCCTTCTTCGGAACCACGTGCACGGGACTAACCCACGGACTATCCGAGATCGGGTAAATCATTCCCGCATCCAAAAGCTTCACCACTTCCTTTCTTACAACCTCTTTCATCGTAGGATTTAAGCGGCGTTGTGGTTGAGCCACCGGCTTGAAATCCTCCTCCATCAAAATCTTGTGCATACAATAGGGTGGACTAATTCCTTTAAGATCGGAAAGAGTCCAACCCATAGCTTCTTGATTGGTTTTGAGCACAATGATTAGACGGGCTTCTTCTTCTTTGTCAAGAGGTTGCTTATGATGACCGGCTTTGCCTCGGTCTCATCTAAAAACACATATTTCAAAGTCGAAGGTAACTCTTTTAATTCAATTGGCGCTTTCTCATCAATTACCTCCTTCTTCAAATTTTCTTCCTCTATTTCCCACGGTTGTAGGTCTTCCAAGCTATCAAGTTCCTTCAAGCATTCCTCAAGAGCTAGCTCCTCTTCAACAGTGAAAACCTCCAATGAGTCGTCGAGAGCTAACTCCATAGGAGATATCTCGTGAATATGCTTTGAAACTTCCATAATAGCGTCTTCGATCACATCGATTCGAAAGCCATCATGTCTATCTTTGGAATGCTTCATCGCCTCGAATAGATCAAAGGTGACCTCCTCATTTTGAACACGCACCTTCATTAAACCGTCATCAACATCAATCATCATTCTTGCGGTCTTCATGAATGGTCGGCCCAATATGAGCGGAGCATCATCATCTTCCTCCATATCAATTACAATGAAATCCACCGGGAAGAAGAATTTGTCGACCTTTACCAACACATCTTGGGCTACGCCATGAGGATGGGTCGTCGACTTATCCGCCAATTGTAATGTCATTCGGATAGACTTAATCTCGATGTTGCCAAGCCTCTTGATAATTGACAAAGGTATAAGATTTATGCTCGACCCCAAGTCAATAAGTCCCTTTCCGACATACACATCACCAATTTTAATCGGCAATGTAACTCTTCCCGGATCAACCTCTTTCTTAGGAAGCGTCCTTTGAATGATGGCACTACAGCTCGCATCAAGGACGATGGTCTCCGGTTCCGTATACCTCCGCTTTTTGGTTAGTATGTCCTTCATGAACTTGGCATACTTTGGCATTTGTTCCAAAGCTTCAGCAAACGGAATGTTTATTTGTAATTGCTTAAAAATATCCATGAACCGGGCGTAATGCCGTTCATTCTCCCTTTTTGACGGGGCGTGAGGGTAAGGAAGGTTTTGGACAGGAGTAGCGCTCACTACCTCCTTCCCTTTCGCTATTCTAGCGCTTTTCCATCTCGGCTTCTTCACTACCTCCCTTATTACCTCATCATTTTTATTCTCCTCAATCTCCACATTTTTTTCATTTTCAACTTCACCATTATTTTTATTCTTTTCAACTACTTCCTCATCACTCCACACTCCTACTTCACCATCAACATTTCTTCCACTATTTCCTCCTCAATCTCCTTCTCTTTCTCTCTTTTTTCACTCGCCATTCTTTTTTCGTTTTCACTACCCAACTCCCTTCCACTTCTCGTCACAATCGCCTTACAATGCTCCTTAGGATTTGTTTGCGTATTGGCCGAGAAAGAAGGATCGGTTTGTTGTTCAGCTAGTTGCTTGGCAAGTTGCCCCACTTGAGTTTCAAGATTTTTTATGGCCGCGTCATTACTCTTTTGATTGGCCATTGACATTTGCATGAATTGCGTCAATGTCTCTTCCAATTTAGAATTGACTACCGGCGGTTGTTGAGATTGATACGGATTTTGGGGAGGATTTTGACGGCTAGAAGAACCACCTCCATAACCTTGGTTATGATAATAGTTGCTTCTAGGTTGGAACCCTTGGTTCCCTTGGAATTGTTGTTGTTGTTGTTGTTGTTGAGGGTGCGGTTGATAAGGTTGTTGTTGTCTTGGTTGATAGTCCCGTTGATTGGCCATATAGTTCACTTCGTCAAAGCCGGGAGGTGGACAAAATCCGGTGTCATGTTCACCTTTACAAAGTTCACAACAAGCTATTTGTTTAACTTTTGACGGTTCTCTTAACTCTTTGATTTGTTGCGTTAAAAGTTCCACTTGTTGTGAGATGAGCTTGTTTTGGGCAAGTATGGCATCATTCGTCCCTAACTCAAGCACTCCCGCCTTCTTCAAAGAACTTCCACGACTTTGACTTTGAAGATCATTCAAAGCCATACGGTTGATAATGTTGGTGGCTTCTTCGGCACTCTTTGACATCAACGAGCCACCCGAGGTGGCATCCAACAACGTCTTACAGTTTGGTTGAAGTCCATTTCGGAAGATATGGATTTGAGTTAATTCATCAAATCCATGCCCTTTACATTTCCTTAGCATGGACTTGAATCTCTCCCACGCTTCATTCAACGATTCACTGGTTCCTTGAGAAAACACCGAGATGGCCGTTTTTGATTCCATGAATCGGTTATGAGAGAAAAATCTTTCAATGAATTTCTCCTCTAACACATTCCAATCTGTCATTACGGCAGGTGTTTGATCGAGATACCAATCCTTTGCTTTACCGAGCAAAGCGTGAGGAAATAAACGTCTGAACAACGGAAGCTCCTGAGCCTGATCCACTCCGGCAGCCAATGCTATCTCATAGAATTTTGTGAGAAAAGCAAATGGGTCTTCATGGTCCATTCCGGTGAATGGACTCCCATACAATAAATTCAGAGTTCCCGTCTTCATCTCAGCTTGCCTTCCAGTTTGGTTGGCAAACTGAGCGGTGTTCCTTGGACTGTTGATACATGGAGTAGAAATCGGTGGTGGTGGTTGTGGCTCCATGTTTGGTACGAATGTGTGTGGATTGGTGGTTGAAGAACTTTCTCCTTGCTCTTGGTGCTGCCTAGCCTGTTGCCTCCTACGTCTTGTTTTGCTATTGAGCCTCCTTGCGGTTCTCTCGATCTCAGGATCAAAAAGAAGTTCGTCCACAGGGATTTTCCCTCGCATAAAACGTAAGCTGCACACTAAACCAAACAAATTACAAGCACAAGTCAAAAATTCACAAGCTAAAACTTAAACAACCAATGCGATGCTCGCAATATCAATTTACAATCCCCGGCAACGGCGCCATTTTGTTGAGACAGTTTTTAAGTGTTGGGTTTTGTTATCGTATCCACAGAGATTGTAAGATATCGCTGCCGTTCAATGGTTGAATTAATCTTAACTTAAAGTAACACTAGGGTTTTGGGTTTTAATCAAGTTATCTTGCATACAAAGTAATTAATTGCGGTAAAAGTTACGTTTTGATTAATATGAGAAATATTGTCAGAGTTAGGTTTCAATGATTACATTTGCTTTGCATGTTTTTGCACGGTCAACAATATTATAAACTCCTTTAGATGATAAATAATTTCACAAAGTCCTCTCAATGCGTTTCTCTCGAACACCCATTGTGAGTTTTGTCATTTTGATCCATTGTTTCTCTCGAACACAATCTATCAAAAAGACAACGTTTTGGTTCAACCTTATGGTGAACAAAATCATTCGTTACTATCTCTAGCTAACAAACAAGTTTGGATGAAAACCTAGGTCAAGAATCGATAAACATCTCTCGATCAAATACCAACACAAAGAGTTTTAAATAGAAACAAAGTTTTCATCATATATTTACCGTTAAAGAGTTTACAAATGAGGATCCTTACATTTACACACAAAGCTTGGAAATCACCTACATCTAACCTTGACAAATGGAGACTTAGCTACTCATTTTCATGGTAGCTTGGTCGGCAAGTAAGAAAAGAGGGTTGATCAACATCCAAGTCGAATGATCGAGGTTGGATGGGAATCCACCTTCTTTTTGTGGAAGATGGTTGCTAGATGAAGAGAAAATGAAATTAGGGCATAAAATCTCCCTCCAAACAATGCTGTAAAATATCTAAGAGAAAGTACAAAAAATGGAAAAGTTGGTAAAAAGTGGTATATGCACAAAAAGTGGCACCTGCTACTTATAGACAAGTGCAGAACTGTCACGTTCGCTAGGCGAGCAGAATGGCTCGCCTAGCGAAGGCCAAAAATGGGCACAAAATGCCCCTGCGCCCAGAGAAAACTGGGCCTGTGGAACTGTCATGTTCGCCTAGCGAACAGACCTTCGCCTAGCGAAGAACTCGCTTCAACCTTCGCCCCAGCGAGGTTGAGAGGTTTTGCTACTGGAATGCTCGCTGGGGACTCGCTAGAGCCTCGCCTAGCGAGCTAGTGCTGGCTGCTCTTTTCACCAAAACAGACTGAATTCGCTGCCACTTCGCCTTCAGTTCGCCTAGCGAATTAATTAACCAATTTACTGGAGCCTTTCGCCAGGAGCTCGCCTAGCGAAGGTTTTGCTTCGCCACATCCTCGCCTAGCGAGCTGGCAGATGAAATGCTCCTTTGCTTTGGTTTCTTTGCCAATTCTCTTGTGTCTTTATTATCAATTAATTCATGCCTTTCCTACACAATAACAAACACATCAAAGGCACCAAGCTTGTTTATCAATGTACGCATTCCATGTAAAATAAATGTGATTTTGGCAATTTGAGCAAGGCAAAAGAGTGAAAGATGCCCACATATGATAGCTCAAATAAGCACTTTTGGGCATCTAACAATAGGTACATATGTGATACCTAGTACGAGTATTGATACATGATATGACATTTTGACGAAAAAAACAAGGTAAGAGTCTTATGCATACTCGTGGAGATTGAGAAATGCTAATTATAAGTTTGTCAATGTACCTAAAATGCACATACAAAAACTTCAAAAAACTAATTTCAAATAAAAAATTATTTTTATCATCAAATATATAAAAAGAAGCTTAATTGCTACATGAAATTGCATCTAGATGCAGTGTTAACCATAGTTAATTTAAAATAATTTTTTCAACCAAACCAAATATTTTTCTACTTAAGATTGAGTGGTTCATCATTTACTTAAACATCTTCATACTGATTGACTCAGTTTATATATCACTATAGAGAGTAAAGTGGATATTATTGATCCTCATTCAACGAATCAAGGATGGATCTTGGAAATATGTCATAACAAATCATGTATTTTGAAATAAAACCATTTGATTTTATCATTTTATATTTTACTAACTTTTGAGTAACCAAATTTATCAATCACTATACAATAATGAAATGAACAATAAACTCAATACAAACTGAATAAGAATTCAAATTTAAAATAAACAAATGAAAAACCTACAAAAATTTACACAAATCCAATGAGAGTGGAATCGAACAAAATAACAACGAGCTTTATGATAATAAATAGTGAAAATATATGAAAAAGAAAAATAACAATGCCATTAATATATAAAAATTTGAAAGACGAGAGAGTGGAGGAGAATCGTAATATATGCATGGATGGACATACCAAAACAATGAAAAAATACTAACGGGAGATGAATACGCTGATGAAGACGACCATATGGTTTTTATATGAAAACAGTGATGAAGACATTTTTGTTTTGAAAGATGGTGTTTAAAAAAATGCTTCAACTCAGACGTTTTAGTGAGCTTGACAGTAATGACGTTGAGAGGAAATGACAGAAGTTTTATTTTGAGTTGTGTTTCGTTTTGAGTGAACTTGACAATAATGACGTTTGGTTACAAAAGTTTCGTTTTGAGGGTGATCAGTTGTGTTTAGTTTCATTTGGTTTCATAATAGAATGTGGTTTTGTGAAAGTTACAAGGTGATTTAGTTTTCCCATCAATCAACTGGTTTAATAAAAGGGATGAGTTATAAAGATAAAAAGAGTTTTACTAAAGTTTTTTTTATCAGTTTTGTATTTGATCGAGAGAATAAATAAAGTTGAATTTTTTAGATAAAGATAAAAAGAGTTTTACTAAGGTTTTTTTTTTATCAGTTTTGTATCTGATCGAGAGAATAAATAAAGTTGAATTTTTTAGATAAAGATAAAAAGAGTTTTGCTAAGAGATTTTTCTATCGGTTTTTTTGTCTAGATGAGGGAATAAATAAAGTTAAAAAAATTTAATAAAAAAAATATTTTGGGAAATTTTTTGTGAGTGTAATTCCAAAAAAATTTCTTATTGGTCTAAAAACAACTGAGAGGATGAGAGGATATCTATGAGTTTGTATATCGATTCAATTGTTAACATAGAGAATAGATACAACAAATTATTCAAAATTTCAAAAATATCAAATATTAGTTTGCCTTAAATGCATTTTTATTCCCCTAATTTGATGGTTTTTAATTTTTAATCTTCCATTTTAAAAATCAATTTTTGTATCCCTCAACTTTACCTTAAAACTTAGATGATCCTCCTCAATTTTAAAGACAAGACAATGATGATTAGGATAAAAAAAAAATATTTTTTAATTAAATTAATATACTAATTATAATTTTTAATACATGCCATGCTATATCAGCTTATGTCAATAAATTTCTAAACCCGAAACCTATTAAATTTTAATATAAATCCAATACCTAAAATGCCAACAAATAATGCATGAAAGAGATATATAAACACTAATGATATTCTATGAAAAATCGATATGCAACTTGTTTAGAAGCAAATATTGACTTATGTCCAATACAATACATTCCAACAACAATAAACCTAGAAAATAACGTATTAATATTAAAAGTTAAAAATTATCAAATTAAAAAATTAAATAATGTATTTAAACATTTTATTTTGACCTCAATCAAACTTTTTGCCGATGTGAAATCTAGTTGAAAATTTTATATTTTGTTGTTGGATTTATTTGCTCTAGTACAAATATCTATGTGTTCTATAATCTTTTGTCAATTTGTCAATCTTATAAAATCTTTTTTGTTGTCTTTTGGGAGAGATGAATTATGATATGAACGATAAATATTGAAAATGAATTTAGCTTTAATCAAAACTTTTGTAAGATGGTCGACAGATTTTGTTGATCCATCCATCTACTCAATTAAAGAAAAGATTCAATCACCTCTTGTTGGGGTCCTCGAGTCCTAGAGGATAACCAATGGAAAAAAGAAGAGAATCAATTTGAATGACAAAATCAACTTTTCTAAAATAAGTGATTATTTAAGAAAGCAACAAAGTAGAAAGGAATCTGTAATACGTCTTATTTGCTCCACCAATCACTCATATTCAACTGCTAGTTTGACTATCAACAAAACGTACCGTGCACTAAAAGCGACGTATTTGAAGGGTTCAACTCATGCTAAAATATTTTCTAAGTTAGTAAAATAAAGTAAAAAGTGCACACAGCCTACACACTAAGTAAGAAAAAATAATACTTTTCAGTTTTTGTTTTCTTCTTTCCATAGATTCTTTCCATAAAATAGAATAAATATTAAATGGGACCACCGGACTTTATAATAATTTATTCATTTTAAAATTTGATTAAAGTTTCTTATTCTTATAATCAAAAGCATTAGAAACAAAAGTTTTGAGAGAGAAATTTGAATACGTTTATTGTCGTATTCATAAATATCACATTAAATTATATTTATATAATTAGGCATGACAACAGATAAGATTGAAAAACTTTTTTTTATCTCTTTCAAATCTATTTAAATTTAAATTCAAATTTTTAAATAATTTTTATTATCAGTCTCAAATCCAAACTTAGATGGAGAATTAAAACTCAAATAAATCCCATATAAATTTGGGTTGGCTTTAAATATCCCCTTCTTGTCACTATTCATTTAATAAAATCAATTTTTTTAATAGAGATACTTATTTCTTCCCATCAAATTAAAGAATAAAATAAAACAATTTTAAAAAATCATATACATACATTTCAAATATTTTAAATAATAAATTAAAATTAAAATATCAAAACATTGAACACATATTTAATATTCTAAATTATCAAAAATAAATAATAACGTACATAATAAAATAAATTGGACGAGTTCAGGGTGGGTACTAATATCCCTATTATCCGACTCGGTCTCATATTTTATAATGGAAAAACTTAAATTCAAACTCAAACTCAATCAAAACAGATGTTTTCCATCTACTTTGAGGCGGATTCAAGTGGATACCCGCGAATACGAGTTATGTTGTCATGCCTATATACAACACACAAATCAATCAATATAATCAATAGACATTAACATAAATAGGTTGATGAAGTTTATTGAAAAACAAAATACAAAAATATTATTCATTATTCATAATATCCCTATTTGATGTTTCTTGAGAATATATTTCATAAAGCCTTGCTAAAAAATACAGTCATAAATATTTAGTGAAGGAAAAAAGTACAAACTTTTTATGTTAGTTAGTTAGTTAAAAATTCTATATAGAAGTGACTTTTCTATGCAAGATTATCACAAGAAAGAATTTGTTGGATACTTATATCACAACTCTTTTGAAGATTACGAGTGAAAATGAATTTTGAAGAAATATTTTTATTCTATTTCTTTTAATATAACCATCTTTTAATTTAGCGGCATATGCAGTATTATCTTCTTATATTATTGTTGTATTTATTTTTATGGAAGACAAATCATAAGTGTGTTGTATGTTGAATCAGAGATCTCAACCAAACACATTCTCGACTTACCTCATGTAGTGGAAAAAGTTATGTATAATTGGACGAAGTTGCTATAGTATGGTTTCACAGATCTCCATAAAATAGTTGTACCACTACAAATAAACAAGTAACATATTTGGATACTTTGGAATAAAACAAACTCATATTCGTTATACCCATAAGATAACGAAGTATATATTTGACTATGTTCCAATGTCTTTGTGTAGGTGAAGTACTATATCTTGCTAATTTATTGACATAAACTGAAATATCATGGCATATATAATTAGAAAGATGTAAACCTCGAGCATGATTGGTGATTTGCTCCCTACTTTTAGCGCTAATGTTCAAGCCGACCATAAGTCCACTAATCACTATGTATATGATGTGTTTTACGTTTTGGGTGTAGAAAACCATCACATTTCAATCCTCTAAAAAGACATCCCATTGGATTGAGGAGTGTGAGTGTTGTATTTAAACTTCCACTTACCTCGATGACCCAGCAAAGTTGGACTTTAAAGAGTAACATAATAGTTTCCCCTTGTCGAGGCTAAGGGGCTAAAGGGTATGAACTTTGAGCATAGTCAGTGGTTCGCCTCCCTCATATAGTACCAATGTTGGGCTAAAGGGTATGAGCTTTGAGCATAGTTAGTGGTTTGTCTCCCTCTTATAGTACCAATGTTCTGATCAATCTCAAGTCTGTTGGTCATTGCATTTATAAGGTGTTATGTGTTTTGGATGTGAGAACACATCACAAAATCATCGCTAATAAGAGGGGACGAACTGTCAACCATGCTCGAAATTCAAACCTTTTAACCTTAACTAGGGGGAAACTGTTTCGATACATCATAAAGTCTCACATTGTTTGGGAATGAAGGTCAATCATAACTTAAATATAATAGCAACACTCTTCAACCCAACAAAACTCTGTTTTTAAAAGGATAAAACAAATACAGATTATCACATCCAAAATCAACAATACCTCGTAGACGCAATGGTCAACCGACTTAAGGTCGATTAGAACTTTAGTGTTAGAAGGAGAGGCGATTCCACATACTTGAGGTTTAGACCCTTTATCCCCTTAGTCTCAATTAGGAGCAATTGTTTCAGTACACTAAAAAGTCTTGAAACATTGGTGCTAGAGAAGGGGCAGATTCACATGCTCGAGATTTAGACCATTTAGCCCCTTAACCTCAATTGAGAACAACTTATTGGATACATCAAAAGTGTCAGAACATTCGTACTAAAAAAGAGACAAATCCACGTGCTCGAAGTTCATACCCTTTAATCCATTAACCTCGATTGGTGGCAATTGTTCGGATACACAAAAAAATCTCATATTACTAAAAAATTAAGATAAAAATTAATTTATACACAACAATCAGACTCTTAATCTAAAATGCTAAACAAACACCTTTAAAAAAAAGACCGCGTTGTGTTAGCCTTGCACGTAGTAGATGATTATAAATGCAATGCATTATATTTTGAGTTCGGCCTAAACATCTTTAAAATTCAAAAGAGTTAGGGACAGTGAAAAAAACTAAAGAGAGCAATATATTTAGTTGCTAAGGTTGTAAGGTAACACTCAAAAATCAAAACAAACGTGCCATGTGCATCATTTAAATGTTTACGAGAGGGTCATCAAGATGGAAAAGAAAAACGCTAGGTGGAAAGAGAAGAATCCTTCTACTTCCTACACCTTTGTTGGCATACAAGAATTTGGTCAAACACTTGACACATGCTTAGAATTTATCCAGCTGACCGGTTCTGCCGACTTACCTACCACACTGAACAAAAATTGAATGGTTCTCTGTTTCTAGTCAAAGATTGAAGAAACATTGTATAAGGACATTTACCACTTCAAGTATATTACCTGTATTTGTTTTTTTCTCTTTTGCTATTTGTATCTGTTTCATTTCTATAAAATAACTTAAGCTTAAACATTTTACTTTAAACTATTTTAGACAAATTAATCTAGAGATCTCTTAACTAAATTTTAAATTTTCAGATTTGTCATTTGTCTTATTTTTCAAGTTGGTCACATGAGTATTAAAATGTAATGATAGTTGACTTTTTCATGTTCATTACATGTTAACTTTTTAATACTTAAAAACTAGTTTGACATTATTTTAGTACTTCTTTTGACTTAATAAAAGTTAAGTATTTAAGAGGCTAACGGTTTATTTTAAGATAAAATTGAAGTGCAAAACGATTAAACGGCAGAATAGAAATTGTTGTGATTCTAAATTCAACACCTATCATTTGTACTCAATAAATTTATTAACGTAAATTAAAATTAAAATAAATGTAAAAAGTTAGGAAATTAAGTTAAAACCTATCGAAATAAATAATGCATAACAATTTAACATCAGATTAGTTTGGAATATAAGTTTAATCATCAAAACATAAAACTACACACATGTAAGACACGTGAAATTCATCATATCATCATCATATAATAATCAACATAGCATCCAAATTCAAAATTATGAATCAAAACACTCAATCCTAAGGAGGTTAAGGGTTTCTCCATTCTATCATTCTATCATACCCTTTACTATTGCAACAAGTTCTCACCCTTACCTTAGATTTTCCAACAAGATGCACACTTCAAACTCTAACAATGGAGTTTTCCTTTATCCCTATCTCTTTCCTCTTCTCACCACAAAATTCTATTTTACATAAAACCCTCCAAACTCTCTTACTAACTTTTTTATCATTAACTTAATCCCCCTCAATTAGGAACTTCCACCATTGCCCTCACTTGTCATATTATTTACCAACATACCCCTCTTAGCTCTAATTTTCTTTTAATAAAATAATACTAATAATATTCTTCTTTTTCTCCATCATATTTCTACTCTTCTATTTTATTTCAACCAATTAAATAAAATAGTTATAGGCTAATTATTAAAAATTCTCATTATCCCCATTAAATAAGTAAAATAACTCAATTTATTATTTAATTAAGATACTCATATTCTAGTTATTTTATTTATTTATTTAATTAATTCTAATAAAACACTATTTATTTCAATCACTAATTAAAATTCTAATTAATTATCAACAACTCTATCAAACTCTTACTCTCTCCATATTTCTATTTCAAGGATACCTACCCCCACAATCATACACAATTAATTTAAAACACCCATTAATCATATAAAAATCTAAATCATTCAAATTAATTAATTAATTAAATTCAGGGTGTTACAACTCTCCCTCACTTAAGAAATTTTCTCCCTCGAAAATTACTTGAGGAAAATAGAGTCGGATATGACTCATTCATCTACTTCTCACGTTCTCAAGTCATGCTCCCATCAGCTGGTCCACCCCAAACTACCTTCACTAAGGCAATCTCTTTACCATGAATTTGTTTCACTTCCCGATCCTTTATCCACACGAGTGATACATCAACAGTCAGATTATCTCCCACCTACACATCATTTACTTGGATCACATGAGATGGATCCAAAATATATCTCCTCAACTGAGACACATGAAACACATCATGAAGATTAGTAAGCGGCGACGGCAAAGCAATCTGATAGGCCATCTCTCTTATCCTCTATAAAATCTGGTACGGACCAACAAAACACGGCGTAAGCTTTTGCGACTTCAAAGCTCGACCAAGACCAGTTACATGCGTAACTCTCAAAAACATGTGATCTCCCTCCTAGAACTAAAGTACTTTCCGCCTCTTATCATGGTAACTTTTCTGATGACTCTGCGACACTTTCATCATTTCTTGAATCATCTTGATCTTTTCAGTCGTCTAGTGAACAATCTCAGGTCCGAGCACAACACTCTCTCCTGACTCATACCAATACAAATAAGTTCCATACCTTCTATCGTACAATGCCTCATATGGTCCATTATGATACTAAAATAGAAACTATTGTTATAGGTAAACTCAATCAACGACAAGTAGTTATCCCAAGTACCTCCTTGTTCTAACACACAATCCCTCAATAAGTCCTCCAAAGACCGGATAGTCATCTCTATTTGACCGTCCATCTACGTAAGATAAGAAGAACACAACTTCAGCGTAGTACCCAAAGTAGCCTACAGACTCTCCCAGAACCTCGATGTAAATCTCAGATCTCTATCTGACACAATACTTGAAGGATTACCATTCAGATTCACAATATTATCAATATACAATTCATTCAGCTTCTGCAAAGGGTAATCGATCCTCATCGGTAAAAAATGAGCCGATTTGGTCAATATATCCACAATCACCCAAATTGAATCGCATCCCTTTGAAGTCTTCGGTAAATTTGTTAAAAAATCCCTGAAAATACTATCCCATTTCCACTATGGAATATTCCTTGGTTGCATCAGACCCAACAACTTATGATGTTCGATCTTTGACTTTTGATAGGTCAAACAAGCATACACAAGTTTGGCATCCTTTTTCTTTATTCTTGGCTGTAACACCCTTCTACCCAAACGACATATTTAATTAATTTATCAGAGTACAACATGTAGAAGAGTTTACATTTCACATCATATAATACTTATCACATCAGAGAATAAAATTATTATTTATTTTGCTAAAATTTCGCAGCGGACAATATCAGGAATATGTCATGCATCATATGACAATTCATAAAATATCTTAACATTTAAATATCATAGACAACGTAAATCATAACTCGTTTATCTATCGAATCCCATAACCCCGGTGTCACATGACCAGAGCATTTGACTCGACTCTGTAGAATAACTCTACACTTATTCTTCAAACTTCAACAAAAGCTACTCTTCATTATCTGCACATTGCTCATCATAGATGAACATAAACACATGCAGAAGGGGTGAGAATTTCATTAGTAAACAATAATATAACGACAGAATATAATATAAACATATTGCACACATGTCAACACAGTTCCTCATCAATCATCATCATTATAATCACAATTCATGAACATCAACAAAACAACACATCAAACGGCCATGTCCACACGACCACGAGGACACGTCAGGTGGACGACAGTCCGCCCGACGAACGTCTCCCCGGCCCCTTAAACACGTGTCGGACAGCGAGCGGGTTCTCCCCATACGATCTCCATCCACTCACCGTCAACCCACGTCGCGGGCACCTCAGGTGTGTCGGGCAGAGCCCTAACGGCATCCCACTCACCACGTCACCCAACTCCCCTATATTGTCGCCTTAGGGATAGGGGCAGTTGGACCAGGGGGCAGACTTTGGTCTAGGTCTTAACGCTTCTTACGCGTCCCCTGGCAGCTCCTCCTTGGGCCTAGCTAATCCAGCCCATTAGGAGCCTTGGCCCAGCGCTGGGGGCTCACTATAAATACCCCTTTCATGGCAAAGGGGCAGGTATTCTAACTCACACTCTGATAACCTCATTCTGTACCTTTTCTGACTTAAGCATTGGAGCACCTTGCAGGTACACCCCCCCTCTCATTTCATTCTCCGGCCCATTAACCAAGACCGTGGAAGGCCCTCCTGATCAGGTGAGATCAGTGGCGCCATCTGTGGGAATTAGCTATCCCCATCTTCATCAAACGAGGATCAAAAGCTCATTTGTTTCTGTCCTTCCAACATGGCCGGAGAACAACATAGCGATCACAGCCGTCCCCTCGTCAACTACAACATGGACGACGGCCCGCCATCCCATGAAGCGGACGTTCGGGACGGTCATCCATCCACCCCGTCTCCAGAGCCCCAAAACAACGGAGATGCCTCTCACGCCCACAATTTAGGGGCAGAGACATTTCATCCCATTCCCGTTCCCGTTGAAGGAGACGCCGTAATGATTGCCATGGTGAATGCCCTCAATCAAGCCGGCTCTATGCTCCACCAGCAGCACGAACGAATCATGGCCCTCGAAGCCGAACGACAAGAAGCCCGGCCCCAGCCGGTGAGTAGGATACAACAACGTTCGGAGCCAACGAAGAAGCGAGGACGTCGCTCTCCCGAACCCCACGCCAACAGGGCACGCGCCCATCGTGACGGTGGTCGAGCGAGAACATCACCAAGGCGCGGGCACAGCCCCGACAACAACGAACTGTCTCCCTTAAGGAGCGACGAGGAAGATTTGCATTGCCCCCTATCTCGGGCAATAATGGAAGCCCCGCTCCCCAAAGGCATGGAGAAACCGCCAAACCTAGCTGTGTACGACGGGACTACAGATCCCGACGATCACGTCGACAACGTCAACGCGATGCTCGACTACCGCAATGATATAACCGGGCACCTCAAATGCCGACTGTTCTCAACGACCCTCAGGAAAGGGCCATGGCCTGGTACAAAAGCTTGGCCCCTGAGTCCATCACGTCATGGAGAGTCATGAGATCCATGTTCACCCGGCACTTTACAGCTTCCCGTCGTCACCCCAAGACTGAGGCGACCCTTGAAGCCATAGTGCAGAAGAAGAATGAAACACTGCGCTCATACATCGAGCGATTCAACCAGGAAGCTGTCGAGGTAGATACCACCGAGCACATGAAGAAGTATCTCCTCGAGAGAGGTCTCTTACCCGGCAGTGAACTTAGCAGAGCCGTAGGGATCGAGCCTCCCCGCACCTTAAACGAGCTCCTGCATAAAGCCCAGGCCTACATCAGATACGAGGAAAAGCAGGTGGCACACAATGCCCGCAGCGGACGTAACGCTGGGGAGACCGAGCACTCAAAACGCGAGGACACGAGCATTTCCCGTCGCAACGGAGACAGACGAAGAGAAGAAAGACCTCGCGAGCTCCGGGAAGGAAGAGGCCCCGCGGGCAGATATAGCGAGTACACCTTACTGACAGCTCCTCGAGAGCGTATCCTCGCAGAATGTATCAACTCTGAATTTAAGCAGGGCAGGGTCAGGTTCCCAAAACCGTCTGCACCAAAGCCCCACACCGACAAATCAAAGTACTGCCGGTTCCACAGAAGTCACGGGCACGTGACCGAAGACTGCGTCCACCTGAAAGATGCGATTGAAATTTTAATCCAAGAAGGGCACCTGAAGCAGTACACGAGGAAGAACGAAGCTCCCAGACACGACGAGCCAGAGAAGAAGAGACCCCGGGAAAACACCCCCCGACAACTCTCCCTATCAAGTGGCCCTCTGCGTGTCACGACCGGAAGATTTCTTCCCCCCCGAACCATTGCCCGAGGGCAAGATCACTGCACTCAGCCCCTGGGAAGACTTCCCTACCACACTGGTGATATCAGGAGGAGGAACTAACGGGGAATCCGCGGCCCTCTCCGTCAAACGCAAGTTCGACGAACTCCTACTGACTGCCCCCGAGCAGAAAGCGACATTGACAAAATACCGGGGAAAATCCAACCCAATATCCTTCTTCCTGGAGGAACTCCCGGGCGGATCCCCGAACTCGGCCATCCCACTATTGATTAGAGCAAAGATGGCCCGGTTCGACGTACGACGCATCCTGGTCGACGAAGGCAGCTCAGTGGATATCATGTACGTCCACCTCTTCAAGACTCTGAAGCTAGACAAGACCAACTTAGCCCCCTACGTCGGATCAGATCTCCAAGGATTCAACGGAGCAACAACCAGACCGTGGGGATATGTTGAGCTCCTCGTCACTTTCGGCGAACAAGAAACGGCCAGGGAAGTCAAAATCCAATTCCTGGTCGTAGACTGTCCGTCTCTCTACAATTGCATCTTTGGACGCCCGACACTGGCCGAACTCACTGCGGTCCCATCCACCGTCCACCTGAAGATGAAATACTACACCAAATTGGGACGTGTGGTCACCATCCATGGTGACATCGAAGCAGCCCGGCGATGCTACGACGCCGCAGTAAAAGGACAGGCCGTAGTCAGCACGAAGAGCAACTGCAACAACAAAAAACTCAAGACCGAGGATCCCGCCCGAGGAGTCAACGCCATCGACCTCGACTGTCGCGTCGGGCTGGACGAGACCGAAGAGGGGAGGTTCCCCAAGGAACGCTCTCTCGAACACCCGGTCCGACCAATCCCCGACGGGGAGTTCGAACTCATTCCTCTTGGGGACGATCCGGAAAGGACGGTGAAGATAGGTAAGGGACTACCCGAGGAAACAAGAGAAGAGCTAGTAGCATGCCTCAAAGAGAACTCCGACCTCTTCGCGTGGAATGCCGCAGAAATGCCCGGGCTGGACCCCGAGATCGCGTGTCATAAGCTAACTGTAGACCGGGCAGCCAAGCCCATAGCACAGCGTAGACGCAAGCAATCGCCCGAAAAGGCAGAGGCTGCCGAGCGAGCTGTAAAAGACCTCTTAGAGGCAAATTTTATTTCTGAAGCCCAGTACACAACCTGGCTCTCTAATGTAGTCCTCGTTAAGAAAATAATGGAAAATGGCGTATGTGTGTTAATTATACTGATCTTAATAGGGCTTGCCCGAAAGATGCTTTCCCCCTCCCTAATATAGACTCGCTCGTTGACAACTCTGCAGGTTTTAAACTCTTGTCCTTCATGGACGCATATAGTGGATACAACCAGATCCCTATGTCGCCCGCAGACAAGAAACACACAGCGTTCATGACCCCAACGGGCAACTACTATTACAACGTGATGCCGTTCGGGCTCAAGAACGCTGGCGCTACATACCAACGCATGATGAACAAAGTCTTCAAGGACGAAATAGGGGACATGCTCGAAGTATACATGGACGACATGATCGTCAAATCACACGAGGAAATAACCCATGCTCGACACCTTACGAAGGTATTCGAACAGGCGAGACAGTGTAAAATGAGGTTCAACCCCGAGAAATGCACGTTCGGAGTCCGGGCAGGCAAGTTCCTCGGTTTCTATCTCACCGAAAGAGGGATAGAGGCCAACCCCGACAAATGCCGGGCATTCTCGGAGTTTCCGACCCCGAAAACCAAAAATCGATCCAGTCACTCAATGGAGTGCTCGCCTCACTCTCCCGTTTCATCGCCAAGTCCGCCCAGCACGCATTGCCATTCTTCAGACTCCTTCGCAAAGAGGCTACCTTCGACTGGACCGACGAATGCGAGCAAGCGCTACTCCATCTAAAGAAGGTTCTGTCCCAACCCCCGGTCTTGTCACGGCCATCAGAAAAGGAACCCTATACTTATACCTATCCGTGGCGACCGAGGCCGTCAGCGCCGTTCTAATAAGAGAAACCGACGAAGGACAAAAGCCCATCTATTTTACGAGTAAAGCACTCCAAGGTCCCGAGCTCCGATATCAGCAAATCGAAAAGGTCGCCCTGGCCCTCATCAACGCGGCGAGGAGACTACGATATTATTTCCTCGCACACACGATAAAGGTGAGGACCGATCAGCCAATCAAACAGCTGCTCGGGCGCCCGGATATGGCCGGGAGGATGCTCAAGTGGTCACTAGAACTCTCCGAATTCGACATACAATACGAAAGTAGGAAAGCCTTGAAAGCTCAGGCGCTGGCCGACTTCGTCGCGGAGATGACCCACTGCCCGACTCCAGCAGAAAGCGCCCACAAATGGACGATCTTCGTCGATGGCGCCTCTAGCACATCAGGCAGCGGGGCCGGGATCATCCTCGAAAATGAAGAAGGGATCCTGATAGAGGTATCGTTAGCGCTAGCGTTCCCAACATCAAACAACCAAGCCGAATACGAAGC
Source organism: Lathyrus oleraceus (assembly GCF_024323335.1). Classification (NCBI taxonomy): domain Eukaryota; kingdom Viridiplantae; phylum Streptophyta; class Magnoliopsida; order Fabales; family Fabaceae; genus Lathyrus; species Lathyrus oleraceus. Next base: position 204,029,423 of record NC_066581.1, on the reverse strand, counting down.
CTTCCTCGCAGGCCTGAGGTTAGCCGAGGACCTGGGAGCAAAAGAGGTAAAAATATCCACCGACTCCCAGCTCGTGGCCTCGCAAGTGCGAGGAGAATACCAAACCAAGAACGACAACCTCCTCGGGTACTTGTCCCTCGTCAAAGAAAAACTTGATAGATTTGAAAAATGGGAAGTTCAACACATACCCCGCGAGCACAACACTCGAGCAGACGTTCTCTCGAAACTAGCCAGCACGAGGAAAAAGGGTGGGAATAAATCAGTAATCCAAGAAATTCTCCCGCGGCCCAGCATCGACAAACTACCGCCTCCACTCGAGGTCAACGCTATTGGAGATGCCCACTGTTGGATGACACCCATCTACAATTACCTCACACGAGACGAACTCCCGGCTGACCCGAGAGAGGCGACCACTGTCAAACGACGCGCATGCTCGTACGTACTCCTCGAAGGCAAACTCTACCGGAGAGGATTCTCCATCCCACTACTCAAATGCGTCGAGGAAGAGAAAGTCCCCGACATACTTGGAGAGATACACCGGGAATTAACGCTCAACACCTCGGCGGACGATCGCTCGCACGAAAAGCCCTTCGAGCAGGCTACTACTGGCCGACCATGCAAAACGATTCGAAAGAGCACGTCAAAAGATGTGACAAATGCCAACGACATGCCGACATGCACCTCGCACCCCGAACGACCTCAAATCGTTGTCTTCCCCATGGCCCTTCGCGTGGTGGGGCATGGACATCCTCGGCCCTTCGTCACCGGATCATATCAGAATAAATACCTCATCGTCGGGGTGGATTACTTCACCAAATGGATCGAGGCGGAGGCACTGGCTAAAATAACCGCGCAGAACATTCTCCGGTTCTTCAAACGCAACATCCTCGCTCGGTTCGGTATACCCCAGGCACTCGTCACAGACAACGGGACACAATTCACGGACGGAGGATTCCAGGACTTCATCGCCAGCCTGGGCACAACACAACATTTCACGTCTGTCGAGCATCCGCAGACGAACGGGCAGGCAGAGGCGGCCAACAGGGTAATCTTACGTGGCCTCAAACGCAGACTCGGCGAGGCAAAGAGGGCATGGGTCGAGGAGCTACATAGCGTCCTATGGGCCTACCGCACGACACCACATTCTACCACCGGGAAACCCCGTTCCGACTAACTTACGGCACCGAGGCAGTCATCCCGGTGGAGATACGGACGCCAACGAGGAGGACGGAGGAGCCCCTAGACGAGGAAATGAACGATGAGACCCTGAGAGCCGAGCTCGACCTAGTCGATGAGATACGTTCCGAAGCAGCTCTCCGGGAAACAACCCTCAAACAAAAAATAGCACTACGCCATGACGCGAAAGTCATAAAAAGAGAGTTCCAGGTCGGCACCCTGGTCCTCAGAAGAAACCAGAAAAACCCGAGAGAGGGCAAACTGGCGGCCAACTGGGAAGGCCCTTACCGCGTCCGCGACAAAACGAGCAACGGGGCCTATTACCTAGAAAACCTACAAGGAGAACAACTCGCTCGACCATGGAACGCAGAAAAACTTAGACAATATTACAGCTAAGTACGCCACGGGGAGACGTGGCAGGTACGGCCACGCTCTTCGTCCCCAAAACCCCAGGGAGGAACCACGAGACCCGGGAACGATCCGGGGTCACACAACAAACACAACCCTCCCCGACGGTTGGGATCTTGACCAAGACCCAACGTCGAAGTACCAAGACTGGCAGGGCACCCAGCTCGCGATGGGAGGACCCAAGCCTCGGGACCAGGGTTCGAACAACGGACCCGGGCTTCGATACCCACGGGCACAAAGCCCGACACTTCGTCGGTTCCCTAAACCGAGGAGATTAACAAAGTCGAGCAGAGTACGAATCCATGCAAACAAGTATCAAACACAAACGAGCACAATGAACGGTAACAAAAATATTCATACATTAGAAACGACAAAACGGCCGAAGCCAAGTACGCCCGAAGGCCATATTACAACGCCCGAAGGCCAAAATACATAAGGCACGCAGGCCATGATAAGAAAAACATATAAACTAAGACTCCGCTCGGAGCTCCTCTTCATCCTCTTCTTCTTCTTCTCCCCCCAGCTCCTCCTCCACTTCAAACGGGCAGATGATCTCACCATCCCGGACGCAGCAGTTATAGGCCGACCCTTCCGTCACCAACTCAGGGTTCAGAAGCCCGAGCTGCTCGACAGCATTGTCGAAACCCTCTTTGAAGCAGGCCACAAGATCTTGGTTGAGAGTCCGGATATGCCCTAGCAGCTCACCGCGCGAGCCAAAGGCGCGTTCCTCCTCGGTCTCATCTGCCAGAGGACGGACCTTTCCCTCGAGAGACTCAACCTGAGCCCGTAGGTAGGCGTTGTCCTCGGTCAGCTTCTGATGGTCGACCACCTGCTCCTCCAGGCTCGCCTTAGCAGCCTTCAACTGGTCCCTCTCCCTTTCCACCTCCTCCAGCTTCTGGCGCAGCCCTTCCTGCAGCTGATGCTCTTCTTTGTAGTCCGACAGATCTTGAGATAGTCTTTCCTTCTCTGTCCGAACCTGCAAAAGGGCTTCCTCCAGCGAGGCGGTGGAGACCGAAGTGTCGGTCAGAACCATGGCCGTCTCCATCACCCGGATGACGGCAGCAATATCCCTGGCCAGATCTTTCCTCCGGGCAGCAACATCCTGGTCCAGAATAGCCTTGGCCTCAGGCGCAGGCACAGCAATCGACTCCTCGGCCTTGAAGAACGACCGTTCCACATAGCAGGGAGGCAGAAGATAGCTGCCCGGTCCATGCGAACCTCCTGGAGACGACCTGGTAAGGGCCCCAGCCGGACGCTTCCGTTTGTGGAGGGGAGAAGCCGCTGGCGACGGACTGCTATCAGGAATGGTGATCGGGTTAAGCCGAGGAGGAGAGGAAGGAATCACGCTCGCCGCCTGCGAGGGACCGACCCCGGCATCACCAGCAGTCTCCGAGACACGGGCCGCAGTTTTCTTCTTCTTCTTGGGCACCCGGTCAGGAGCGCCGACCTGATTCGCTAGCTTCAGCACCCGATCACGAGCATTGGGCATGGCACCTGCAAATAAATTACACACAAACGTCAGCGACCGGAGTCATAAACAGAAATAAAAAGCTAAACAAAGTCTGCCTACTCAATAACGCCAGAGCTTCCTCCTCGGTATCACACTCGAGCAGAGCCTTCGTATTGATATAACGCGTCTCGGTGATTAGCTCCCGGCCTCATCCAGGTAGGGCACGCCCTGTCGATTCGCCCAGAACGCCAAGCTGAAGCTCTGCACGTAATCGACCAGCTTCTTGTACGCGAGCCTATCCTCCTCGCCGAGCATCGCGTACTTGACCCGGTAATGCGCTGTGGAGAGATCGAAATGATCACGCTGCCACCTCAGCGGTATCTTCGACATCAGCGTCTCCTCCCCGTTGGGTTCCCGTTGATAGTAGTAGAGAGAGTGAAGGGCAGCCCGGGTAATCGGCATCACCACGTACCACCGGCTTTTGAAATGGCGAACAGAATCCTCGTACGTCTTGAACAGACGCACGGGCTGCTTGAAAGAAACCCAACTGTGGCGACCACGGGAACCGGACCTCTGGAGATGGAAAACGTGGAAGAAGAGAGCCCGGGTGCAACCAATGCCGAGGAACTGGCAAACTAACTCGAATGCCCGCATAAATGCGAGAGCATTAGGATGTAGTTGGGACGGCGCCAGCCGGAGCCACTTGAAGACCGACATCTGGAAGGAGCTGAAGGGCAGTCTAATCCCCGCCTCACGAAAAGCAAATTCATACATGGTGAACTGCTTCCCCGGGAAATGATGACAAATGCGGTCTTCTTCCTTGGGGGCGCAGCAATACCAGTTTGGTGGATCCTCCCGGTTTATGGCCTCGACCATAGCGTGAGCAGTGATGGCTTCGTCACAGAAGTCTGATTCCTCCTCCAAGGGCTCGTCCGCAACCCAGGAGAAGTCGACCTGCCCGGAAGAGGAGGCGTGTTCGGTACCATCTCGGACACTCCCATCCCCGACAGGGAGACGAGCGATTGTCGCGTCGTCGGTGGAGGACCCAGAATCTTCCTTCCTCGGTCGTAAGCGCCCGGTAGCACCTGAAACGCAGACAGAAAGAGTGAATTCGACGTCGTATCAAATCCACCCTTCCACCGCAGGTCAAGTGAAAGGGCGTAGCGGCGACGGACACTAACCGTGCTCAACTCGGTGGCGCGCGCATTCTATGGAGACCGGGCATAAACTTCATACAACCTATGCATGTGTTGCCCGGCATATGAAGTTTATGCCCGGTACAGTAGGATCCCAACCCTATTTTCTACCATCTAATATACACCTACAGTCCACTACACTGTCCCTAACTTAAACCTAACCACATTTCTACGAAAATAGCATGCGTTTGACAGGAAACAACAAGGAAAAAGAATGGGTCACAGTGGAAAATCATACCTGACATAGTTAAGTTGAAAGGGTACGGTGGTGTCCGAGCAGACGACGGTGGTTCAGATAGGAGGACGGGCGGAGACGGCGGTCCAGACGGTTGAGAGAGCAAACGAGAGAGAATGTGGGGAACTCCGATGAACGCGTGAGCAAAAAGAAAAAGTGGAAATGAAGTTACTCAACCCCTTTTTATAGGGCTTGGCACGTGGACCAACACGCTAGGTCATCATTGCCTAGCCTGCCTACGCCGTCTTTGCACGCGAAACGAAGCGACCCCACTAATTCTGAGACACGTCTGTCAAAGATGAGAAGCTGAAACGACCCGAGCACCTATCCGCCTCCTCGACTCACCAAGACACCACCTCCCCGCGTCATACCCACGTTTACTACAAGGAAGGCGCAGATCAACCGATCACCTCCATCCCCGACATTCCCGAAGAAAGGGTCGGTCATGAATAGGTCTGGTACGACCTCGCCTGTCTAACGATCAGGCTTCCCCATCGTCTCGGGGACCCTTAGTTGAAACATAAGTCATCCCTCTGGCTCAGAGACTCGACTTGGGGGGCTCCTGTTCCGGACTGGGCCATGACCCTAGGCACGGCACGGCCCAATGCTCGCCAAGCCCACGTCCAAACGGCCATGTCCACACGACCACGAGGACACGTCAGGTGGACGACAGTCCGCCCGACGAACGTCTCCCCGGCCCCTTAAACACGTGTCGGACAGCGAGCGGGTTCTCCCCATACGATCTCCATCCACTCACCGTCAACCCACGTCGCGGGCACCTCAGGTGTGTCGGGCAGAGCCCTAACGGCATCCCACTCACCACGTCACCCAACTCCCCTATATTGTCGCCTTAGGGATAGGGGCAGTTGGACCAGGGGGCAGACTTTGGTCTAGGTCTTAACGCTTCTTACGCGTCCCCTGGCAGCTCCTCCTTGGGCCTAGCTAATCCAGCCCATTAGGAGCCTTGGCCCAGCGCTGGGGGCTCACTATAAATACCCCTTTCATGGCAAAGGGGCAGGTATTCTAACTCACACTCTGATAACCTCATTCTGTACCTTTTCTGACTTAAGCATTGGAGCACCTTGCAGGTACACCCCCCCTCTCATTTCATTCTCCGGCCCATTAACCAAGACCGTGGAAGGCCCTCCTGATCAGGTGAGATCACATACCTTCTATCGTACAATGCCTCATATGGTCCATTATGATACTAAAATAGAAACTATTGTTGTAGGTAAACTCAATCAACGACAAGTAGTTATCCCAAGTACCTCCTTGTTCTAACACACAGTCCCTCAATAAGTCCTCCAAAGGCCGGATAGTCATCTCTATTTGACCGTCCATCTACGTAAGATAAGAAGAACACAACTTCAGCGTAGTACCCAAAGTAGCCTACAGACTCTCCCAGAACCTCGATGTAAATCTCAGATCTCTATCTGACACAATACTTGAAGGATTACCATTCAGCTTCACAATATTATCAATATACAATTCATTCAGCTTCTGCAAAGGGTAATCGATCCTCATCGGTAAAAAATGAGCCGATTTGGTCAATATATCCACAATCACCCAAATTGAATCGCATCCCTTTGAAGTCTTCGGTAAATTTGTTAAAAAATCCCTGAAAATACTATCCCATTTCCACTATGGAATATTCCTTGGTTGCATCAGACCCAACAACTTATGATGTTCGATCTTTGACTTTTGATAGGTCAAACAAGCATACACAAGTTTGGCATCCTTTTTCTTTATTCTTGGCCACCAAACATCTTCTTCAAATCTTAATACATATTAACATCAGGATGAATACTCAATCCACTTTTGTGACCCTCCTCAAGAATGCTCCTATTAAATTCGGGTACATTAGAAACACAAATTCTATCTCTGAACATCATCACACCATTTTCATCAACACACCTCCTAGACCCATCTTCGAAGCATCACAATACACAACAAAGGACTCACTTGGATTCGTCGAAATCAAAATTGGAGCAACCATCAACTTCTTCTTGAGTTCTTGGAAACTCTTTTCACAATGCACATCCCAAACATACGCTAGACCCTTTCGAGTCATCTGAGTTAACAACAATGCTAAATTTGAAAAACCTTTAATGAACTTCCTGTAGTAACTAGTCAATCCAAGAAAAACTTCTAATCTCAGTGGCAGACTTCAGAGTCTCCCATAGTAACACGACATCTATATTCGATAGGTCCACGACTATACCACCACTAGAATCACATGACCAAAGAAACCCACTTCCTTTAACCATAACTCGCATTTGGAAAAACTTTGCGTACAAATGGTTCTCTTTCAATGCCTACAATACAATTCTAAAATCACTCATAGCCTCATACTACCGCCCCTCTTCTTTCACTAATAACACTGACACATCCCACGGAGAAACACTTGGTTGAACAAACTTCTTCTCAAGCAAATCTTCTAGTTGCTTCTTCAATTCCCCAACTCTGAAGCAGACATCCTATAAGGAGTCATCGACACTGGACTAGTACGAGGTACTAAGTCTATAGAAAAATCCACTTCGCACTCTGGAGGCAAATCACTGATGTCTTCAAGAAACACTTCAGGAAATTTACACACTTCAGGAAGATCACGAACAACTCCCTATCCTCTAGCTTCCAACTAAGCTAACATCACACACACTTGTTCCATATCCTTCACGGATCCTCTCACTTGCTTAGCTGATACAAACGTCAACTCTTCGCCTCTATCAAATTTAAATTCACGCTCTAAAGGAAAGTTGCAGATATCTTTAATAAAACATCAAGAATCACACACCACTGGCATAACACTAGTCGTCGCACTTCTCTCTACTCTCCGAGAAACAACACTAACCATACCTGGTCGTTTTCCCTAAAGACTTCCCAACTTGATCGGCAGACAGGAATCTCGAATCACAATATCTTTAATGTTAGGAACAACATAACTTTAACATCGCTTGAGCTCTTGCAATCAGCGACACACTGCACAAACTTATCAAAACAATTGGTAAACACTTGGTTTAACTCCAACCAATTCATTTCAAGAATAATGTCAACTTGTTCTAACAAAATAAAAACCAAACACATCCTCAGGGAACACGTCAGGATACTCAACACATCATTGGCTCATCTCTAGCCAAAACATCGTCTTCCCCCTCACAAGGAAGCGACCAACGAGAACACCTAACCGTATTCCCTCAAGGATCACACTATTTTTCTAACCAACACCATTCTCGAATCTAACTTCTCTTTGGGTTCAAGAAAAACACAACATTTCTCAAAACAGGTTAACTAGCCAACACTGCACTCTTGCATGCAACAACATAATGTCCAAGCTCGATACAATTGGTACATCCAAGAGAAGCAGACGCTTCTCCCCCACTTATTTCATTCCCAACCTGCAATGGAAAATAAAATAAGCATCGACAGTGTTCTCACACACATGTCGCATACTAGGGAACAAACATAATTGAACAACCTGGCCGGACGGACCGACCTGCTCTGATAACACTAATGTAACACCCTAAACCTTACACATAATTTATCGCATAAATTAAATATAAAATAAAACCATGTAGGGTGTCACACATTCATAACACATATGACCTGCTCTGTAACACGGGTTTCAACAGTAAATTTCAATACACACATTTGTAATAAGGATGTTTACACGACATCCTACTTATCTGAATCATACCTGGGATGTTTACACGACATCCTTCTCATCTGCTCGGTATTATATATTCATAAAATAAGACATTCATAACTTGTCACTGTATGCCCACTTCCATTTTTAAGTATCATCGCAGCGGAATTATCATCACAATTATGGAAGATAAAGCAAGTAATAACATCTACTTTCAACTTCAATTGCAATAACAAAATAAGAGAGTTCTAATCAAACAACTCAACATCTTAAGAATTCTCAACAACAAAATTAGTCTTATGACTTCAACATGATCAAACATAAGGAATAATATAAGCGTTTAACCCAACCCGATGTTACATGATCAGAGCAAGGTACCACTAGTAAAAGCGATAAAATAAAGAAGTAATCCAAGAGCTACATTCCACTTACTTCAGCAATACTACTCTTGAGTATCTGCACGATGCCCATGTAAAGGCAACATTCAAACAGAAGGGGTGAGAATTTATTTCAATAATAATGATATAGAATGAAGAGTAGAGTACAACATCTACACAATCATGCACAACAATATATCACATTCTTACATCCAAATCATAATCAACATCATACACGACAACATCTCAATTATCATCAACATCATACAAATGCATATCTCAATTATCATTAACATCATATGCAACAACATCTCATCCAACAACACATCAACAACAATCAATACAAATGCAACACTTATGCAATGTACTCAACACCGACTCAACATGCACATGGTACCAAAATGAACACTCAGGTTCATCTCACTCCATGATCCCCACCATAGGATCGATTCCCTCTTGGAACCGGAGCACACCAAAATGTTACCATCACCATAGGTAACGCTTCACTAATCCCCCATAATAGGAATTAGCTACTCGCACCCGATCCATCACCATGGGACCGAGGCTCACCAAAAATCGTTACCATCAACATATGTAACGCTTCACTAATCCCTCATAATAAGAATTAGCTACTTGCACCCGATCCATCACCATAGAATCGAGGCTCACAAAAATTGGACCGAAGCCTAGACACCAAGATGCATGACTCTCAAATAACATGCATTAACACAATAAGGTTCACCTAAAGGATCCCCACACACATCTCATCATTTATGCATCACACCATTCATCATGCAACAACCAATTCATGTTACCACATGAATAATATCAATAAATAATAACAACTCATCAACATCTCAACATCATTAACATAACAACATAATTATCACACAATGATATTACAACAATGCAACGATTCATCAACCAAACGTATAAACCAATATATTTATCAATACAATAGGCATGTGAATATTATTAAAACATATCAACAATCACTACCATGTTTTAGGTCTGAGCGTTAGCTTTCTAATGCTTCAAACATCATCAAAATCGGACTTACGAAATGAAAGTTATGACCAAAATCGTCGGGATGTGTAAACAATTCATTAACCGAACGTAAGAACAAAAACTTCACCAACATAGTAGGCATAGGAATAATACTCAATCAATTCACTTATCACCATCACATTATATCTCTTGGAGTCACCTTTCTAATGCTTTAAACCCCAACCCAAAATGATTCACGAGTTGAAAGTTATGATCAAAACCGTGCACGAAGGCGTTACTAAAAAGTTATTGTTTTCTAAATTATCCAACATAATTTTCATCTTCTTCAACCCCAAAAACGTCCATGAAATAATCTCCAAAATTATTTTATTCCTGAAACAAAGTTATAACCCTCTGTTTCAAATATCCAACGCTTCAAACGGCACTCGATTTGGACTTACGGATCAAAAGTTATGATCAAAACGATTTCAACCGAAAAACATAAAAAAAGGCTCGCGATTGCGACGGACAGAATGCAGAATTTTCTGCGTTTTTCATCGTTGGAGGCCTTTCAGACCTCCGATTTCGATTCCGTAAAAAGCCAAATGCTCAAAAAATTACAACCCATGTAATACTATAATTATATAAACTTAATTTACAGTTTTAACCCAATTAAATAATTTAATCACAACTTTAGAATTATGTCTAAAACCTTCGAAATCGCAACAATGGTGAATATAAGTTTAATCATCAAAACATAAAACTACACACATGTAAGACACATGAAATTCATCATATCATCATCATATAATAATCAACATAGCATCCAAATTCAAAATTATGAATCAAAATACTCAATCCTAAGGAGGTTAAGGGTTTCTCCATTCTATCATACCCTTTACTATTGCAACAAGTTCTCACCCTTACCTTAGATTTCCCAACAAGATACACACTTCAAGCTCTAACAATGGAGTTTTCCTTTATCCATATCTCTTTCCTCTTCTCACCACAAAATTCTATTTTACGTAAAACCCTCCAAACTCTCTTACTAACTTTTTTATCATTAACTTAATCCCCCTCAATTAGGAACTTCCACCATTGCCCTCACTTGTCATATTATTTACCACCATACCCCTCTTAGCTCTAATTTTCTTTTAATAAAATAATATTAATAATATTCTTCTTTTTCTCCATCATATTTCTACTCTTCTATTTTATTTCAACCAATTAAATAAAATAGTTATAGGCTAATTATTAAAAATTCTCATTATCCCCATTAAATAAGTAAAATAACTAAATTTTATTATTTAATTAAGATGCTCATATTCTAGTTATTTTATTTATTTATTTAATTAATTCGAATAAAACACTATTTATTTCAATCACTAATTAAAATTCTAATTAATTATCAACAACTCTATCAAACTCTTACTCTCTCCATATATCTATTTCAAGGATACCTACCCCCACAATCATACACAATTAATTTAAAACACCCATTAATCATATAAAAATCTAAATCGTTCAAATTAATTAATTAATTAAATTCGGAGTTTTACTGATGCAATTACCCAAAGGATGCCATGGTTCATGGTAAAGAAAATAGAAAAGTTTCCATGAAGAGATGCACTGATTTTTGCTACTGGTTCAGTGGTAATTGATTACCTTAATATGGGTAATCGGTTACTTGCCTCCAACGTGCAAAAATATTTGAATTTTTCATAGAGTAATCGATTACCTTAAAATGGATAATCGATTACTTCATCCCAGATTTGAAAAATAGCTTAAAAAATGAACTGTTATGATTTCTTTGATGCATAAAATTACTTCCAATGATTATGGCATGAATGAGACATGTTTTGAACACTTGTATAATCATCTAGAGGTCAAGTGTTATACCTATTCATTTGAAATACGAATCTTCATGAGTTTCATCGAGACTTGATCATTTAGTTGAAAACTTCCTTCATGAGCTTGAATCTTGATCAATCCTTTTTATTAATCAATCTTAGACTTGTAGAGAAGTTTGTCGTCATCAAAACATTTGAGAAGTCATGTCTTCATAATCTCCCTCTTTTTGATGATGACAACCCAAAAGAAAATGAAAGTTCGATCCAAGCATGTTTCTCTAGCAAATGCTCGCCCTTAATTTATGATTTAAGGAGTCTTTTGAAATCTGCATTTTGTTAGAGAGAAACCGAAAATAAAGAAATAACACAATAACAATCTCCTCTCCCCCTTTGCCATTAACAAAAAGTGTGAAATAAGTAACAATATGCAAATAACATACATCAAGCACCACATAACACAAGAATGAAACAAAAGATAATACAAACATAATATAAACCAAACTTAGTACGGAATGGAAAGAGAGAGATATAAAGTACCAATGCTGCAAACATAATATTCCTTGATCTTCACAAAAGTCTTCAAAAGAAGTATTCTGGAATTCTCCACCATAATCGCTTCTTATGGAGGCAATTCTTAATGATTTCTCATTTTGAATTTGCTTTGCATACTTCTTGAACGCTTTGAATGCATCACTTTTCTGCACTAAAAATAATGTCCAAGTATATCTAGAATAATCATCAACAATAACTAAAGCATATAAGTTACCTCCGAAGCTTCTTGTTCTTGATGGACCAAATAAGTCCATATGTAACAATTGTAGTGGCCTAGAAGTGGACACCACATTCTTGGGTGTGAAAGTTGATTTGGTTTGCTTCCCCTTTTGACAAGCGTCGCAAAGTCTATCTTTGATGAATTTTATCTTTGGCAATCCAATGACAAGGTCATGTTTTACTAACTTATTCAAGTGCTCCATGTGAATGTGAGCAAATCTCTTTATGCCATAACCATGAGTCGTTGTTATTTGCCACAAGACACTTAACCTTCAAAGAAACATCATCAAGGGAAATCATGAAAATATTATTAATTCGCTTACCTATAAGCATTACCTCTTGTGTGACTTCGTCTTCAATTAAACATTCATCTTTTGTGAACCTTATTTTGAATCCTTTGTCACAAAGTTGGCTTATGCTTAAGAGGTTGTGCTTTAGTCCTTCGACATATAGCACATCTTTGATGGATATGAAATTTGGTGCACCTACTTTGCCTATGCCAAGAATTATTCCTTTGTTGTTATCTCCATAAGTAACATAACCCTTGGTCTTAAGCATTATATCTGAAAATTTGTGCACATCACCAGTCATATGCTTGGAGCACCCACTATCCAAATACCAAAGATTTGATGTGGCCTTCAAGCATACCTACAAAACAAAATTAAGTTTTGTTAGGTACCCAAATTGCTTTGGGTCCTTCATAATTAGTATCTTTCTCAACCCATACATAATGCCTCTTTGCTACACTAAAGTTTCTAGCATAGCAAGCATTAGGTGTATGGCCAATAATACCACAATAAAAACAAGTTGGTTCAAAATTGCTTTTATATCTAGGAACATAAGACTTTTTCTTTGTAAACCTTTTCTTTTTAGGATGTTGATGCACAACTTTCGGTGTGTTGACTCTTTCTTTTGGAGATTGATCCTTAGGTCTAACAAAGATAGTTTTATTTGAACTTGATTTAGAAAATTTGGAGTAACCAAGTCCACTTTTGTCATTTGAGTACCTTTGTTGACTAAGAACCCCTTCCAAACCAATTTGTCCCTTTTCATACCTTTCAAGGACTCTTTTAAGTTGGACAATTTGGAAAGAGAGAGACTCACACTTTAGACATACAAAATTCTTCTTTTCACTAATCATTTTTTGTTTGTCATTTTCAAAATCTTTTTAAAAAATTTCAATCTTTTCTTCCAAGGAAGAAATTTGTTTCTTTTGAGATGATATAGTTTTATAAAGAATTTTGCATTCATTTAACAATTCATTAATTGAACCTTATGCATCATCATAAAAAAGAGAAAAATCATTATTAACCTCTTCTTCATCATCGGAATGATGAGAAGCCATTAGCGCCAAATTTGCACATTCCTCGCTATCCGATCCGGATGAAGAACTAATTTCATTGTCCTCCCATGCAACATATGCCTTTTTGTTCTTGAAATCCTTCTTGCTCTTGAATTCACCTTTCTTTAAAAGTTTAGGACATTCCGGCTTTATGTGGCCTTGCTTTCCACATTCGTAGCATGTTATATCTTGCGTAGATGTGGTGGTTTCCTTTTTCCTGAAATGTCTATTTTTTGAGCGTTAAAGGATTTATCATTTTTGTTAAAGAACTTACCAAGCCTTTTAACAAGGAGCATGAAATTCTCATCTTCCTCCAATGTGTCATCATCTTTATCTTCTTTTGAGTCTACCTTCAAGGCAATTCCTTTAGATTACTTTTCTTGACTTTCATGTTTATCAAGCCTACCAAGTTCTAACTCATGTTCTTGAAGTTTGCCAAAGAGTGATGCGGACGTCATTGTTGAAAGACTTTTCTTTTCGGAGATAGTCGTCACCTTCGGTTGCCATTCTCGAGTCAATGATCTTAGTACTTTAAGATTGAGATCGTCATTTGTAAATGTTTTTCCGAGAGCAATCAAGTGGTTAGTCAAGTGAACAAATCTCTTTTGTAGCGCCACGATGGATTCTCCGGGCAGAATTCTAAACATCTCATATTCTTGACTTAATGTATTCAACCTTGATCTCTTTACTTCGGCGGTGCCTTCATGTGTCTCCATTAAGGTGTCCCATATTTGTTTCGCCGATTTGCATTGAGATATGCGGAAGAACTCGTCCATGCTTAAAGCACTTTGAAGAATGTTTATTGCTTTCTATTCATTTAATAATTTTTTCTTATCATCTTCATCATACGAACTCTTTATCTTTGGAGTACCAATGCCATTGACCACACTCATAGGATTTGTGGACCATCTTCAACGGCTTCCCATATGCCTTCTCCTTGGGCTTCTAGATGTGCCTTCATACGAATCTTCCAAAAATCAAAATATTCTCCAGAGAAAAGTGGTGGTTTGTTACTACTTCCACCGTCTTTGAAAACCGGATTCGTGCTTGCGGAAGCCATGCAGATCTTTTAGGAACATGTTACCTATAACCTTCCCTGATGCCAATTGTAAGTTTAAGGAGTGCCTTAGAGGGGGGTGAATGAGGCACTTAGACGATTTTCCGGATTTTTTACGGTTTATTGATTTTTACTTTCTTGAGATGCTTATGTGATGAAAAGCGGTAAAGTGCGGAAAGTAAAGAACACCACGATGTATAGTGGTTCCCCTCACAGATCGAGAGTACTCCACCCTTCTTTCAACACAAAAGAGAATTCACTATAATGTTAGATTCTTATACAAGACATCTTAAGGCCTTTCTATCTAATTCTAACACACCAAGAACAATCCTCTTAGATTTACAATGTTTAAAGTCCAATCGAGACTTAAATTCTCACAAAAGGACCTCTTGCATCCACACACCGGATAGCAAGGATAAAACCTTATAAACTTATTCTTAACAATCCTAAAAATAAGTTGTAATCAAGAGATGCAGTTCTAAATTTTTGTAGAAGATGAAATAGTTGAAAATTTGAAGTATATCAATTGATCAATTGATCTTCTCCTTTGTAACACTTAATTCTCACAATAATTATACAAGTGTTCTTTGTATGGAATGAAACTATGATGCTTAAAAAAAAGTTTATGCAAGGTTTCACTCTTAAGAAAATTTGGAAGAACACTTAAAAAATGTTTGAAAGAATATGAGTAATTGATTTGAAATTTTTGCAAGGAGGTGAATTTGAAATCTAAAAAAATGATGTATATATGTTGTCTAAACACCTCCTCAAATGGATGCTGTAACACCCTAAACCTCACACATAATTTATCGCATAAATTAAATATAAAATAAAACCATGTAGGGTGTCACACATTCATAACACATATGACGTGCTCCGTAACACGGGTTTCAACAGTAAATTTCAATAAACACATTTGTAATAAGGATGTTTACACGACATCCTACTTATCTGAATCATACCTGGGATGTTTACACGACATCCTTCTCATCTGATCGGTATTATATATTCACAAAATAAGACATTCATAACTTGTCACTGCATGCTCACTTCCATTTTTAAGTATCATCGCAGCGGAATTATCATCACAATTATGGAAGATAAAGCAAGTAATAACATCTACTCTCAACTTCAATTGCAATAACAAAATAAGAGAGTTCTAATCAAACAACTCAACATCTTAAGAATTCTCAACAACAAAAGTAGTCTTATGACTTCAACATGATCAAACATAAGGAATAATATAAGCGTTTAACCCAACCCGATGTTACATGATCAAAGCAAGGTACCACTAGTAAAAGCGACAAAATAAAGAAGTAATCCAAGAGCTACCTTCCACTTACTTCAGCAATACTACTCTTGAGTATCTGCACGATGCCCATGTAAAGGCAACATTCAAACAGAAGGGGTGAGAATTTATTTCAATAATAATGATATAGAATGAAGAGTAGAGTACAACATCTACACAATCATGCACAACAATATATCACATTCTTACATCCAAATCATAATCAACATCATACACGACAACATCTCAATTATCATCAACATCATACAAAACCATATCTCAATTATCATTAACATCATATGCAACAACATCTCATCCAACAACACATCAACAACAATCAATACAAATGCAACACTTATGCAATGTACTCAACACCGACTCAACATGCACATGGTACCAAAATGAACACTCAGGTTCATCTCACTCCATGATCCCCACCATAGGATCGATTCCCTCTTGGAACCGGAGCACACCAAAATCGTTACCATCACCATAGGTAACACTTCACTAATCCCCCATAATAGGAATTAGCTACTGGCACCCGATCCATCACCATGGGATCGAGGCTCACCAAAAATCATTACCATCAACATATGTAACGCTTCACTAATCCCTCATAATAAGAATTAGATACTCGCACTCGATCCATCACCATAGAATCGAGGCTCACAAAAATTGGACCGAATCATAGACACCAAGATGCATGAGTCTCAAATAACATGCATTAACACAATAAGGTTCACCTAAAGGATCCCCACACACATCTCATCATTTATACATCACACCATTCATCATGCAACAACCAATTCATGTTACCATATGAATAATATCAATAAATAATAACAACTCATCAACATCTTAACATCATCGACATAACAACATAATTATTACACAATGATATTACAACAATGCAACGATTCATCAACCAAACGTATAAACCAATATATTTATCAATATAGTAGGCATGTGAATATTATTAAAACATATCAAGAATCACTACCATGTTTTAGGTCTGAGCGTTAGCTTTCTAATGCTTCAAACGTCATCAAAATCGGACTTACGAAATGAAAGTTATGACCAAAATCGTCGGGATGTGTCAACAATTCATTAACCGAACGTACGAACAAAAACTTCACCAACATAGTAGGCATAGGAATAATACTCAATCAATTCACTTATCACCGTCACATTATATCTCTTAGAGTCACCTTTCTAATTCTTTAAACCACAACCCAAAATGATTCACGAGTTGAAAGTTATGATCAAAACCGTGCACGAAGGCGTTACTAAAAAGTTATTGTTTTTTAAATTATCCAACATAATTTTCATCTTCTTCAACCCCAAAAATGTCCATGAAATAATCTCCAAAATTATTTTATTCCTGAAACAAAGTTATAGTCCTCTGTTTTTGATATCCAACGCTTCAAACGGAACTCGATTTGGACTTACGGATCAAAAGTTATGATCAAAACGATTTCGACCGAAATACATAAAAAAAGGCTCGCGATTGCGACGGACGAATGCAGAATTTTCTGCGTTTTTCATCGTTGGAGGCCTTTCAGACCTCCGATTTCGATTTCGTAAAAAGCCAAATGCTCAGAAAATTACAACCCATGTAATACTATAATTATATAAAATTAATTTACAGTTTTAACCCAATTAAATAATTTAATCACAACTTTAGGATTATGCCTAAAACCTTCGAAATCGCAACAATGGTGAATATAAGTTTAATCATCAAAACATAAAACTACACACATGTAAGACACATGAAATTCATCATATCATCATCATATAATAATCAACATAGCATCCAAATTCAAAATTATGAATCAAAACACTCAATCCTAAGGAGGTTAAGGGTTTCTCCATTCTATCATTCTATCATACCCTTTACTATTGCAACAAGTTCTCACCCTTACCTTAGATTTTCCAACAAGATGCACACTTCAAGCTCTAACAATGGAGTTTTCCTTTATCCCTATCTCTTTCCTCTTCTCACCACAAAATTCTATTTTACATAAAACCCTCCAAACTCTCTTACTAACTTTTTTATCATTAACTTAATCCCCCTCAATTAGGAACTTCCACCATTGCCCTCACTTGTCATATTATTTACCAACATACCCCTCTTAGCTCTAATTTTCTTTTAATAAAATAATACTAATAATATTCTTCTTTTTCTCCATCATATTTCTACTCTTCTATTTTATTTCAACCAATTAAATAAAATAGTTATAGGCTAATTATTAAAAATTCTCATTATCCCCATTAAATAAGTAAAATAACTCAATTTTATTATTTAATTAAGATACTCATATTCTAGTTATTTTATTTATTTATTTAATTAATTCTAATAAAACACTATTTATTTCAATCACTAATTAAAATTCTAATTAATTATCAACAACTCTATCAAACTCTTACTCTCTCCATATTTCTATTTCAAGGATACCTACCCCCACAATCATACACAATTAATTTAAAACACCCATTAATCATATAAAAATCTAAATCATTCAAATTAATTAATTAATTAAATTCAGGGTGTTACAACTCTCCCTCACTTAAGAAATTTTCTCCCTCGAAAATTACTTGAGGAAAATAGAGTCGGATATGACTCATTCATCTACTTCTCACGTTCTCAAGTCATGCTCCCATCAGCTGGTCCACCCCAAACTACCTTCACTAAGGCAATCTCTTTACCATGAATTTGTTTCACTTCCCGATCCTTTATCCACACGAGTGATACATCAACAGTCAGATTATCTCCCACCTACACATCATTTACTTGGATCACATGAGATGGATCCAAAATATATCTCCTCAACTGAGACACATGAAACACATCATGAAGATTAGTAAGCGGCGACGGCAAAGCAATCTGATAGGCCATCTCTCTTATCCTCTATAAAATCTGGTACGGACCAACAAAACACGGCGTAAGCTTTTGCGACTTCAAAGCTCGACCAAGACCAGTTACATGCGTAACTCTCAAAAACATGTGATCTCCCTCCTAGAACTAAAGTACTTTCCGCCTCTTATCATGGTAACTTTTCTGATGACTCTGCGACACTTTCATCATTTCTTGAATCATCTTGATCTTTTCAGTCGTCTAGTGAACAATCTCAGGTCCGAGCACAACACTCTCTCCTGACTCATACCAATACAAATAAGTTCCATACCTTCTATCGTACAATGCCTCATATGGTCCATTATGATACTAAAATAGAAACTATTGTTGTAGGTAAACTCAATCAACGACAAGTAGTTATCCCAAGTACCTCCTTGTTCTAACACACAATCCCTCAATAAGTCCTCCAAAGACCGGATAGTCATCTCTATTTGACCGTCCATCTACGTAAGATAAGAAGAACACAACTTCAGCGTAGTACCCAAAGTAGCCTACAGACTCTCCCAGAACCTCGATGTAAATCTCAGATCTCTATCTGACACAATACTTGAAGGATTACCATTCAGATTCACAATATTATCAATATACAATTCATTCAGCTTCTGCAAAGGGTAATCGATCCTCATCGGTAAAAAATGAGCCGATTTGGTCAATATATCCACAATCACCCAAATTGAATCGCATCCCTTTGAAGTCTTCGGTAAATTTGTTAAAAAATCCCTGAAAATACTATCCCATTTCCACTATGGAATATTCCTTGGTTGCATCAGACCCAACAACTTATGATGTTCGATCTTTGACTTTTGATAGGTCAAACAAGCATACACAAGTTTGGCATCCTTTTTCTTTATTCTTGGCTGTAACACCCTTCTACCCAAACGACATATTTAATTAATTTATCAGAGTACAACATGTAGAAGAGTTTACATTTCACATCATATAATACTTATCACATCAGAGAATAAAATTATTATTTATTTTGCTAAAATTTCGCAGCGGACAATATCAGGAATATGTCATGCATCATATGACAATTCATAAAATATCTTAACATTTAAATATCATAGACAACGTAAATCATAACTCGTTTATCTATCGAATCCCATAACCCCGGTGTCACATGACCAGAGCATTTGACTCGACTCTGTAGAATAACTCTACACTTATTCTTCAAACTTCAACAAAAGCTACTCTTCATTATCTGCACATTGCTCATCATAGATGAACATAAACACATGCAGAAGGGGTGAGAATTTCATTAGTAAACAATAATATAACGACAGAATATAATATAAACATATTGCACACATGTCAACACAGTTCCTCATCAATCATCATCATTATAATCACAATTCATGAACATCAACAAAACAACACATCAATTGCAATGCACACACCCATGCATGACTCAACACGACTCGGTATACCCATTTTGTGACCACTACAGGGTCACCACTCCCAGATTCATCACCATAGAATCCGAGTTCCCCGTAAGGAACCAAGCCTCTCAACAAGCCCGGAGTCAACAACATCATTGGAACTCAGTCCGTTCATCACTAGGCATCGGCCTTTCATGAATGCATGCACATCAACATGCATAATAATCATCATAGCAACAACAACATCATATAGTCATGTTATCATCATCATTAATAACATGATATACAACTCAACAAAACAACAACAACATTTCATCGATTTCACATCATTACATAACACATTTATTATTAAACATGTACATTCAACATGTAATCATCATAAACACCTCATACACCATCATATAATCACTATTAATTGTTATAATACAATTACAGCGACCTACTAAGAGTCTCGCAACTCAACGTACTCCAAACTCATTAACATCAGATTCTGGATTTATCAGTTCGCGCCGCCAACATAGGTTCGCGTCGCGAATAATCAATTTCGCTTCAGTTCGCGCCGCGAACGAAGGATCGCGTCGCGAACAGTGAATTACAGAACTCCTCTGAATCCTGCTCAGTTCGCGCCGCGAACTGAGCTTCGCGCCGCGAACGCGCGCGAACAGAACTTCCCTGCTACGAAAACCAGCGCAGCTTTGCCTCTTTGCTCGCTATAACTCACACCACACGGCTAACAATCCAAAATCAACATTCAACAGTTATATATACACAACATACTTCGATTACAATACATATAACGTCACAAAACTCACAGATCGGACAATTTCCCTCAAAAACCCCAACTTTCCCAATCTCCCTAAAATTCCCAAAATCTATCAACGATCCAACAGATATCGCGAAATTTCTCGCATATTAACGTTTAATAAGATTCAGACCCCTTACCTCTTTGGATTGAAGGAAACTCTGAGCACTCTTTGGCCTTTTCCTCTTCCTTCCCTTTCTCTTCTGCAGTTCTTTCTCTTTTTCTGACTCTGAAGCAAAACACGTGAAAACCAACTGAGTTCTCCTTTTGGCCTCTTATATCCAATTCCACCTTTACCCTTCCACTCTTCATATTCCATTTATTTTATTTATTTAATTATTATTAAAATAAATAACATCTATAATAATAATAATAATTCCCAAAATTTCAACTTTATTTAATTAAAATAATAACATAATATTAACTTAATTAAATAATTCTCTTATTTTAAATCGGGGTGTTACAACTCTCCCCCACTTTAGAAGTTTTCGTCCTCGAAAACATACCTCAAGTAAATAGAGTCGGATACGACTCCTTCATCTGATCTTCACGCTCCCAAGTCAAGCTCTCACCCGCTGGACCTCCCCAAACAACTTTCACTAGAGCAATCTTCTTACCTCTCAGGGTCTTCTCTTCTCGGTCATCTATCCGAATTGGCAACACCTCAACGGTCAAATTATCCCTCACCTGGATATCATCCAACTGAACAACATGCGAAGGATCCGCAATATATTTTCTCAACTGAGATACATGAAACACATCATGCAGATTAGAAAGCGACGGCGGTAAAGCTATCCGATACGCCACTTCCCCAACCCTCTTCAAAATCTGATACGGACCCACAAACCTCGGAGTAAGCTTTCTAGACTTTAAAGCTCTACCCACACCTGTCGTCGGAGTAACTCTCAAGAACACATGATCTCCCTCTTGGAATTCAAGTGCCTTTCTCCTCTTATCATGATAACTCTTCTGACGACTCTGAGAAATCCTCATTTTCTCCTGAATTATCTTAATCTTTTCAGTCGTCTGCTGCACAATCTCAGGTCCGAGTACAACACTCTCACCTGATTCATACCAACACAATGGAGTTCTACATCTCTTACCATACAATGCTTCGTATGGAGCCATACCGATACTAGCATGAAAACTGTTATTATAAGTAAACTCCACCAACGGCAAATAACTATCCCAAGAACCACTCTGCTCCAACACACAAGCTCTCAACAAATCCTCCCAGGATTGGATAGTTCTTTCAGTCTGACCGTCAGTCTGAGGATGATAAGCTGAACTCAACCTCAACTTAGTCCCCAATGCTTTCTGCAAACCTTCCCAAAATCTAGAAGTAAATCTGGGATCTCTATCAGACACAATACTGGATGGAATACCATGCAGCCTCACTATCTCCTCAATATACAACTCTGCCAACTTCTCTAAAGAGTGATTAATCTTCATCGGCAAGAAATGCGCCGACTTAGTCAATCGATCCACAATCACCCAAATAGAATCATTACCTTTCACCGTCCTCGGCAATCCCGTCACAAAATCCATGGAAATGCTATCCCACTTCCATTCAGGAATCTTCAAAGGTTGCATCATACCTGTCGGTTTCTGATGTTCAATCTTTGACTTCTGACAAGTCAAACAGGCATACACAAACTTAGCAACATCTCTTTTCATACCAGCCCACCAAAACAATTTCTTCAAATCTTGATACATTTTAGTTGCACCTGGATGGATACTCAATCCACTCCTATGGCCCTCTTCAAGAATACTCTTTTTCAATTCCGACACCTCAGGAACACAAACTCTACCTTTAAATCGCAGGATGCCATTCTCATCGATCTCAAAATTACCACCGTTACCCTGGTTAACCATAGTAATATGATCAACTAGAGCGACATCAACTTGCTGACCATTCCGAATATCTTCCAGAATTCCACTAGTCAACTTCAGCATACCCAACTTTACGCTATCAGCGGAAACTTCACAACCCAAACTCATATCACGGAACTGTTCAATTAACTCAAGCTCCCGAACCATCATCATAGACATATGTAGAGACTTTCTACTCAGTGCATCTGCAACTACATTAGCCTTACCGGGATGATAACTCAATTCAAAGTCGAAATCCTTCAGTAATTCTAACCACCTTCTCTGCCTCATATTTAACTCTTTCTGATCAAACAGATACTTCAGACTCTTGTGATCACTGAACACTTCGAATCTGGAACCATACAGATAATGCCTCCACATTTTCAACACAAATACAACAGCTGCAAGTTCTAGATCATGCGTAGGATAATTCCTCTCATGAACTTTCAACTGTCTAGAAGCATAAGCTACAACTTTACCATTCTGCATCAAAACACCACCAAGACCCATCAGAGAAGCATCACAATAAACAACGAAGGACTCACCAGGATTAGGCAAGATCAACACTGGAGCACTGGTCAACCGCCTTTTCAACTCAACAAAACTCGCTTCACAAGCTGCATCCCATACATACACTTGACCCTTCTTAGTCAACTGCGTCAACGGCAATGCCAACTTAGAGAAGCCCTCAATAAATCTGCGATAATAACCAGCTAACCCCAAAAAACTGCGTATCTCAGTAGCAGACTTCGGAGTCCCCCACTGTAATACAGCACCAACTTTAGCAGGATCAACAGAAATCCCACCACTCGAAATCACATGGCCAAGGAAACTCACTTCCTTCAACCAGAACTCACATTTAGATAACTTTGCGTATAATTTCTTTTCTCTTAACACCTGCAAAACAATTCTCAGATGTCCTGCATGCTCTTCTTCCGTCTTAGAATATATCAATATATCATCTATGAACACCACAACAAAATTATCAAGGTACGGATGAAATATACGATTCATATATTCCATAAACACACCTGGAGCATTAGACACACCGAACGGCATCACAGTGTATTCATAATGACCATACCTCGTACGGAAAGCAGTCTTCGCAATATCATCTGACTTCACTCGGATCTGATGATAACCCGACCGCAAATCAATCTTACTGAAAACATGAGCTCCAACCAACTGGTCCATCAAATCATCAATCCTCGGCAATGGATACCGATTCTTGATAGTCACCTTATTCAACTGCCGATAATCGACACACAACCTCATCGTACCTTCTTTCTTCTTCACTAACAATACTGGTGCACCCCAAGGAGAAACACTTGGACGCACAAACTTCTTCTCAAGCAATTCTTCAAGTTGCTTCTTCAATTCAACTAATTCAGTTGCCGACATTCTATAAGGAGACATCGACACTGGACTCGTACCTGGTACTAAGTCAATGGCAAATTCGACTTCACGTTCGGGAGGTAATTCACTTACATCCTCCGGAAACACATCCTGAAATTCACAGACAACAGGCAAATCTACACTCACCACTTTCTTATCCGCTTGCGGAGACGCAAATAAAGCGAATATCTGGGCTCCATCTTTCACAAATTCCCCCACCTGCCTAGCAGATAGAAATCTTGCCTCAACATTCTCACCAACTTCAGAAAACCGCACCGTCTTTCTATAGCAGTTGATAGACACGCCATAGAATTCTAGCCAATTCATTCCCAGAATAATATCAATTTGGTGCAAGGGTAAGCACACCAAATCAACCACGAACTCTCTCTCAAAGATCGTCAAATGACAACCTCGACAGACAACAGAAGTCTTCACAGAACCATTAGCAGGAGTATCTATCACCATACTTCCGCCTAGGGACGACATAATCACACCAATCCTGGTCGCACACTCATACGAAATGAACGAATGAGTAGCACCAGTGTCAACAATAGCAAGCAATTCAACATTATTAATCAAGCAAGTACCTTTAATCAGATTATCTTCTTTAGGAGCTTCAGCCCCACTCAGAGCAAACACCCTACCAGTAGTATGAGCTGCAGTAGCCGCCTTCTTCGGTTTCGAGCACTGCGAACTGATATGGCCTTTCTCGCCACAATTAAAACATGTCGGACCAGCATCCTTACATTCAGTAACTCTATGTCCAGCCTGACCGCATCGGAAACATCTCAGCACTTTCTTGGTACAACTATCAGCACGGTGGCCTGGCTCGCCACACTTGAAACACTTACCAGCTATGGGAGATCCTCCCCCACTTGGCTTCTTCTCATCTACCACTTTCTGCTTACCTTTCCCATTCGGAGATGCATAAGGACTACCACGATCCTTATTCTTCTTCTCACTAAGACTCTTGTAATGAGCTGTCCTCGCCTTGCTATCTTCATCAAATATCCTGCA
Source organism: Lathyrus oleraceus (assembly GCF_024323335.1). Classification (NCBI taxonomy): domain Eukaryota; kingdom Viridiplantae; phylum Streptophyta; class Magnoliopsida; order Fabales; family Fabaceae; genus Lathyrus; species Lathyrus oleraceus. Next base: position 204,004,264 of record NC_066581.1, on the reverse strand, counting down.
CTTATTAACCAGTGTAGGAAACCTACGGATCTCCTGGTAACCAATGCCTTGTTTGATCTCGGGACGCAACCCGTTCTCAAACTTGACACACTTGGATTCCTCAGCATCAGCATTATTATAATGAGGACAATACTGCACCAGCTCCTCAAACTTCGAAGCGTAATCAGCAACAGACATGTTACCCTGCTTCAGTTCTAGAAATTCCATCTCCTTCTTACATCGCACATCAGCAGGAAAATATTTCTCCAGAAAGGCCGTCTTGAACCTTTCCCAAGTCATCTCAGCACCTGGTACTGAAATTCTCTGGCGAGTGTTATCCCACCAGTTTTCAGCCTCTTCAGATAACATATGCGTACCAAACTGCACCTTCTGTGCTTCAGTACACGTCATCACTCGGAAAATCTTCTCAATTTCCTTCAGCCAAATCTGAGCACCATCTGGATCATAGCGTCCTTTGAATGTAGGAGGGTTATTCTTCAGAAACCTTCCCAAATTCCTAAACTCGTCGACCGGTGGATTTTGCTGCGCCTGCATAGCCTGCGCCATAGCAGTCAAAGCCTCAGCAATCGCACGGTCATTCTCTCCAGCCATACTCTGCATAACACAACTACAACTGTTAAATATCGACAGTGTCATTTACACTAATCGACCAACAGGGAAAACATCACATTATGACTCGACTGGACTGACCATGCTCTGATACCACTAATGTAACACCCTTCTACCCAAACGACATATTTAATTAATTTATCAGAGTACAACATGTAGAAGAGTTTACATTTCACATCATATAATACTTATCACATCAGAGAATAAAATTATTATTTATTTTGCTAAAATTTCGCAGCGGACAATATCAGGAATATGTCATGCATCATATGACAATTCATAAAATATCTTAACATTTAAATATCATAGACAACGTAAATCATAACTCGTTTATCTATCGAATCCCATAACCCCGGTGTCACATGACCAGAGCATTTGACTCGACTCTGTAGAATAACTCTACACTTATTCTTCAAACTTCAACAAAAGCTACTCTTCATTATCTGCACATTGCTCATCATAGATGAACATAAACACATGCAGAAGGGGTGAGAATTTCATTAGTAAACAATAATATAACGACAGAATATAATATAAACATATTGCACACATGTCAACACAGTTCCTCATCAATCATCATCATTATAATCACAATTCATGAACATCAACAAAACAACACATCAATTGCAATGCACACACCCATGCATGACTCAACACGACTCGGTATACCCATTTTGTGACCACTACAGGGTCACCACTCCCAGATTCATCACCATAGAATCCGAGTTCCCCGTAAGGAACCAAGCCTCTCAACAAGCCCGGAGTCAACAACATCATTGGAACTCAGTCCGTTCATCACTAGGCATCGGCCTTTCATGAATGCATGCACATCAACATGCATAATAATCATCATAGCAACAACAACATCATATAGTCATGTTATCATCATCATTAATAACATGATATACAACTCAACAAAACAACAACAACATTTCATCGATTTCACATCATTACATAACACATTTATTATTAAACATGTACATTCAACATGTAATCATCATAAACACCTCATACACCATCATATAATCACTATTAATTGTTATAATACAATTACAGCGACCTACTAAGAGTCTCGCAACTCAACGTACTCCAAACTCATTAACATCAGATTCTGGATTTATCAGTTCGCGCCGCCAACATAGGTTCGCGTCGCGAATAATCAATTTCGCTTCAGTTCGCGCCGCGAACGAAGGATCGCGTCGCGAACAGTGAATTACAGAACTCCTCTGAATCCTGCTCAGTTCGCGCCGCGAACTGAGCTTCGCGCCGCGAACGCGCGCGAACAGAACTTCCCTGCTACGAAAACCAGCGCAGCTTTGCCTCTTTGCTCGCTATAACTCACACCACACGGCTAACAATCCAAAATCAACATTCAACAGTTATATATACACAACATACTTCGATTACAATACATATAACGTCACAAAACTCACAGATCGGACAATTTCCCTCAAAAACCCCAACTTTCCCAATCTCCCTAAAATTCCCAAAATCTATCAACGATCCAACAGATATCGCGAAATTTCTCGCATATTAACGTTTAATAAGATTCAGACCCCTTACCTCTTTGGATTGAAGGAAACTCTGAGCACTCTTTGGCCTTTTCCTCTTCCTTCCCTTTCTCTTCTGCAGTTCTTTCTCTTTTTCTGACTCTGAAGCAAAACACGTGAAAACCAACTGAGTTCTCCTTTTGGCCTCTTATATCCAATTCCACCTTTACCCTTCCACTCTTCATATTCCATTTATTTTATTTATTTAATTATTATTAAAATAAATAACATCTATAATAATAATAATAATTCCCAAAATTTCAACTTTATTTAATTAAAATAATAACATAATATTAACTTAATTAAATAATTCTCTTATTTTAAATCGGGGTGTTACATTGGCCACCAAACATCTTCTTCAAATCTTAATACATATTAACATCAGGATGAATACTCAATCTACTTTTGTGACCCTCCTCAAGAATGCTCCTATTAAATTCGGGTACATTAGAAACACAAATTCTATCTCTGAACATCATCACACCATTTTCATCAACACACCTCCTAGACCCATCTTCGAAGCATCACAATACACAACAAAGGACTCACTTGGATTCGTCGAAATCAAAATTGGAGCAACCATCAACTTCTTCTTGAGTTCTTGGAAACTCTTTTCACAATGCACATCCCAAACATACGCTAGACCCTTTCGAGTCATCTGAGTTAACAACAATGCTAAATTTGAAAAACCTTTAATGAACTTCCTGTAGTAACTAGTCAATCCAAGAAAAACTTCTAATCTCAGTGGCAGACTTCAGAGTCTCCCATAGTAACACGACATCTATATTCGATAGGTCCACGACTATACCACCACTAGAATCACATGACCAAAGAAACCCACTTCCTTTAACCATAACTCGCATTTGGAAAAACTTTGCGTACAAATGGTTCTCTTTCAATGCCTACAATACAATTCTAAAATCACTCATAGCCTCATACTACCGCCCCTCTTCTTTCACTAATAACACTGACACATCCCACGGAGAAACACTTGGTTGAACAAACTTCTTCTCAAGCAAATCTTCTAGTTGCTTCTTCAATTCCCCAACTCTGAAGCAGACATCCTATAAGGAGTCATCGACACTGGACTAGTACGAGGTACTAAGTCTATAGAAAAATCCACTTCGCACTCTGGAGGCAAATCACTGATGTCTTCAAGAAACACTTCAGGAAATTTACACACTTCAGGAAGATCACGAACAACTCCCTATCCTCTAGCTTCCAACTAAGCTAACATCACACACACTTGTTCCATATCCTTCACGGATCCTCTCACTTGCTTAGCTGATACAAACGTCAACTCTTCGCCTCTATCAAATTTAAATTCACGCTCTAAAGGAAAGTTGCAGATATCTTTAATAAAACATCAAGAATCACACACCACTGGCATAACACTAGTCGTCGCACTTCTCTCTACTCTCCGAGAAACAACACTAACCATACCTGGTCGTTTTCCCTAAAGACTTCCCAACTTGATCGGCAGACAGGAATCTCGAATCACAATATCTTTAATGTTAGGAACAACATAACTTTAACATCGCTTGAGCTCTTGCAATCAGCGACACACTGCACAAACTTATCAAAACAATTGGTAAACACTTGGTTTAACTCCAACCAATTCATTTCAAGAATAATGTCAACTTGTTCTAACAAAATAAAACCAAACACATCCTCAGGGAACACGTCAGGATACTCAACACATCATTGGCTCATCTCTAGCCAAAACATCGTCTTCCCCCTCACAAGGAAGCGACCAACGAGAACACCTAACCGTATTCCCTCAAGGATCACACTATTTTTCTAACCAACACCATTCTCGAATCTAACTTCTCTTTGGGTTCAAGAAAAACACAACATTTCTCAAAACAGGTTAACTAGCCAACACTGCACTCTTGCATGCAACAACATAATGTCCAAGCTCGATACAATTGGTACATCCAAGAGAAGCAGACGCTTCTCCCCCACTTATTTCATTCCCAACCTGCAATGGAAAAAAAATAAGCATCGACAGTGTTCTCACACACATGTCGCATACTAGGGAACAAACATAATTGAACAACCTGGCCGGACGGACCGACCTGCTCTGATAACACTAATGTAACACCCTAAACCTTACACATAATTTATCGCATAAATTAAATATAAAATAAAACCATGTAGGGTGTCACACATTCATAACACATATGACCTGCTCTGTAACACGGGTTTCAACAGTAAATTTCAATACACACATTTGTAATAAGGATGTTTACACGACATCCTACTTATCTGAATCATACCTGGGATGTTTACACGACATCCTTCTCATCTGCTCGGTATTATATATTCATAAAATAAGACATTCATAACTTGTCACTGTATGCCCACTTCCATTTTTAAGTATCATCGCAGCGGAATTATCATCACAATTATGGAAGATAAAGCAAGTAATAACATCTACTTTCAACTTCAATTGCAATAACAAAATAAGAGAGTTCTAATCAAACAACTCAACATCTTAAGAATTCTCAACAACAAAATTAGTCTTATGACTTCAACATGATCAAACATAAGGAATAATATAAGCGTTTAACCCAACCCGATGTTACATGATCAGAGCAAGGTACCACTAGTAAAAGCGATAAAATAAAGAAGTAATCCAAGAGCTACATTCCACTTACTTCAGCAATACTACTCTTGAGTATCTGCACGATGCCCATGTAAAGGCAACATTCAAACAGAAGGGGTGAGAATTTATTTCAATAATAATGATATAGAATGAAGAGTAGAGTACAACATCTACACAATCATGCACAACAATATATCACATTCTTACATCCAAATCATAATCAACATCATACACGACAACATCTCAATTATCATCAACATCATACAAATGCATATCTCAATTATCATTAACATCATATGCAATAACATCTCATCCAACAACACATCAACAACAATCAATACAAATGCAACACTTATGCAATGTACTCAACACCGACTCAACATGCACATGGTACCAAAATGAACACTCAGGTTCATCTCACTCCATGATCCCCACCATAGGATCGATTCCCTCTTGGAACCGGAGCACACCAAAAATGTTACCATCACCATAGGTAACGCTTCACTAATCCCCCATAATAGGAATTAGCTACTCGCACCCGATCCATCACCATGGGACCGAGGCTCACCAAAAATCGTTACCATCAACATATGTAACGCTTCACTAATCCCTCATAATAAGAATTAGCTACTTGCACCCGATCCATCACCATAGAATCGAGGCTCACAAAAATTGGACCGAAGCCTAGACACCAAGATGCATGACTCTCAAATAACATGCATTAACACAATAAGGTTCACCTAAAGGATCCCCACACACATCTCATCATTTATGCATCACACCATTCATCATGCAACAACCAATTCATGTTACCACATGAATAATATAAATAAATAATAACAACTCATCAACATCTCAACATCATTAACATAACAACATAATTATCACACAATGATATTACAACAATGCAACGATTCATCAACCAAACGTATAAACCAATATATTTATCAATACAATAGGCATGTGAATATTATTAAAACATATCAACAATCACTACCATGTTTTAGGTCTGAGCGTTAGCTTTCTAATGCTTCAAACATCATCAAAATCGGACTTACGAAATGAAAGTTATGACCAAAATCGTCGGGATGTGTAAACAATTCATTAACCGAACGTAAGAACAAAAACTTCACCAACATAGTAGGCATAGGAATAATACTCAATCAATTCACTTATCACCATCACATTATATCTCTTGGAGTCACCTTTCTAATGCTTTAAACCCCAACCCAAAATGATTCACGAGTTGAAAGTTATGATCAAAACCGTGCACGAAGGCGTTACTAAAAAGTTATTGTTTTCTAAATTATCCAACATAATTTTCATCTTCTTCAACCCCAAAAACGTCCATGAAATAATCTCCAAAATTATTTTATTCCTGAAACAAAGTTATAACCCTCTGTTTCAAATATCCAATGCTTCAAACGGCACTCGATTTGGACTTACGGATCAAAAGTTATGATCAAAACGATTTCAACCGAAAAACATAAAAAAAGGCTCGCGATTGCGACGGACAGAATGCAGAATTTTCTGTGTTTTTCATCGTTGGAGGCCTTTCGGACCTTCGATTTCGATTCCGTAAAAAGCCAAATGCTCAAAAAATTACAACCCATGTAATACTATAATTATATAAAATTAATTTACAGTTTTAACCCAATTAAATAATTTAATCACAACTTTAGAATTATGTCTAAAACCTTCGAAATCGCAACAATGGTGAATATAAGTTTAATCATCAAAACATAAAACTACACACATGTAAGACACATGAAATTCATCATATCATCATCATATAATAATCAACATAGCATCCAAATTCAAAATTATGAATCAAAATACTCAATCCTAAGGAGGTTAAGGGTTTCTCCATTCTATCATACCCTTTACTATTGCAACAAGTTCTCACCCTTACCTTAGAGTTCCCAACAAGATACACACTTCAAGCTCTAACAATGGAGTTTTCCTTTATCCCTATCTCTTTCCTCTTCTCACCACAAAATTCTATTTTACGTAAAACCCTCCAAACTCTCTTACTAACTTTTTTATCATTAACTTAATCCCCCTCAATTAGGAACTTCCACCATTGCCCTCACTTGTCATATTATTTACCACCATACCCCTCTTAGCTCTAATTTTCTTTTAATAAAATAATATTAATAATATTCTTCTTTTTCTCCATCATATTTCTACTCTTCTATTTTATTTCAACCAATTAAATAAAATAGTTATAGGCTAATTATTAAAAATTCTCATTATCCCCATTAAATAAGTAAAATAACTAAATTTTATTATTTAATTAAGATGCTCATATTCTAGTTATTTTATTTATTTATTTAATTAATTCGAATAAAACACTATTTATTTCAATCACTAATTAAAATTCTAATTAATTATCAACAACTCTATCAAACTCTTACTCTCTCCATATTTCTATTTCAAGGATACCTACCCCCACAATCATACACAATTAATTTAAAACACCCATTAATCATATAAAAATCTAAATCGTTCAAATTAATTAATTAATTAAATTCGGAGTTTTACTGATGCAATTACCCAAAGGATGCCATGGTTCATGGTAAAGAAAATAGAAAAGTTTCCATGAAGAGATGCACTGATTTTTGCTACTGGTTCAGTGGTAATCGATTACCTTAATATGGGTAATCGGTTACTTGCCTCCAACGTGCAAAAATATTTGAATTTTTCATAGAGTAATCGATTACCTTAAAATGGATAATCGATTACTTCATCCCAGATTTGAAAAATAGCTTAAAAAATGAACTGTTATGATTTCTTTGATGCATAAAATTACTTCCAATGATTATGGCATGAATGAGACATGTTTTGAACACTTGTATAATCATCTAGAGGTCAAGTGTTATACCTATTCATTTGAAATACGAATCTTCATGAGTTTCATCGAGACTTGATCATTTAGTTGAAAACTTCCTTCATGAGCTTGAATCTTGATCAATACTTTTTGTTAATCAATCTTAGACTTGTAGAGAAGTTTGTCATCATCAAAATATTTTAGAAGTCATGTCTTCACAGATGGAACACGCGCAGAGAAAAGTAGTAAATCAAAAGGGAATCTAGCAAAGCCAAAAAGGAGTGTCAAGGTGGTTACACGTAGCATTGATAAATGAAGTGTGAGGCCATATGGGAAGAATAAAGAGATATTGATGCCAATCTTTCATTGCATAAAATCGGACGAAGAAATGGATCAAAGCAAGTAAAAAAGGAGCAACAATGAATATGAAAGATGAAAGAATGAGGAAAAAATAGCTAAGTGTGAAGAAATTGGACTTAGTGAAAACTAAGGTGAAAATGGAGCAAAAACGTGCAACCACTGGAATAATCACGCGTATCATCACGCGCGATGCAGATCATCACACGCACGATGGCTCCTTTTCTGGGATTTTCTTACGCGTTATGGTCCATTTTGAAGCCAATAAAAGGGTATTTTCTGCACTTTCACAAGGGTTACGAAAATTGGCATAAAGAGCACAATTTTGTAGCATCAGAAGTGGTTTTTGAGAGCATTTGGAATCATTGGAGGTCAAGACTTCAAGGGATATTATATGTTATTCTCTTCAATTGTCTTTGGTATTATAATTTGAATTATGAGTAACTAAACTCCTCTAGGTTAGGTTGTGTTATGATGAACTTATTTCAATATTATTGGCAATATTTTTATTTTACTTTACATGAATGCTTTAATTTATTATCCCATTCAATTGTCTCTCATTCGTAATATTTTTCATGTGAGATACTCTTTGAATATGATTTTGGGCACATAGGGATTACTGACCATTAATATATGTGTTGGACCTAGGGCAATTGTCATACTTATGCTGGTTAATTAGGAATAGGAAACGTCGAGTAATGGCTAGTGAATTAACGCTCTGTTAAATCGCCTAATCTTGCTTACGCTAGTGGACTAGGGACAGAAAGCTCTGAGTAATTATTAGTGAACTATTTCTTGAGGGATCGATTATAGTGATTTTGTTAATTCGTCGTGGAACTATAGTGATGCAACCATTCATGTGAGGCATCAAACATCAATAATAAAGAAATAGTGGATTCAATACACAACCTGATCGCTTTCATAATTATGTTTGAACTCTTTGTTATTTTTGCTTTGAAATCTGAAATCCCACCCCCCCTCATTTACTATATTCTACGCATTTCACACTTTTTGTCTTGTTAAAAAGCAGTCCCTCTGTGCTATACCCTAATTTTTACCCCTAAGATCCCATCACATTTTAATCATTTGCATAGCATCAAACATCTCATGTGTGTGTCTTTTATGCATTACTAACCTTATGAAAATACAAAAATATGTTTTGTCTTGTTTGATTGTTTCACATGGTAGGTGTGTTGGGTTAAGAAGCTCAAGTGATTGATGTAACAACCCAATTTTTAGTATTTATTTATTATACTATTATTACTTATGTGGAGTGTTAATTAATTATTTAGTTGATAGGAGATATCATGAATAATTGAATTAATTAACTTGGTGGATATATGGTGTTAGTTTAATTTATTTGAATTAAATAGAGATATTTAAATATTAGGTCTTATTGGGCCTATTAATTAAATTAGAAGTATAATGACTTAAGCCCAAATAGAATACTAATATAAATAGTAAGAGGTGAGGAGAGTGAGAATTAGGATTCATTTGATCATTGAACGCAATAGAGAAAGAGGAGAGGAAAAGTAAAGAGAAGAGCTAGGATTTCCAGAAAATTGAAGAGGTAAGGGGGGAATCCTTATTGTTATGGGTTAGTATGATCGGGTCAATGGGTAGATGTATGTTTAGGTTAAAATCCCTAATTTTGCATGGTTTTGGAATTGTTAGGTCTTGATGAATATTCTCGATTTGTGGTGATTTGATTGAGTTAAAACTGTAAATTAATGTCATATACTTAGAGTATTGTATGAGTTATAATTTTCTGAATGTGTAGCTTTTTACGGAATCGAAATCGGAGGTCCGGAAGTCCTCCAACGATGAAAAATGCAGAAAATTCTATATGTTGTTTTACAGTAACCGGTTACTCACCGAGCGTTACCCGGTTACTTGCTTAAAAATCTGCATCCTGTTAAACTGAGTAGCGGGTTACCCACCGAGCGTTAACCGGTTACTTGCTCAAAAATCTGTTAATTCTGTTTTACAGTAACCGGTTACTCACCGAGCGTTAACCGGTTACCACTGTTTGAAAAGGGAAAAATTGAGATTTAAATGCTGTATTTATTTTGAAATGCAATCTAAGTGTGTGTAGTTGATAATTAGCCTATATTTGTGAATGATATACTGTTATGAATGTGTATATATACCATTGTTGGATTGTGAATGATATATTGTTATGAATGTTTATATGTACCATTGGTGGATTGTGAATGATATATTGTTATGAATGTGTATATGTACCATTGGTGGATTGTGAATGATATATTATTATGAATGTGTTTATGTACCATTGGTGGATTGTGAATGATATATTGTTATGAATGTGTATATGTACCATTGGTGGATTGTGAATGATATATTGTTATGAATGTGTATATGTATCATTGGTGTATGATTCATAGAGTTGAATTATGGTGATATGTGGAATGTTAAGATGGTAGAGATGATCTTAATTGCATATGTATTGGTATTTGTACATTCATTCATGGCATGGTCGGCTTCATTGTGGAAGCGGTGAAACTGTGGGTTCACAAGGTATTAGACGTTGATCCTTAATTGGAAATAGGCGTAGCAGACGTTGATCCTTAATTGGAAATAGGCTTGGTAAATAGACGTTGATCATTAATTGGAAATAGGCGTAGCAGACGTTGATCCTTAATTGGAAATAGGCGTGGTAAATAGACGTTGACCCTTAATTGGAAATAGGCGTAGCAGACGTTGATCCTTAATTGGAAATAGATGTGGTGGTTTGGATTCTAGATATTGAATCGGAAAGCGGTGAAACGTTGGGTTAACATTATGGTACCACATGCATAGAGTTACATGTCTTGCATTGAGTCACATTAGAGTCATGTGATAGTTGAATGTTTGCATTGTTATGATTGTGATGTGTGTATGAGATATGGTAATTGAATTTGATGATGTTTGGATACATAGCTTGACAACATGTGTGATTATGTGATAATTGTAGTTATGTGTATATTTGAGAATATAATATTGGATTTTAATATTGTACTCCTTGAGTTTTTATGTGTGTTTGAAACATGTGAAATAGATGTTGATGAATATTATTTACATGGTTATATGAAGTGTGATGAATTCCTTTAATTGTTGATTTAATCATTGTGCCTTATTATACTTCTTCATAATGATTTGAATTCTCACCCTTTCTGTTTGAATGTTACCTTTACATGGGTATCGTGCAGCTACTCAGGAGTAGTATTGCTGAAGTAAGTGAACGGTAGCACTCGAGGTTAGCTGGAGAGCTTCGGTGCTTTGTTTTAGAGACTAAGTAGCGAGTCAATGCTCTGGTCATGTAACACTGGGTAGATTCGTAGTATTGAACTCATATCTTGGTTGGATATGCATTATGTTATTACTTGTGAACATGTTTATTTGAAGAGGTTATTGAGATATGATCATGGTATGGGACATGGATCATTTTATGAAATGCATGAGTATTCATTATTTTCCGATGCGAACGCATATGCTTGAATATTCATGATAATTGAAATGTGTTATTTTAAATGACCAGGTGTGTTGTATATTGATGATGAATGATGTTGGTTTTTGAAAGCTCTTAGTTTTTGAAAACGTCGATGTGACGCCCTTTTGTTTATATGCGTGCTTATTTACTCTGATTATATGTTAAGTATTTTGGGGTAGAAAAAGGGGTGTTACAATTGACTGGTCAAGATTATGGGAATTCCTCAATAATTTAAGATTCTCATTCATTCATAATAGTCAAGTGATTTCCATTCATCATAATCAAGTTCAATATTTCATCCATTCAAGATCAACAAGTTCCAAATTCATCTGATGCCTAAATTAGTTTTTTGATTAAGATTTCCTTGATGTTGACTTTTTAGCCAAGACATGATCTAATGGTTTGAAATATGATTCAAGGTCCTCAAGTGCTTCATTATTATCCATTCATGTGCTTCAATTGGCTAAATAAGTTTGATTCATTGATCATTGAAGATTTGTAATTCATCTGATGAAAAGTCAACTATTCAAGGTTAAAGTTTGACTTTTAAGATTTTTTGGTCAACCATGGGTTTATCAAGTCAAGAATCATGAAAATATGGTTGATGAATTCATTTAATCAAGTTAAATCAAGAAAATCAATAAAAAGTTCAAGAATGTCAAATTTAGGGTTTTCAAAATTTCTCCAAGTTATGAAATTACATGTTCGTGAAGCCCACTTTACAGGTTTGTAACTTCTTCCTCGAGTCATCATTTTTCATGCTCAAAGTATGTACTTGGAGATGATGTTCCATACTTCAACTTTGTAGAAATAATGAACCAAATATCTCATAATGATTGGAAGATATAAAGTGATGAAGATGAGATCTCAAAGTTGTAAAATTGTTCAACACTTGGAAAATTTTCCAAGTGTTTAGCAGTTAAGATTGTCAAAGTTGATGGCCAATTATCTCCATGATCCAAGATGAATCTCTTCAAATTTCCAACATTAAAGTTGTAGAGGATTGGAAAATCTTTCCAAAGTGCCCATTAACATGAATTTATCACACTTGAGCTAGGAGTTTCGAAGAAGGAGAGTCACCATGTTAGACCAAATTGAAAGTCCATCTTCATGTCAAGTTTCATGTTCAAACCAAAGCCAAACCTCAATATCTTACTTTGCAGCCTATGATGCTTATAAATCTCAGAATAATGAGTGTTTTTCATAAACCATTGATGCATTACAGAAAGGCTTGAACCATTATCCAAACAACATACCATTCATGGATCATTTTGCCATAAAGCTTTATTGTCATTTCCATAAAGATCACTTTTCTCAACCACTTTTGCTTGGAGCTTTGTAAATAGATCTTGCTTTGATCTTAATCTATCTAAACACCAAAAGAAAAATACTTTTTTACTTTTCACCATTTTTTTAGATTTGATCCAAAGTCCATCAAACAATACCAATAACTACTACACCAAATCTGAATTCATCCACTATAAAAGGAGGCTTCACTGCAATGCTCTAACACACAAAAAACATCCATCATCAAGAAAGAAAGAACATTGAATCATTCTTACACTCTTTCCATATTTTCACGCAATGAAGCTAGAAGGATCATTATTTCTCATCTGGAAGTGCTTTTGAAGGTGCAACGGACACACCCCGTTAGGTAAAAAAAGCTCATTTTGATCTCACTCATAAAAGTATCATTTTCACTCATTCTTGTTACCATTATGTTTGTTTTGAACATGAACTCCCTCATAAAAAGCTCATTTATTTTGTTATTAAGATTTTAATTTTATATTAAAAAATCCAAAAAAAAACTTTGTTATTTATTCCTTTTTATTTTTTCAGTTAAGTATGCTTTGATTCAATTTTGATCTTTATGTAAGATGTATTCTTCTATGATTGCCCTGTACAAAAGTGTTCATCAAAATACATGTTTTGTCATCATAAAAAAAGTGGAGATTGTTAGAACAAGATTTAATTATGCATCTATACCTTGAGTTTTGATGATAACAATGTTGTATTTGTGTGAGAACAATTTTGATACCCTAATGGTTTGTTATTGTATACCTTTAACAACCAGTTCTAATTTTGAATATATGACGTGCAACGTCATCAGTTTCTGAATAATGTGTTCCAAATCCGCTTATGCGCCATCTATTAGAAGTTTTGAAAGATGTTCAATATTGATGCTGTAATGACCTTTCTGCTTATGTACCGATTCACTCCTGAGAAGCTTCTGAGGAGACACTATGTTGCTGCTGTAATGTTCTCTCAGTTCATGCTTCTGGATGTGACTCTGTTCACAAAACTTCTGAAGAATGACAAGCTTCTGAAGTTGTGTTACGTAGTTGAAGATTTTGAAGATCTCAAGTCAGACGATTGAAGTTATCAAGGTTCTAAATGAAGATTCTGAAGACTTTTAAGATTCTGAAAATCTCAAGCCAGACTACTGACGCTGTCAAGGTTCTGACCAAAGATTCTGAAGTTTCTGAATCCAACTTTATGTTTCTTCATTTCATGCTTCATCAACTTTCATCAGAAGCCAATGAGCTTGATGATAAGATCAAATGTGAACATGATCAAATAGTACATAATACAAATCAAATATCCTTTCCACTACCTGATTTCATGGGCAAGGACAATACTATACATCACACCTCTCACTGATTTTATGGGCGAAGAACAATACACAATATCACTCCTCTCCCATCCAACAATGGACATCCGCTCTATGAGCTTTTCCCTTTTTACCCTCTAATGGTCTTCTTCTTATACTATATAAGTGGGACATGGAGACATGAAAAAAATGCTGGTGACATAATATTTTGACAAGTCTATTTCTTTGTGAAAAACTATCATTCTTTTGTACACAATCTTTCTTTAAGTGTTTGTTTATCATTTGTATAAAATCTGCTTGAATAGAAGTAACTTGTAGCACACGAAATATTATTCAAACTGCTTGTTTGATTCCTTGAGGAGGTTATCCTTGAGAAGACAAAAAAAGTTGTTCTTTGTGACTCCTTAAGGAGACTAGGATATAGTTGGATCCTTGAGAAGACAAAAAAGGTTATTCTTTGTGATTATTATAATCTGTTGATTATAATGGATTAAGTCCTTGTGTATAAGGCAAAATCATCTTGGCGGATGAACTGGAGTATCTTTGAGTTTCAAGCGAATTAGGATAAAAATACTTGTGTTTTTATCTATTTGTTATTAACCTGTTATTGGTGTTCTTGTTTTGGAAAAAACTTTTTCTTGTAAAACCCAATTCAAACCCCAATTTCTTATATTTTCACACCTTCAATATTATCTATTATGCATTTAGTAAGATATGCAATACTACTATATTTTGAGTTTTTTTTATAATATTACTTTTGTATTGTCATCTTATGACATATGTTTATTGTTCTTTTCGATCATAAAATGTTACTTGATGGTGAATTTAATCATGTCTAGGGAGATTCGAGATTAGAAATCCTCAATAATTTGTTACTCTGAGTGAGTAGGGGTGGTACTTGCATGCACTCTGACGCCCAAGTCAATGACTATTGTGTGTGAAAGGTATATACATTAGATAATTTGTGCGTACTTTGATTTGACATATGTTATCCATTATATAGAGATATCTCTAGAGTTTTTGGAGACCTAGAATCGCTGGTCGAATCATCATCGTTCATACATACTGATATGAGAGTATAATTCGTTATGGTATCTAACAATCATTTTCAATCATTTGCTTGGGTCAAGTACTTTCTTAGGGCGGGTATGTGGCTATTCCCGAGGTTCTAGAGCATTTTTTGGATTACAGATGTGAGAGTAATATTTCGTCCTTTGACATCATATTAATGATGTCATTTATATAATCATCATGAATGCCATTTGATTTATTGAGCATATGTTTGGGCCTCATGTATCCTTAGGGTTTGCCAATGGATTTGGACTGGGTAGGAACATTGATGTTTATGTAAAATAAAAGTTCAAATATAAGCAAAACAAGTATTTTGTTATAAAACACAAGTTCAAATTCTATTATCCAAACATCAACGAGAGAGGGATGGGGGGATGTTTTGCATGTTCATATCATATAATTCGATCGTGTGTAAAACATGTCAATTTTGAATTTAGATTATATAATCTGTAGAATATGAACCATATCAAAATGAGATTATGTGTTCCAAAACGCAATGACAAATTCTATGGACTACAATGCACATAAACTTGTATAATTTGATGCATTTGATTCACTTTAATTTTACAACACAAACAATAGGCTCTTTTACCCATACTCAATTAAAATAAACTCTAACCTTACCGCAGTCTAATACAAAAATGAGAATCCTCCATAGTTGTTTTAGATCTAGGGTCAGTCTAACCATTTTGGAGATCTAGTTCTAATTTAAAAATGAATAATTTTTTATATAAAAAAATATAATTATAATAATTAAAAATAACACATAAAAAATATAATTGTATATTAATAAAATAAAATAAAATAATAATTATTTTGATTTTGATCAATCTTTTTTTTAATATATTGGGTTTCTATTATAACTTTTTTTTAAAAAATTTATTTGATTTTTTAATAATATTTTTTATATTTTTTAATATTAATATAAAAAAATAGGTTTTTTAAAATTTTGGAGTCCTCTAAAATGTGGGATCCCGTGCTGTAGAGCCTGTTGTTCCTGCATAGGGCTGTATTTGATACGAAGAATCAACTAGACCAAATGAATTTCGTCTAAATCACCACGACACATGAATCGTTGTTTATTAATTGATGATGGTGGACATGTTTAACTTATCTAACATGCAATTTAAAACATAGATGATGTAAATTGTAATAACTATATTATCCATACAATATCAAATATTATACTAAAGATCTGATCGAGTTAGACAATAATATTTGTTTGGTTTATCAAATCAAACTTGATTCACTCTATAATATCGATAAAATTACAACATGTATGGTTAAATCTAATAATTAATAGGTGTTTAATTGATGTTACTAATATATTATTGATGTATTTTTTAATTCTAAAATTTAAAGTGTTTTTGAATTTTCAATGAATTTCTAAAATAATTGAAAAAATATTGGGTTGCGGTGGGGGAAAGAGTTTCACTGGAATATGTCTATAGTGTCCTTTTTTACATTTCATTTCCTTTTGTTATGAGCATATGATATGGTTTATGTTCACTTGGAGTGTGTTTGGCCATAAGAGGCTCGCTCCTCTATGCTTTTTACAATCATTTATGTAGATTTGCCACATAGATGCGTGTAATTTATAAATATTCAATGTATTTCATCAAAAAGTAGTTTGTGAAAACAAATTTCTCTACGTCACTTCTAAAAACTGTTGTTTTATCCCCCACTTGTCAACCAACTTCACCACTTGAATTGTACCGGCACTTCTAGCACCGTAAGGAAACCTCACAAACTAGGAATAAGATACTCCTTTTTTTTTTTCTTTTGACCAAAAGTAACCCTACTTTTTATTTAAAATAAAATATATTTAATTATGAAAAAATAGAATATACAATATAAAATAATTTTAACTTGGTCAATGTGTATTTTATTACATATGATGCAGTATTGAGACAGGATAAAATATTTTTACTGACGAAACATATCAATTAATTTCTTTAATTATAAAATTAATTTGTATATTTTTATCCATTTTTAATTCTCATATTATTAAATTAAAAATGACATAATATATTATAAATAACATAATAAATGATTCAATGATATATAATTAATTACCATACACTGTCAGCGTAAAAATACTTATACGGTCGATTTGTCATCATCACCCGTTTGCATTATTTTATAGATTTTTAAAATAAAAGTCAAACTTATTTCAATATCCAACGTCTCAGATTAACTGATGGTGTAAAATTCTTTTACACAGTTAATATATTTCAATTAAATTCATATTTAATTATTTATATATTATTATAATAATTTTTGATAGAAATTAAATATTCTCTTGCTCTAAAGACTAATCTATTGAATTGAGAATGATTACATTAAACAATACAATTATCGAATTCGAAATCAAAATATCTTTATTATATTAAAAATAAATATAAATAATTTATGAAATAAAAATTAAATATTTATTTTTTTTAGAGATTAAAGGTAGTGCACTGTCGGTGTAAACTTTCTTTACACCATCATCCAATAGAATTATAACGTTCTGCCATATCATATCAGTATTTTAAAATTAAACGTGTGATTTGGCGGAATACACATCTCTGATTGGTTGACGGTGTAAAAATAATTTACATTGTCAGTGCATAGTCTTTTTTTTTTTGTATTTTTTATTTATAAATTTATAAAAAATTAAATTATATTTAAAATGCATATTAATATTTTTAATTCAATAAATCTGACTGAATTGTAATTAAGAAAATAAAATAAAGAGAGAAATATATAATTTACCAAAATGAATATATGAAACAAAAAGAAGAAGCTTCATAAGCACCCCACAAGAAAACAGAAACCAACAGGTCCTGCCTGCCCTTGAAGGTTTGTAAAATCAAAGCCGCCCCTTTTGCTTTTCTTCTTTCTTTTGCGCCTACAAATATGATTTTCTTCCTCACATTTTCTTCAATAGCTCTTTTCCCTATTCCATTTTCATTCTCCTTTCATAACAACAATAACTAACTCTCTTCTACCAAAATCAAATTCATCTTTTTTTTAAGGTTCAATCTCTCTAAGGTAACTCTAACGCTCACCGTTACAACCTCTTCAAGATTTCATCTTTTTTCACATTGCGATCCTGGTTTTGTTCTTTTTTTGTTTTTAATCAACTAGGTCTTGTTCTGTTTCATACTTTGATCCAACTTCTCTTAAAAATTTCCCATTTTTATGTTTTTTTTTTCAATTGATATTTTACTTTTTAATGGTAGTTTTAAATATATTGTTAGATCCCTTATATTTGCTATGGTATTCATATTTTTTTTGATATGGTTTTAGGTCAGGGTTTAAACCAGGATTATATACAAATTTCTATATGGTAAGGATCCCTTTCAATTCAGAATGCTAATAGATTGTGATGTTAAAATGTGGATCAAAGTGATTTTGTTATCATGTGTATGATTTAATTTTTCTATGGTTGTGATCACTAGGGAGAAGCACCAGCATTCCTTGTTGATGACCTTCAGGATGGGCCTCTTAATGGCCTTGAATTAACAAATGGAACTTGCAAAACAACGACTACCGTCGGCGACAAAACGGTAAGATTATACTTTATGCTATGGTGATATGAAGATCATCTTTTGTTATGTATGTATGTATGTTATTCATTGATTAGGTAATAGTTAGTTAGTCAATTTATGCCTAAAACAAAAACTGGGCCTCCATGTGTTTGACAGTATGTCACTGTTGGAGCTGATGATGGAACTTTGTCCATTGACGTTCAAATTTTTGACCCTAGTCTTGGAGAATGGTCAGTTTGAAGTTTCTTAGCTTCATAGATGTTTTTGTAAGGCTTTTGTTACTGATAATCTTTTTGGATTGCGCAGGGTTTACCCAACTGTGTTAGGAACCAAACCATTGTCATGCAAAGGCCACTCGACCGTGCTTTTTGAGAACCGGATTCTTGTTCTTAAGAAGGGTTCTAAACCAGATGATCAAATATGGTTCCTAGAGGTGAGTGAGTATATGAAGGGACTATAGTAGTGCATTGTAGATTTCTAAATTGTATTATAAACTATGAAGCACCGACATGGTAATATTTTGAGAAGAAGACATAATTGAATGTATTTACATGTGTCGATGTTGTTGTTGTTGTTGTTGTCACTATCATGTCTTTGATCAGAAGTGTCGGTGCTATGGAACAAATGCTAATTCTTTTGTAACTGTTACCAGGTGGACACTGAATACGTTAGGCAGCAGCGGAAAAAATTGGGGACAGAGGTTGTTGCATGGAGTAAGGGTGTGATTGGCAATGCAGAGAAACCTATTGTTATTAGTGGTCCTTCTGGAGTCGGTAAAGGAACACTGATATCAATGCTCATGAAGGAATTCCCATCGATGTTTGGTTTTTCTGTGAGCCACACCACTCGTGCTCCGCGGGATATGGAGAAGAATGGGGTCCATTACCATTTTACTGAGAAGAGTGTGATGGAGAAAGAGATTAAAAATGGAAAGTTTCTCGAGTTTGCTTCTGTACATGGTAATTTGTATGGGACCAGTGTTGAAGCTGTTGAAGTTGTGGCTGATGCAGGAAAAGTAAGTTCCTTCTACTTTACTATTATTCTAATTCATTTGATCTGAATCATGAGTATTAGAACAATTAATTGCATGTATGTTTGTGTGCAACATTCTATCTAAAGCTTTGTTAGAGACCGGCATTACATTAGAATAGGCTAAATCTCAATGGTATGATTAGATCTCAACGGCATGATTATAATACTTGCAGAGATGTATTCTTGATATTGATGTTCAAGGAGCAAGATCAGTGAAGGCTAGTTCTCTTGAAGCCATATTCATCTTTATCTGCCCCCCATCAATGGAAGAGCTTGAGAAGCGCCTTCGTGACAGGTGAGTAGTGGCCGCTTAGTGATGCATATTTAATTTTCATTCGCTCTGAAATTTAGGCTTAACTTAATGCTTTGAAACCAGAGGGACTGAGACAGAGGAGCAGATCCTTAAGCGACTGCGTAACGCCTCGGCTGAAATCGAACAAGGAAAGTCTTCCAATATATTCGATTTCACCTTATACAATGACAATCTTGAGGAGTCTTATGAGAGACTTAAGGTAACTCCTGCTAAATACAAAACTTCCAAGTCATGAAATAGTCTTGTCATCTTCCTAATATAAGTATATCCATTGATGCAGAAATTATTGGGACTTAATGGTTTTGTCACTGCTTCACCGAAATCAGGTAAGAATATTTTAAATCAGTGAAACTGAATGTATAGTTTCAATTTTTAAAGCCAAGACAATCGATCATCAAGATATATTATATTGACATTGTATATAATCTGTTAATCTAGCCGCACCTAGAGAGATAAATTTACCAATGGATCATTCGGTGTCTAAACTCGATGACAAAATCATCATAAACTGCATCTCTTCTGGACCGGATAAAGAGTCAAAGAACTTGTAAGCACTGAACCATTTAGATTAGTCCTAGAATTTTCCTTACTTTTTTAGCAACTGAAGGGTAAGTTGCTGATGTTTCATTTAAACTTGACAGGATCATGTTAGATGTTTCCTCACTAAAAGGGGGTGCACCTGGAAGGACAAGAGGGCTTGATTTTCATGTTATAGGCTCTATGGATCAACTTAGCTAACATTCTATGAATTTTAGCCACAACTAACTTGGTTTTCTCCATTCATAATTGTTACCTATAAGGCATTAGATTTATGAGTTGAAACATTTTTTTTCCTTCTCACTGGCGTTCTTTGATTGTTTATGGCAATTGAATTGATTTTGAGTAGTGTTGGCAATGACACATTTATTATTATTATTCCCTACATGGGCAATGAAATGATTTTTGTGATTTTTGTTGTTCTGTGAATGCTCCTGAGATGTGTATGTATGTGCAGTACACTTTGTCTGGCTCGATATGGTGCTTTAAGTTAGACTTTTGAAGCATTATATACAAAATGGAGGTACAATGATGGTGTGGTAGAGGAGAAACAAGATATACTCTTTTCAAATAAAATTATTTAGATGCAAAGCGAAGAGAGAATAGGACAATATATGCAAAGGCTGTTGAAAGCAGTTTCAGTTGTGACTAGTGTTCACATATGGAAAAGTGTTGTCACATCGACCGGTTTTGGCATTACCTTAACATAAGAGAGTTTATTTGGTCAATTAAATGTAGTTGGGGTTTGGTGATGTTACAATCAAAAGTTAGTCTGGTCCTCATTCTCACTCAAATCTAGAAGTGGTCAATGAGGGCATGTTTGTCACCCACCCCGCAAAAGTCTAAAAAAAGAGTTAGATCTGCCCCCACAAAAGTCCGAAAAAGGGCGTGGGCTCAAAACCTGACGGAGCGGGTACGTAGACATTGCCTCCCTCTAAAAGTTGCAATGCCTGGTCCAAAAAAAAAATCGGAGCGGACGAAAAATGTAAGCAAAACGGGCATTCGGGGTAGGGTTCGTTTTCCACCCATTTTCAGAAAATGTAAGCAAAATGGGCATTTGGGGTAGGGTTCGTTTTCCACCCATTTTCAGTTCATTAATCAAAATCGTATGCTTTTTGGTTTAGTCTATAATGTCAAGTGGGGTATTGGGGTATAGAAACATGCTATTGCAACTTGCTCTTTACCACTTGCAACTGCAAGGTCTATATATTTTCCACATTTAATATATTATACCTAACTTAGCAATGTCCGTTCAAATATATTTTTTGTTCAGTGTTTTGTTTGTTACTGTAATTTAAAATTAAAACGTAAAAAGACATAAAGTTAGAGAAATACTACTCCTATATGATCAAAAAAAAAAAGAGAAGAGAATAGTTCTCGTATGTTGTGAAATATTATTGGTTGGTAATATAGTGGGAAATAATTTAGGGGCAATTGTGTGGTGTAGGTTTGACCAAACGTAGAAAAGGGGGAATGAATGAGGAAAGCAAGGTTGTGCAAGTTGCCATCTCACAACCGAACTTTGGTTTTGTGTTTGTGGGGACCGTGAAAGTGTTTCCTCTTTTTCACGGGACCAAGTTGGGGGGACACACACTACTGTTTGTCCTTCTCTGTTTGCAACAACGACTATGCTACGTTTTATTCGTCAGCAATTCACGTGCTACTGTTAATAAGGTGCCATATAACAAGTGCTACACGTTATGATCTTATGATGAGTTCAGAAGAGTGAATTGGTGAAATACTTGCAAGATACAATAGGATAAGATTCTCAAGTTACCTACAAGACCAAAGTTGGCACGTTATCGAAGTATAAGGCATGTTACTACTACTACTACTACCATTTTTTAGTTTTAAAATTTGTGATGGGTCATGCATCAATAATATGATATCCAAACTAGAAATTCTAAAAATTCAGTATTCTAAAAATTCAGTATAAAAACTTGGGGAAGAGATTGTATGACGAAACAACTAATCCGATGAAATGGTGTAATGTTTTAAAACTTAGATTCGTCATCAAACCTGGAAGTGTAGAGTCATCCCATGCAATGTTAACCTCTCGAATCAACAACAACCATCGTGTTTCAAAGGACCTTTAGAAAACCTTGAGGGATGAGATTCTATGATAGAACAACTCACCCGATGATGTGGAGATCTTCGATACTATTCTCATATTCTGAAATGCGAGGGGATCACATGGTTGAAAGGTGTACTTGTTAAAAAAAAGTACAGATGCACAACAACTTTACATTGGTATGGATTTTTAGAGGTTTTAGAGTTTGCGGTGGTTAGAGCAAGCTCACAGTAGTGACAAACTCTGTATTTGGGGTATTTTCAGTGAATAATGAATTAATCCTTTAAATCCTAAGATTGAGGTATTTTTAGAGGTCTATGGGTATGGATTTGGGAAACTCTGAGAAGCAGTAACCATTCTCCCTCAACAAGGGAACCTATTGAATGCCTATTACTTAAGATACCGTGGCCTTGACCACTTCCTCACGTGCTTATAGACTGTATACATGTCACCATCCATGCTTCTCACGTGGAAGAGCATACCATTTAGTGGGATCATGCCCAAGTGCATATTCTAGGACGGACGCCTGATGAGGACTTGTCCCATATCACCCTATTGTGGGTCATTTACAAATATATCACTACACAGTCCCTAAAGCACGAGGACTTGTAAAGGGCAAAGTGATTAAGCTCTTATTCCATATAATTTTAAGTCTTTAATTACTTTTAGGTGAATCCCATAGTTAGGGTGAGTCCCTTAGTTAGGGAAGAGTCCCTCAGTTAGGAGCGGATCCCTCATTTAGAGGCAAGTACATCCGTTACGAGCGGGTTCTTTAGTTAGGGGCGAGTTCCTCAGTAGAGGATGAGTCATAAAACCCCTGTAACGTGTCTTCTACGTACTTCGTTATCGTACCTAAAAAAAATATGAGAAAACGACTTAGCGAAGTGTAATTGCACACTCGCATGATGGGCTAAACAAAGTTGCAATCGAACTTTATTTATTCCTAAAAAGGAAAGGGGAAATATCGATAAAGCCCAAAAAAGAATGGCAATGATATTGATCGTCGCAACCAAATCAGGGTTCGGGAGTCGATTGCACAAGGGAATTGTATTAACACCCCTCACGTCCGTTGTACTCAACGGAAACCATTAGGTTATTTTTGCGCGTTAGTGTTAGCTTAGAAATGTTAGGTTTCTCAAGTTATTAAGAGGGAAAGAAGAAAAGAAAAGAGAAACTATTTTTTGGATTTTTTATTAATGAGTTTGACAAGATTTACAAATCCCGCTCCTACGTATCTCTGGGTGAAATAGAGAACTCAAAGCTTACGTAGTTATGGGTAAAAAATGTTTGTTTATTGATCGATTTTAGAGAAAGCTATTTTGTGTCAATTGGCGAAAACATTGTTGGCTACCCAAAACAAGTGGAGAAGGGAATGTTTGCACCACGACCAAATGGATTTACAAATCAATATTCGTGGGCAACGTTCGCAAGCTTACTCACACGTTCAAATGGACAAAACATTGTTTTGCATTGTCTTGAGACAAAGTACCTTTCGTTTGAGAAATAGTTTAAGGATCAATCGCACGACGATGAGAAAAGAATTTGATTGATTTGAAGTATTTTGAGTAATGACGAGAACTTAGATGCGCGAGATATCCTTCTCGAATCCTGGCCTCAAGAGCTCGTGGTATCCACCACGTTCCGTTTCTATCATATTTACAAAAGGGTTTGATATTTTTAGGTGTTTTGAAGATTTGATTGAGAAAATGTTTGAAGAAACTACATTGACAGTTTTCAATGATGACGAGAGCTAGGATGGACGAGATATCCATCTCGAATCTTAGTCTCAGGAGCTTGTGGTATCCACCTCATTCCATTTCCATATTTATTAAAAAGTGTTTGATAAACATTAAATATTTTTGAGTTTTTTAGTGAAAATGACTTGACGTTGGATCAAGCATTTGATTAATGATTCCGGAAGAGTTTGAATGAAATGGATTGAGAGATTTAAGTTGGTTAGAGATGAATGCATAAAATGGTTTGAAATGGTTGAATTGTTTGGTCTTTGAGAAAATACTCGACATTGGATCGAATTTTTATTTTTGTTCTTTTTGAAAAGGGATTGATTTTAGTCTTATGTTAGAAACTAAACAAGAAATAAAACGATAAAATTATTACACGTCATGGGAATATGGATACAATTTGTCGAATGAGGATATGAGATAATGAAACGATTAAATCGAACCCAATTAACAAACGCAAGTAAATAAGTGTACGTGCACGAGAAAATGGTCTCATTGTAAGAAGGCCAAAGAGTAAGCCATGTGATAGGAGATAACAACACACACGTCATTTATACAACACACATTCATAATAATTAAATAGAAAGAAGTAGAAATGAAGAGTGCATAGATGAAGATAGTGATGCGAGGATGTAAATCTATGTCACATAACGCAAGGATGTGCAAGGCAAATGGAAATTGAGAAGTGCAAGCGAAACCCTAGATACTATGCTCAAAGTCGGTTTGTGCATATCACCAACAAAGGAGACGCCGCATGCAAATGGTCATAACCCGGTGAAATACAATCAATTTATTAATAAAAAATCGACGGCATAACGACATAAAAAATATCAAATTTGCAGATTAAAATCCGATGTTTAGCAACGAAATAAAATCAAAGAAACATAGCAAAAATTCCACATCTCACACTTTATTCATAATTAATATTGCGTAATTACAATGATCGTAATCG
This sequence comes from Lathyrus oleraceus, assembly GCF_024323335.1. NCBI lineage: Eukaryota > Viridiplantae > Streptophyta > Magnoliopsida > Fabales > Fabaceae > Lathyrus > Lathyrus oleraceus. Next base: position 203,978,955 of record NC_066581.1, on the reverse strand, counting down.
AAAATAAAAGTGGAAAAAATAAACACAAAAATAAAATTACAAATGAAGTGTTAATAACAATAGTCAAATGCTGCAAAACATAAAAAAATGACAATTTATTTGGTTAAAAAAATACAAAAGAAAACAAAATAAAACTAGAAAAAATACACAAAAATTGAAAAGTGTGGCATGCAAGGGTTAAACCTAGGTCATGGGGTCGAGAGACGTGAGCCTTAACCACTCCACCATGACCTTCAATCTCTCAACAAAGGACATGGAGAATATATAAGAGAAAGAAACGAAATGATGGAAAACAAAAAAAAATCACAAAAAATAAGAAAGAGGGACGCGCAGGACTTGAACTTAAGTCATGGGCGTTGGGAGGCATGAGCCTCAACCACTCCATCCATGACCTCATCTTATTAAAATATGGCCACAAATCATATATAATATAAAAAAACACAATGAATGGAAAAATAGAAAAATCAAAGTGACAACATATCATACCAATACATGCTCTTCATGAAATATAATATTGTTCATTATCTTCCACAACGGAGGGAAAAAATGCAAACACTAAAGAAAAAGCAACCACAAACCCAAAACGAATACGCAACTGAAAATGATATAACACTTGAAACGAAACACAACATTTTTACACATATAAAAAAACACGCAACAGTCGGAAGAAAAACTCACGTAACAACTGAATTGAAACATTCAAAAATCAAAACCTTAACAAACACAACGAATAAAAGATGCGAAAATCGAAACTTTTACCAAAGTGATTTTGTTAAGGTTACTACTGTTGGAAGCAAGATTGATTCGAGTTGAGCGTTGTTGTCTGAGTTGTTGTTGCTGCTTGGAAAGGTTGTTAAGGATGGTTGAAGGAAGGTGGAAAGTGTTGTCGCGGTTTGAAGATTGTTAGTGGCGGTGGGAGAAGTTGTTTATGTGTCGATTATGGTTGAGAGGTGGTTTATAGCATGAGTTTATGGAGGTTTCGAAGGTGGGGAGGAAGAAGATGAGAGCATTTTCGGTTGTCACACGGTGGTTATGCAGTATTTAGAGGTGGTGAATGTGTGGAATGTGAGTTATTTTTGAGTGGTGTAGGAGGAAGAAGGTTAAGTGTGTTATGGAGGAGGAAAATTGAGGTTGAATAAGGTTTTAAGGTGAGTACTTGAAAGGTGAAAGGTGGTGTTGATGGTTGTTTGCGTGAGAGGTTGTTGGTGTAGAAACGTTTGAGGATGGTGAGTTCGGTGGAGGGAGGAAAATAAGGTGGAAGAGAGTTGGATTGAAGAAGGAGGAAGAGTGAAAAGCTGAAAACGTATCCTCTCTCCGAAATACTGTTATTGGTTGTGTTTGTTTTCTCCAATGCAAAAAATAGTGAGAATGAGTGTTTTAATGTGAACCTCTTGGAAGGTGAGTAAGAATCCTTTTTGATTTAAATGGGACACGTGGCTGATGATCATTGGAGGGAGGATTGTATTGGTTGGCTAGTGAAAATAGTAGTGTATGTTTCTTTACGTGAGAGAGAAATCCACTCCAAATCAAAAGTGAAGGTCCCCCTAGGTGTGTGGTAGCGTGTCATCCCATTGGTCTTCCCTCTCCCCATCTTCAGTATTTGCCAGCTAAATTTCAATGTGAGTGGCCACATGGCATATGATGTATGAATGAAGTGAGATATTTCTTTTGCTTGCTGTCCAAGTGAGAGACGTTGGGGAATTACCAACAATCCTCTTCAAATGGAGCGTGTGTCATCCAATAATAGGAGGGAGAAAAATATCTTGCTATTTTTTGTTTTTATTTAACAAAATTAGATTATTAAAAGAGATTTAAAAAATTAATAAAAAATGAATGACACAACTAAAATTTAAAATAAAAATATGATTAATTCTAAATAATTGTTCAGATTATTTTGACTAAAAAACTGAATAAACGGATAAAAATGAATAAAAATCGGGCGTAAAATTGTCTGAAAAATAAAAACGACTGCACCACAATGATCAGTGCGAAATAAACTTCTCGAAATCGTACAATTTTTTTGTCAATTTTTGGAATAAAAAATGTCCGGTTAAAACGCTCACACGGCTCAAAATGTGACCGAAAAAGTAGCCGAAAAATAAATCGAGCACACCAGGTTAAACTACGCAAAACGTAGATTAACAAAACTAATGTCTGCAAGCTCGATTTTGAAATTTTTCACCCGCTGATTTGACACACATTTGAAAATTGATTCAACCGATTTGCCCGTGTACTCAAAAATTTATTTCGTCTGACATTCTAGGCATTATACGGTATGAAATGCATGTTATGCTATGCAGAGATGCAAAAGCTGTGATATATGTATTGATTCAACGATTCATGGTTAAAATTGGAGTGTGACAGTTGCCCCTATTTAAATATCTTCAAATAGAGAATATGAAGTATGACGCTCTTCATATGATCACAGTGGAAGATAGTTAAATACTTAAAAAGACCCGAATTTTGATTATGAATGCATATGTCATGATATGATATGCTATGCATGTATACGAGACTCTCTTTTTTTGGTTTTGGTTTGCTAGGGATATAATAACATGAAGTGAACCCTAATTGGATATTTTATGATGGATGGAAGACAAACCTGTGGGGAATGATGGAGACAAAGTAATGGTGGCACACAGGAAACTAAACGAGGGTAGAAACTAACTAGGGATAGCAATCCTATTGGAGAAAAGACACTGGGAAGTATTCAACAGCAAAACGAGATGCACATAACCTCCGTTCATCCCTTACTGTGCATCTCGTTGGGCGTGAAGAAGCATTGGGAATCTCCATTTTTTTCTTCGGAGCCATTTCTTTTCCCGTCCCCCCCGCCTCGGCATAGCGCTTCGCTTCCATTTCTTCGGAAGTATCAAATGACTTCTCCATTCTTCATTGATCTAGGGGAAAAGCAAGCCCGTTTGCAGGTCGATTTCCTCCGAACCCGTTCATCCCATACCGAAATTAAATACTTTACATAATAGTATATAGATATAGGTTATAATATCAAATTATGTTAATATACTTGCTTTTTATTAGTTATTATCAACTTTGTGTTTTTTGATATGATTTTTTTTCTATTATTTCTTTTACTTCAATATCAAATTATGAATATTTACTATTATTGTTCTTGTTAATATACTTGTTTTTTTTTTGTTATTATGAACTTTGTGTTTGTTTGTATAATTTTTCTCATTATTTCTTTCACTTCAATATCAAATTATGAATATTTACGGTTATCTCATAAAATCAAGGGGTAAAATAATTTTTGAGTTTATTAAATATAATGTGAATTGCTCATTTCACTAAAATTGGTTAGGAAAATGATTATATGAACAATTGTGTTATATTTGAAGAACAACTTACATTGATTATGATTTTGAAGCATTCTACAACTCATTGTTCTTCTCACACCGTTTTATGGTTAAAATCTCTCCAATGTTTTAAGTTCTTTATTCAACACTTCCTTTTCTACTAATTCATTTCTGAAAGCATAAAATTTGATGCTTTGAAAAATGAAAAAATATGAAAGAAAGTTGAACAAAAACTAGAAAATGCTAAGTGAATTATAACAATAAAACAATGTGAGATGAATGATAAGTTGCAAAATGCTATAAAATCATTAATCGTTGTAAGATAACTTTAAGATACAACATAATTTTGCTTATGATTATTTCCAAAATCAATTTACTAAGTTATATGTTCAAAGAGGGGTGAAATAAACAATCAACATTAGATATAATAAACTCAACTAGACGGAACAAGATGAGAGCTGCACAAAGAATCACAAAAAATATAATCTCAATATCAATATCAACAACAAAAACAATAAGAAAACAACAACAATATCAAACACGATATCAAGAACAACAACGTCAATAAACAACAACAATATCAATAACAACAACGTCAATAAACAACCTCTAGGGTTTAGGGTCTCAACAATAAGAACAACAATATCGAGAAAAATAACACCAATACCAACAACAAAAACAACAACAAAAATTATAGGGTTTCAGATCTCAACAACATCAACAACAACAATAACAACAACAACAATAACAACAATAACAACAACAACAACAATGTGACAAAAATATTAGTAGTGATGTTTGACGTACCAGATCTCTGAAGAAGAAGTAAGAGAAAATAATTTGGATCTCTGAAGAAGAAAAAAGACTCTCAAGCACATAACATCTTCATATTGAAGATGGTTTGTGTTTATGGCTCTCGTTGTTTAGGGCTCTTCGTTAGGTTTCTGTTTGTGTTGTTTAGACAAATGAAGCTGAATGGTACAAGCTAAAGCTATATATATATATATATATATATATATATATATATATATATATATATATATATATATACATATATATATATCAGGGAAACATATTCACCTCGGTTGGTAAGAAAATCGAGGTGAAAAATAATGTACTTTTAAATTAAAAATAAAATATTCAAGAATGCGCCACTTTTAATGAGATAAAAACATAAACCGAGGCTGCTGGGATTTGAAGCATGTACACTGAATATGTTTATCCCTCAATTTTCCAAATAACCGAAGAAATATATTGTATATTTGTTTTAAAAAAATACAGGGTGCGTCTAGGTATTTGACCTCGCTTTTTCAATACGTGAGGTAAAATCATCGTCATGAAATGTATTATTTGTAGTAGTGTCCCTCAAGTAGTGAAACCTCATCTCAATATGCTTGCTCCTCCCATGTTCAATTGGGTTCTTAGAAAGATTAATCGCAAAAACATTGTCAACCAGGAGTGTAACAACCTCACCCTCACTACTACCCAAATCCTCCAAGAGATTCATAAGCTACATGCTTGGCACACACATAAGGAAGCGACAATATACTCAGCCTACAAGATGAGAGTGCAACTACCGGTTCCTTCTTCGAACACCATGAGATTGGTTTTGCAACGAGCATAAAGATGTATCCAGATGTAGACATTCAATCATCTTTATCTTCACATCAATTGGAATCGGTAAAATTGAGCAAATTTCATTTTCTTCTTGTATCTGCTGCGGGAAAGAGAATTCCGTAGCCAATAAAACCTTTGACATATCTTAGGATCCTCTTGACTGCTGTCAAGTGAGAAACCTTTGGTCTCCCCATGAATCTTCTCACAATACCGACATTAAATGCCAAGTCTGGTCGCGTATTGAACAAGTGACGCTAGGATCCGATCAACCTTCTATAATCAGTTGGATCAACATCTATATCATCCTCATTCTTAGACATTTGCAGCCTTAGTTCATCTAGAGTAATGGCAGCATTACAATGCTCTATTTCAAACTTATTTAATATCTCAAGAGCATACCTTCTTTGGCGCATGATCAGTCCCCTTTTGGACTTGTGGTTCTCAATCCCAAAGAAGTATGTCATGAGACCAAGGTGAGTCATCTCAAACTCTTTCATAAGTTCACTCTTGAACTTAGAAATACACCTTCTGTTATTATTCGTTATCAACAAGTCGTCTACATATAGACAAAGGATAATCACTCCTTCACTCGTATCTGTCTTCACATACACTCCATGCTCAGATACACATTTCTTGAAGTCAACATCCTTTAGGAAATCATCTATTCTTTTATTCCCAGCTTTTAAAGCTTGCTTCAAACTATATAACACCTTATTCAACTTGTAGACCTTCAACTCTTGGTTTCTCACAACAAAACAAGGGGGTTGTCCTACATATACCTCCTCTTCAAGCGGTCAATTCAAAAATACAGATTTGACGTCCATTTGGTAAATGGGACAATTGTGGTTATTTGCAATACCAACAACAAGCATAATGGTTTCAATGCTAATAACTCATGCAAATACCTCTTCAAAGTCTATGCCTTCTCTATGCAAAATTCCCTTAGCCACCAATCGAGCCTTATGCTTTATTATATCACCCTTAGGATTTGCCTTCACTTTGAACACCCATTTCACAACAATTGACTTCTTTCCATCCGGTAGATAAACCAACTCCCAAGTATTGTTCTTCTCAATGGATTCCATCTCCTCCTTCATAGCACCAATCCATCCTGGATCACTTAAAGCCTCTTATGTATTAACGGGTTCGAATTCGGCCATAAGTGAAAAATAGACAAAATCACCATCATCATTGACTTTGTTGTCTTGGAATAACTCACAATTTTGGAGTCTTTGAGGAAAACCTCTTTTCCTTGTTGATCTTCTAGCATCTCTTTCATTTCAGCTTCGACAACGGGTTGTTCCGTACTTCCCATTTTCTAGAATTTGGAATTTTGAAGCTGTAATAGGTTACAACTTTCTGATAATCGGTTAACGACTACATGTAACCGGTTAACGACTTCTTGTAATCGGTTAACAATTGCTATACTTGCTTCAATTCATCGACCATAATGTCTTAGCTGATGACGAACCTTCTGTTTGTAGCACCAAACAGTTTGTAACCACCAGTAAAGTGGTACCATACAAGTATCATCACTTCTCCCTTATCATCAAACTTCTTTCTAAGTTGTCTTGGAACATATTGACATGCAACGAAACCAAAAACTCTCAAATGGTTCATATTCGATTTGAACCCCCTGACCATGCTTTCTCTGGTGTTCATGATCAATCGATTCTTCCTTTCAGCTACACCATTTTGTTGTGGTGTATAGGATGGTACTACCTCATTGCAATTCCTTCTTGATCACAAAACCTCTCAAAGTCTTTTGAGACATATTCACATCCATCATCCGTTTTGAGCACTTTGAGCTTGTGGCCGCTTCACCTCTCAACCATGGACTTGAGCTTCTTAAATGCTTCAAACACCTCATCTTTTCTCTTGATTAGGTATGTCTATAGCTTTCTACTATAATCATCGATAAATGTGACAAAGTATCTATTGTTACCAATGGAATCTACTTGCATCGATCCACATCGATACGAATACACCATCTCAAGGTCATTCTTGGTTCTACGATTTGCATTCTTGCTGAATTTACCCTTATGCTACTTTGCTTGCACATATTCTTCACAAATTTCAGCCAATATGTTGATCAATGAAAGCCCCGTTACCATTTCATTCTTTTGCAAGTCATTGAGATCTCTAAAATTGAGATGCCCAAGACAATAATATCACATCTACTATTCTTTACTTGTTGCAGTAGCAAGACATATATGCTCTATAACTTTTAGCTAAACCTTAAAGGTTTTATTGGCATCCATAGGTGGTTTAAGGACCAAATCTTCTTTAACGTCCATAACGCGCATCCCCTTGTTTTCCATGTGTATCTTTAAACACTTATCAAGCAATTTTCTAATACTTAGAAGGTTACCTTTGAATCTTGGAATGTACAAGATATCTTTGATTAAGGAAGATCCACCATCCCTTCTTATGATCAAAATATCACTGATCCCATCGGCCGCTAGAGTGATGTCATCTACGAACTTCACTTTATTCTTCATGGCACGATTGATTTTAATAAGCCAATCCTTCCTCCCCGTCATATGAGTTGAATAAACTTAGTCCAAGTACCACACCTCCCTGCATTGAACTCCTTTCATACTCATCATGGCATTTTCTTCTGCATGTAACTGATTAGCCGTATCACTCAACTGGTTACAACTTAATTTTGCAGAATTCCTTGAATTGCTGCTGCTACTGTCCCACAGCTTCCTGCTGCTGCATTCTCCTTCCGTGATCATGACCAAGAGTGTATTCTCTTCATCAAAATTTTTTCTTGCAACGTTGACTTCATTCCCCTGATGTTCCTTCTTGTTCGCATTGCATTCTCTTGCAAAATAACCAAACCTTTGACACTTAAAGCACTGCTCCTTGCTCTTGTCAAACCTTTTCTTTTCACCTCTAAAGTTACCTTGACCACCATTTTTGTTGCAGCTGCTCTCACCTCTTTGGTAAGTTGAACTCTTTGAATTTTGAGGCTCCCTTCCACCAAAATTCTGAAAAATATCTTTACTCTTCATGTGTCATTTTACTTTCGATCTCTTATCCTTCTCGTTGAAGCGAGCTTGCAAACCGATCTCAGCCTTTTCCTTATCGGAATATCTCTCCTCCATCCTTTGTTCATGAGCCTTAAGAGAGCTTTGCAGCTCCTCTTTGCTCATCATCGCAAGATCCTTCGATTCCTCATTCGTCATAACTACATTGTTAAATCTTGGTGTTAAAGAACGCAATATTTTCACGACAATATACTGCTCCGTATAAGTTTTTCTGCATGCATTTACTTGATTAATCAACCGAGTATTTCTCATTGTGAAATCGTGGATTGTCTCATTTTCTTCCATTTGAATCAATTCGAGCTGATGCTAGTGAGTTTGTAACCTCACCACCTTTGATTTGTCAACCCATGCATAGGCCTTCTCCAAGATCTCCAATGCTTGTTTTGGCGATTCACAATCACCAACTTTATTAAAGTTGTCAACACCCAGATATTGATTGATAAAAAACAACGCTTTTAAATCTTTTTTCTTCTCTTTCTTATCCGTTGCTTGTTGCGCCTCCGTTGCACCCGCTACAAGAGGAGTAACCCCGTTCTTGATCACTTCAAGAACATCTTGGTAACCAAACAACACTTGGTTGCACCATTTTTCGTAATGCTTCACATCAAGGATGGTAGATTATGGATTCTTTCATTGGAAACAGAATTCATGTTGCACACTAGGTGTTTGTGTGTATATATATATATATATATATAATATATATATATATATATATATATATATATATATATATATATATATATATATATATAGAGATATATATAGAGAGATAGAGAGAGAGAGAGAGAGAGAGAGAGAGAGAGAGAGAGAGAGAGAGAGAGAGAGAGAGAGAGAGAGAGAGAGAGAGAGAGAGAGATGAGATGAGAGAGATTACTGCATTAACTTGGACGAAAATACATCTAATACATTTATACAAATGTTACAATATAATTGAGATCCAAAACAAACATATGAAATAACAGAAAAAAAGTAAAACTTGGGCTTGTAATCGGTTATACAATTTGGTTAACCGGTTACAGTTGACAATGAATTAAAATCCGATTAAGTGGTAATCAGTTAACTCCTGATATTAACGGATTACGCCTTCGAAAACTTCGTTATTCTACTACTTCAGAGGTGGTTTTGACTTTGCTGTAACCGGTTGCACTCCTGTGTTAACCGGTTATAGCACTTGAATTACCAGTGTATCTTTCAACACTCAATGGTCTCTTGCATGTGAAATTGTTTTTATTTCCCTTCTATTGTAGATAATTACAATTACCCTTTCAATTTTTCATGATTATCATGTTTGTAGTTTCGGGGAATGCTTCTGTTTATAGCCATCAAGGGTTGCTCTAAGTTCAGGATCCGAGGGAATAACTGCTATAAATACAATCATGATTGTGATTGGAATCAGTCTCGATACATTATGTAACACCCTTCTAAAATACCCCAATAATTAATTAAAACAATAAAATATAAATCAGAGTAGATATGCAATTTCAGGGTGTCACACTTGACACTTCACACCAACCACCAAAATAACTTGTCATGCTCATTTATTAATCAAAATAAAACATTGCACAATTCGCAGCGGATAGAAATCTAACAACATGCAAACCATGTAACACATTACAGGTAAAGTTGTTCAACAACCAAAATGGAAACAAAGTAAAACATCCCGTCCCGATGTTACATAGACCAGAGCATGACCCACTAAGGAACTACACTAGACTCCAAGCACTAGCTTCTACTCAATCACTGCTCGTTACCTGAAACATAGTTGTAAGGGTGAGTTCCTCAATCGATATAATAAGCATTATAAAATATCATGTAATGTTAAGTAAATTAACACATTCATCACCCTAATCCTATCACACATTTAGCAACGGCAACATCAACTCATAATCATACTCAACACAAACCCAAAACACACGTATAATATTGGAATACATCCATTCATATTATACGCCATACATACATTATGAAATGAGACTCCATGCATGCGGTACCGACTATTCGTGAACACATAGTTCAACCTCACCGATCCAACCCAGATACGGCTACCAAGCTCACTAGTCCCACTCATTTGAGACCTAGTGACTCACTCACTAATTCCTCACCATGGGAATTAGCTACCACCATAAAGGCCATGCTATGCATGCTAAATCACCTAGCATGCAAACATCAACAACAATCCACAATGGACATATGCTCACACTCTAAGCCACAAACAGTCCATCCACAATTGCATACATAATAGATATATTCACAGCATTATGCATACCATCATACATCATCAGCATATTTATCACAGAATCATATCATGTCATGCCAAATAATAAATCACAGTATTAGCACACTCTACTAATACCTATACTGCTTAAAACAACGGGAAATGATCCCTACTATATCATACATCAGCTAAATTACATCACTCAGCTTAAACGACCAAAACTGCACAACCACAGCTCAGAAAAATCAAACTTCTGCCCATACGCGTATGGCCTGTCTCATACGCGTATGATACGCGTACCACTTCTCCCATACGCGTACCAACAGAGACAAAACTACGTTAGAACATCATCTTCTTCATTCATACGCGTATGACCTCACCCATACGCGTACCAGGCCATCTCATACGCGTATGGCCTAGTGTCATACGCGTATGACCAGAAACCAAAATTCCAGATCTGCTATGGTTTTCTCTGTTACGAGATTTCTCAGATCCAACCTCCCACAGTCCAATTTTTACACAACATTCGTTCATATTATCTAACACAGATCATACCCATTCAATTTCACAATTTCTAACCTTATTACATCTAATTCCTACGAATTTCTTCAATTATAAACCCATATCTCATTCATCCATAAGTTCACAATTTGCAACATTCATCATCAGAATTAGAGTAGATTCAATGGCTTATTACTATCCATTACATGTTAACCCATAATACCCATTAAACGACGATAAACCCCCCTTACCTGAGTAAATCCGACAAATCCTTAACTTCAAGCTTTTCCTTTCTTCAACCCTTTTTCTCTTGCTCTTCCTTTCTGCCCTTTTTCCACTTTTGAGTCGTTTCTCTCTTTTCACGTGAAAAACCCTTTTTACCAAATGGGACTCTTTACTGATTCCAACTCTATTATTCCAATAATAATAATCCAATAATATTTCAATTATTTAATTAAATTAATAAATATACTAATAATAATATATATGAATGGTTTATCTTTTATTTTGAAAAATAATACCCTCTCATTCATATTATCATCATAATATACTATTAAACTTAAATTAAATAATTATCATATTTTATCGGGGTGTTACAACTCTCCCCCACTAAAAGAGTTTTCGTCCTCGAAAACATACCTCAAGCGAATAACTCTGGATAAGACTCCTTCATCTGACTCTCAAGTTCCCAAGTCACATTGCCACCTGCTGGTCCTCCCCAAGCTACCTTTACCAAAGCAATCTCTTTACCCCGCAACTGCTTCAACTCTCGATCCTCGATCCTCATAGGTGATGTTTCAACAGTTAGGTTATCTCTCACCTGTACATCATTTACCTGGACCACATGCGACGGATCAGGAATGTACCTCCTCAACTGAGACACATGAAAAACCTCATGCAAATTCGCAAGTGACGGCGGTAAAGCGATACGATAGGCTACCTCCCCTATCCTCTCCAAAATCTGATAAGGACCAATAAATCGAGGTGTCAACTTCTTCGACTTCAAAGCTCGACCAACCCCAGTTATCGGAGTAACACGAAGAAACACATGATCTCCCTCTTGAAACTCAAGTGACTTCCTCCTCTTGTCGTGATAACTCTTCTGACGACTCTGAGCAATCCTCATCTTCTCCTGAATCATCTTAATCTTTTCCGTAGTTTGTTGAACAATCTCCGGTCCAACCACAACACTCTCACCGGACTCATACCAACATAAAGGTGTCCGACATCTCCTACCATACAAAGCTTCAAACGGTGCCATACCAATGCTCGAATGAAAACTATTGTTGTAGGTAAACTCAATCAAAGGTAAATAACAATCCCAAGCACCTCCCTTTTCCAAAACACAAGCCCTCAAAAGATCCTCTAGTGACTGAATCGTCCTCTCAGTCTGACCATCAGTCTGCGGATGATATGCAGAACTCAATCTCAGCTTAGTTCCCAAAGCCTTCTGCAAACCTTCCCAGAACTTCGATGTAAATCTAGGATCTCTGTCCGAAAGAATACTCGACGGAATACCATGCAAACTTACAATTTTCTCAATATACAACTCAGCTAATCTCTCTAACGGATAATCCATTCTGATCGGAATGAAATGAGCCGATTTTGTCAATCTGTCAACAATCACCCAAATAGCTTCAAAATTCTTAATTGTCCTCGGTAAACCAGAAACAAGATCCATACTGATACTATCCCACTTCCACTCTGGAATAGCCAACGGTTGCATTAGCCCAGACGACTTCTGATGTTCAATCTTTGACTTCTGACAAGTCAAACAAGAATAAACAAAACTCGCAATTTCTCTTTTCATTCCCGGCCACCAAAATAACTTTTTCAAATCATGATACATCTTCGTAGCCCCAGGATGAATACTCAGGCCACTACGATGTCCTTCCTCAAGAATACTCTTCTTAAGTTCGGTAACATCCGGAATACACACCCGATTACCAAATTTCAAAACACCATTCTCATCAACTCTGAATTCACCACCTTGACCTTGATTCACTAGAGTCAACTTATCAACCAAAAGCACATCGGATTTCTGACCCTCTCTAATCTCATCCAGAATACCACTCGTTAACTTCAACATTCCCAATTTAACACTATTGTGAGTACTCTCACACACCAAACTCAAGTCTCTAAACTGCTCAATTAAATCCAATTCCTTAACCATTAACATAGACATGTGCAATGATTTCCGACTCAATGCATCAGCCACTACGTTTGCTTTACCCGGATGGTAATTCAAACCAAAGTCATAATCCTTCAGAAACTCTAACCATCTCCTCTGTCTCATATTTAGCTCTTTCTGATCAAATAAATACTTTAAACTTTTATGGTCACTGAAAACCTCAAATCTTGACCCGTACAAGTAATGCCTCCATAACTTCAGAACAAATACCACAACTGCCAACTCTAAATCGTGCGTCGGATAGTTCCTCTCATGAACCTTCAGTTGTCTCGAAGCATAAGCTACAACCTGCTTATTCTGCATCAAAACACCACCCAAACCCAACAAAGAAGCATCACAGTAAACCTCAAATGGTTCCGACGGACTTGGTAATATCAGAATAGGAGCAGTAGTTAACCTTCTCTTTAACTCTTGGAAACCTTCTTCACATTTTGAGTCCCAAACAAACGCTTGCCCCTTTCTAGTCAACATCGTCAACGGTAACGCCAACTTAGAAAATCCCTCAATGAACTTCCTATAATAACCTGCAAGTCCAAGAAAACTCCTTATCTCAGAAACTGACTTCGGAGCTTCCCACTTAGATACCGCTTCTATCTTAGAAGGATCAACAGCAACCCCACCTCTTGAAACCACATGACCAAGAAAACTAACCTCTTCTAACCAAAATTCACACTTGGACAGTTTAGCAAATAACTTCTTTTCTCGTAGAACTCCTAAAACCACTCTCAAATGTTCAGCATGCTCTTCTTCAGATTTCGAATACACCAAAATATCGTCAATAAACACCACAACAAACTTGTCTAGGTACGGATGGAAAATCCTATTCATATACTCCATAAATACCCCAGGCGCATTAGTTACACCAAAAGGCATTACAGAATACTCATAATGTCCATACCTTGTTCTGAAAGCAGTCTTCTGAATATCCTCAGTTTTCACACGTATCTGATGATACCCCGATCTCAAATCTATTTTGCTGAACACACTCGCACCAACCAACTGATCCATCAAATCATCAATCCTCGGCAAAGGATACCGATTCTTGATCGTCACTTTATTCAGTTGCCTATAGTCCACACACAACCTCATAGTACCTTCTTTCTTCTTAACCAATAACACTGGTGCGCCCCATGGTGACACACTCAGACGAATAAATTTCTTATCCAACAGATCTTCCAGCTGACTCTTCAATTCAGTTAACTCAACAGCAGACATACGGTACGGAGCCATCGATATCGGTCTAGTACCAGGTACCAAATCAATCGAGAACTCAACTTCACGCTCTGGCGGTAATTCATTCACTTCTTCAGGAAACACATCAGGAAAATCACACACCACGGCTAGATCGCAAATCACCAGTTTATCTTTAGCCTCCAAAGTCGCTAACAGCATAAACAACTCTGCCCCATCTGCTACTGCCTCATTCACCTGCCTTGCTGATAGAAACAAACTCTTTCCTTCCTCAATCTCAGGAAAAATCACAGTCTTATCAAAACAGTTGATATAAACTCGGTTAAACACCAACCAGTTCATACCCAGGATAACATCAATCTGCACTAGTGGAAGACACACGAGGTCCATCCCAAAGTCTCTACCAAAAATACTCAAAGGACAATTTAAACAAACTGAAGTAGTAGTCACTGAACCCTTCGCAGGAGTATCAATCACCATACTCCCATGCATCTCAGATATCTCTAATTTAAGTTTCACAGCACAATCCAAAGATATAAAGGAATGAGTCGCACCTGTGTCAATAATAGCTACAAGAGGAAAGCCATTAATATAACACGTACCTCGGATCAAACGATCATCTGCAGAAGTCTCAGAACCCGATAAAGCAAAGACCTTGCCTCCCGACTGGTTCTCTTTCTTAGGCTTAGGACACTATGGGCTGATATGACTGATGGGAAAATAGCAAGTGTACTATTTTTCTCACTGTAGTAATAAAAGGAAATTTCCCCGTTTGTCGATCTCAAGGACTGCTTGACAATACAGAGTTTATAGATTGTTTCAATTAGACAAAAGCCTTTGGGTTTTTTGTGTGGTGAGTAATTATCCTACCAATTTCAAATAAAGAAAACAAGTAAAAAGGTTGAACGAGATACAAATGAGAGAAGATTGCTAGGGTTCGGTGAATGAATCTTCCTGTAACAGATATAATTTATGAAGACTTAGACAATATTCCTGTCAACTTAATTCCGGTCCTCAAGGGTATCTATTCCTGAGTCCTTAGTAATAGACCTTTGATTATGTAACCTAATTACTATGTCCATAAACAATTAGGTTCATACTCAAGCATTCACATATCAAGAATTACCGGTCAGATAGAAAATCCCTAGTCCTAGGTTATTTTTACTATCCAAAGTTCTTATCCAGGTCAATGAATAATTGCTGTCCAGCTTACACTATTCATATTAATCATCATTCGTTGGTCCGACGAATAAAGCACAAAGAACGGCGATAAGAACAAATTAATGGAAAAGAAGAAATAAGCAATACTGTCATAAACATCAAATCTGTCACATTCAGAATCAGGGTCACCCCCCTAGCAATGGGGGGGTTTAGCTACTCATAATAAAAGTAAAAACAAAGATTAATATTGTTGTCATTACAGAATTTCGTGAGGAATCAATCTTCAATAGTCGGAAAACTCTTGAACATATGAATCCTTTGATATTCGTTGAGTCTCCAGCTCTCAAAACGCGCCCTTTCTCTCCAAAAAATGTCCAACCCCCGGAAAATCGTGGTCTGGCCTCTTAATAGCTCTTCAGTTGGATTTTTCCTGATTTTGTGCTCCATACGCGTATTGAGCTATCCCATACGCGTATTGGCTGGTCTCAAACGCGTACTGCACGTAACACAGCCTCTGATACGCGTATTGCCCAGTCTGGTACGCGTATTGCCCAGACTGGTACGCGTATCACCCAGACTGGTACGCGTATCACCAGAAGCTGGTCTTTTGGCTGAATTTTCCATCCCTCTGGTCATTTGCGTATGCTACGCGTACTGGGAAGGTCCATACGCGTATCATGTAAGGCCATACGCGTATGGACAGCAGGTTCTCCAAAAATTGGCTTTTTCTTCCGTTTTCTTGCTCGGGCTCGATTTCGCATCTTACATTTGATTTCCTGAGCTTCCAAACTAGCTTTTTACCTGCTAACATACCAAAAAGTGTAAAATATCCTCAAGAAACTCATAAGTAACAACACACTTAATATTATAGAATTGAGCTTCTATCTAACTAAAAATGCTTCAATTTACACAGTTTACCTGACTTATTTACGGTTAAATAGTGGACTGTCTAGCATAAATGGTGACTGATCAATGGCCCACCTCTCCACAGTTGAAACAAGTCATAGTCTTCAATCGGCACTTTGCAGCCAAGTGACCACCTTTGCCACACTTGAAACACTTCTTCTCAGTACTGGTACACTCATGGATACAATGTCCAGCCTGACCACATTTGTAACACTTAGCAGGGGCACTGGAGTCTCCCCCACTAGGTCTCTTCATCCCACTCTGTCTCTAGAAACCTTTTCCAGCTGCATACGGTTTCCCACGATCATTCTGATTCTTGCCTTTCCTATCAACCCTCTGCTGATAGCTCTCCGCTCTGGCCTTGGTATCCTGTTCAAAAAATCCTGCAACAGTCAACCAAGTCAGAAAACACTCTAATCCGCTGATACCCAATAGCCTGCTTGATCTCGGGACGTAACCCGTTCTCAAACTTCACACATTTTGAAAATTCCCCAGTAGCCTCATCATAGGGAGTGTAATACTTCGACAGCTCTGTGAACTTAGCAGCATACTCAGTAACAGACCGGTTGCCCTGCTTCAATTCTAAGAACTCTATCTCTTTCTTTCCTCTGACATCCTCCGGAAAGTACTTCCTCAGGAATCTCTCTCTGAACACCACCCACGTGATCTCAGCACTCCCAGCAGCTTCCAACTCAGTGCGGGCAGCAACCCACCAATCATCTGCTTCCTCTGACAGCGTATGCGTACCGAACCTGACCTTCTGGTTATCGGCACACTCAGTCACTCGGAAGATCCTCTCGATCTCCTTCAACCACTTCTGAGCACCCTCTGGATCGTATGCTCCCTTGAACATTGGGAGATTGTTCCTCTGGAACTCACTCAGTTGACGAGCAACTCCCAGTCCCACAACATTCGGATTCCCTCCAAGTACCCCAGCTAGCATACCCAGAGCCTCAGCAATCGCAACATCATCTCTACCTCTTCCAGCCATCTCTATTCTGAGTTAATCCAACAAACTAAAACAATAAGTACTGATAGGGTTACACAACACCTATCACATACAGGGAAACAGAATAATTACGACTCGACTCGACCGACTATGCTCTGATACCACTAATGTAACACCCTTCTAAAATACCCCAATAATTAATTAAAACAATAAAATATAAATCAGAGTAGATATGCAATTTCAGGGTGTCACACTTGACACTTCACACCAACCACCAAAATAACTTGTCATGCTCATTTATTAATCAAAATAAAACATTGCACAATTCGCAGCGGATAGAAATCTAACAACATGCAAACCATGTAACACATTACAGGTAAAGTTGTTCAACAACCAAAATGGAAACAAAGTAAAACATCCCGTCCCGATGTTACATAGACCAGAGCATGACCCACTAAGGAACTACACTAGACTCCAAGCACTAGCTTCTACTCAATCACTGCTCGTTACCTGAAACATAGTTGTAAGGGTGAGTTCCTCAATCGATATAATAAGCATTATAAAATATCATGTAATGTTAAGTAAATTAACACATTCATCACCCTAATCCTATCACACATTCAGCAACGGCAACATCAACTCATAATCATACTCAACACAAACTCAAAACACACGTATAATATTGGAATACATCCATTCATATTATACGCCATACATACATTATGAAATGAGACTCCATGCATGCGGTACCGACTATTCGTGAACACATAGTTCAACCTCACCGATCCAACCCAGATACGGCTACCAAGCTCACTAGTCCCACTCATTTGAGACCTAGTGACTCACTCACTAATTCCTCACCATGGGAATTAGCTACCACCATAAAGGCCATGCTATGCACGCTAAATCACCTAGCATGCAAACATCAACAACAATCCACAATGGACATATGCTCACACTCTAAGCCACAAACAGTCCATCCACAATTGCATACATAATAGATATATTCACAGCATTATGCATACCATCATACATCATCAGCATATTTATCACAGAATCATATCATGTCATGCCAAATAATAAATCACTGTATTAGCACACTCTACTAATACCTATACTGCACAAAACAACGGGAAATGATCCCTACTATATCATACATCAGCTAAATTACATCACTCAGCTTAAACGACCAAAACTGCACAACCACAGCTCAGAAAAATCAAACTTCTGCCCATACGCGTATGGCCTGTCTCATACGCGTATGATACGCGTACCACTTCTCCCATACGCGTACCAACAGAGACAAAACTACGTTAGAACATCATCTTCTTCATTCATACGCGTATGGCCTCACCCATACGCGTACCAGGCCATCTCATACGCGTATGGCCTAGTGTCATACGCGTATGACCAGAAACCAAAATTCAAGATCTGCTATGGTTTTCTCTGTTACGAGATTTCTCAGATCCAACCTCCCACAGTCCAATTTTTACACAACATTCGTTCATATTATCTAACACAGATCATACCTATTCAATTTCACAATTTCTAACCTTATTACATCTAATTCCTACGAATTTCTTCAATTATAAACCCATATCTCATTCATCCATAAGTTCACAATTTGCAACATTCATCATCAGAATTAGAGTAGATTCAATGGCTTATTACTACCCATTACATGTTAACCCATAATACCCATTAAACGACGATAAACCCCCCTTACCTGAGTAAATCCGGCAAATCCTTAACTTCAAGCTTTTCCTTTCTTCAACCCTTTTTCTCTTGCTCTTCCTTTCTGCCCTTTTTCCACTTTTGAGTCGTTTCTCTCTTTTCACGTGAAAAACCCTTTTTACCAAATGGGACTCTTTACTGATTCCAACTCTATTATTCCAATAATAATAATCCAATAATATTTTAATTATTTAATTAAATTAATAAATATACTAATAATAATATATATGAATGGTTTATCTTTTATTTTGAAAAATAATACCCTCTCATTCATATTATCATCATAATATACTATTAAACTTAAATTAAATAATTATCATATTTTATCGGGGTGTTACACATTACGTCCCGAGCCTTATGTTTAGGGGTTTGCAATCTGACTCACACTAAATTCATAGCTCTGATTTGTTTTTTCAATCATCTGATTTCTCTAAATTTTGTTGTCAAGTATTCAACTCAAGTCGGTTATTTTGCGAAGGCGGTCCATCCGATAGTCCTTGGGAAGGTTATGAGTATTGCAAAAATGGTGAAGGTAGAATTTGATAATGATAACTATTCACTTTCTACCATTGGTGGTGTTGAGACATGTAGTGGTGCTGCTGAGTTTATTCTTCTTGGTACAAATACTGTCCAGGTATGATGCACGATCAATTTTTAGGCCCTTTTGATACGTATGGTCTGCTCGTTTCCATGTTTAGATTTGCAATCTCGCATCCCAATACTATTTTCATTGGTTGTCTGATGCCAATTGTGAATGTGAATCCGACATATGTGGTTATATTAAATCACTTTCATTTTAAACATGACTCATGTCTAATGTATATGCATAAGTATCGTGTCTACGTCAATGCTGTTGAAATATTTAACTTGATTTGGGCCTAATTTTATTATTTGATTTTGGACTTAGTTATTTGGGCTTAGTTTATATTGGGTAATGTTTCTAGAAAAGTCTTGTAGTATTTAGAGTGTCTAGATATTTCTTAAGATTATAATATTTTCTAGAATACTCTTTGAATATCTAGAGTTAAGAATTCTCTAGAATTAGTGTGTCTAGAGTTCTCTTTAGAGTACTATAAATAGAGATGTAATCCAACACTTTTGAATCAAGCAAAAATACAAAGTTCTCTCTTCCATAAATAATTCTCCTACCTATCAAGTTTCTATTCAAGCCTATAATATTCCCACACACTTTCTCTAAACACAAAAAGGCTTTATTTCCAACAAAGTGGTATCAAAGCCTTCTTGAATGGTTTATTTCTCAACTCTAAAATGAATGGAAGATCTATCAAATGGATGTGAAGTCGGCCTTCTTGAATGGTTTTCTCGAAGAAGAGGTTTATATCGAGCAACCACAAGGCTATGAAGTAAAAGGGCAAGAAGAAAAAGTCTTGAAGTTGAAGAATACATTGTACGGACTCAAGCAAGCACCGAGAGCTTGGAATGTTCGAATCGACAAGTACTTTCAAGACAAGAACTTCATCAAGTGTCCATATGAGCATGCACTCTATATTAAAGCGCAAAGTGGAGATATTTTGATTGTGTGCTTATATGTTGATGACTTGATCTTCACAGGGAACAATTTAAGCATGTTCGAAGAGTTCAAGAAAAACATGTCAAATGAATTTGAGATGACAGATATGGGGCTCATGGCATATTATCTCGGCATCGAAGTAAAGCAAGAAGACAAAGGAATTTTTATCACCCAAGAAGGTTATGCCAAAGAAGTCCTTACGAAGTTCAAGATGGATGATGCCAATCCAGTTGGCACCTCGATGGAATGTGGAAGCAAGTTGAGTAAACATGAAAATGGAGAGTTTGTTGATCCAACTCTTTACAAAATTTTGGTTGGAAGTCTGCGTTACTTGACAAGTACAAGGCCGGATATTCTCTATGCTGTAGGAGTCGTAAGTGACTACATGGAAGATCCAACAATAATTCACTTCAAGACGACAAAAAGAATCCTTCGATACATCAAAGGTACAACAAACTTTGGCTTGCACTATTACTCTTCTAACAATGATGAGATTATTGGCTATAGTGATAGTGATTGGAGTGAAGACTTGGATGATAGAAAAAGCACTACTGGTTTTGTGTTCTTTTTGGGAGATACTGCTTTCACTTGGATGTCAAAGAAGCAACCTATCATCACACTATCAACTTGTGAAGCTGAGTATGTTGTCGCCACATCATGTGTTTGTCATGCAGTTTGGCTAAGGAATTTGTTGAACGAATTAAAAATGCCATAAGAAGATCCTGTCGAAATATGTGTTGACAATAAATCAGCACTTGCTTTGCCAAAGAATTCTGTATTTCATGAAAGAAATAAGCACATCGACACTCGTTACCACTTCATAAGAGAATGCATCGAGAAGAAGAAGGTGAAGTTGAAGTATGTGATGTCTAGAGATCAAGCTGCCGACATTTTCACCAAGCCACTCAAATTGAAAACTTTCGTGAAGCTAAGGAATATGCTTGGAGTCACAAATCAAGTTTAAGGGGGGGGGGGGGGGGGGGGGGGGGGGGGTTGAAATATTAAACTTGATTTGAGCCTAATTTTATTATTTGATTTTGGACTTAGTTATTTGGGTTTAGTTTATATTGGGTAATGTTTCTAGAAAAGTCTTGTAATATTTAGAGTATATAGATATTTCTTAAGATTGTAATATTTTCTAGAGTACTCTTTGAATATCTAGAGTTGAGAACTCTCTAGAATTAGTGTGTCTAGAGTTCTCCTTAGAGATGTAATCCAACACTTTTGAATCAAGTAAAAATACAAAGTTCTCTCTTCCATAAATAATTCTCCTACCTATCAAGTTTCTATTCAAACCTTTAATATTCTCACACACTTTCTCTAAACACAAAAATGGTTTATTTCCAACAAATGCTTGATAACCTGATGCTCTTAGATATTGAACATAATTTTTGCTGTGATAATATTTATACATAAAACAATCATGTGATAAGAACTTATGCTATAAGCACTTAGTTAGGTAATTCATTCAAACTATGCTAAATAATAGACAATCTTTTATAAATTACAGATGTGCACCGGTGTTATGATGCACGACTATGGTCTTGTGGAGAAGCTTTCTCTTGAGCTAAAAGACTACATGATCGATTTTGTGGTAAACATTCAGGTATGCACCGGTGTTTCTTCCCATGTTAATGATCGATTTTGTGGTAAACATTTTCTCCTGTATTATTGTTGTTGTCATGTTTATCATTCTATATTTCTTGTTTATGTTGTCTTTGGAATTTTGATAAAGTAATGGACTAGAGATCTTATTGTCTTGTTGAAAATGATGATGGATTGTCTATGTTTCATTTTGAAATTTGTCTGGATGATGATGATCGAGTGACACATTTCTTCTGACTTCAACTTTGAATTCTGATTTTCATTCAATCTTGTTATTTAATAGTGTAAGGAATACACTTTTATATTTATAATCGAATGTTGTTCATGATTGAATTTATTTTCAAAACAATTATTATTTATAGTATTTATCCTCGGTTGATTTATCAACAAATGATTATTTGCTCCAATATGATGTTTGTCATTTTAAAATTTTGTTGTTGTTGCTATATGGGAATTTATTGTAATCGTGATGAATGATGTATGGGAGTGATGATAGATTATAGAAATGAAATGGATGTATATGCTAAGTAAATTACACTATTATGAACATTAGTTATTACATATCAAGTTTATGTTCCAATATTTTTGTACTATCTTCTCATTGTTGTTGGTGCTCTATATTTGGAATTGTTGGGTGTGTTGAGTGACCTGCTATTTGTCCATGGCTATTTATTGTGATTGCATTTGTGAATTGCTATGTGTCAAAGTCCCTGGAATTGTTAAGTGTTGAGTGAAACAAATGAATTGTGAAAGTCTATGGAATTGTGTCACGTCCGTGTAATTGTTATGCATTGGAATATTATAGACCAATGAAACCAATGAAGTTAAATGATTTTATTGACTTTTCAAAGTTAATTTTAGTGTCGGCCGAACCGAGGCGGATAAATTTTGTTGACTAGTCGAGTTTGACTTTAGTCTCGGCGAAGTCGAAGCTAACATATTTTATTGACTTTTTAAAGTTGACTTTAGCATCGTTCAAGCCGAGGCGTATAAATTGGTTGACTATTCGAGTTTGACTTTAGCCTTGCCGAAGCTAACACATTTTATTGACTTTTTAAAGTTGACTTAGCCTCGGCTTGACCGATGCTGAGTAATTTTGTTGACTTTTAGAGTTTGACTTTTGACTCGGCTTGACCCCTGCTATTCAATTTTTGTTGACTTTTGGAATTTGATTTTTTAGCGTTGGCTTCAGGTTAGCCTCAGTGTAGACTTAGTCAAATCGACGCTATAGTAGACACGACTATTTCTGACCGACGCGAACATGTTAGCTTCGATCCATTTAGTCTGCACGATACAGACGTTAATCCGAAGCTAAATTTGTCGTAGCATCGATTTTTAGCTTATAACGTAAAATAAAAGCCGATGCTAAATATTGTTTTTCTAGTAGTGCTATCTATTTCTTACAATATGTTTTTATTTTCTATTTTAACGAAAAAAAATAATAATCTTAGAGGTAAAGACAATGTGTTTTATTTTACTTAAATCTTTATCTAATTTTTTACACATGTGAATTAATTCATCACAAGTAAAGTATGAAGTTACTTCATCTTCTTTATGATTCCCCTTGTGACAAATGTTTAATCATTTTTCCTAAGAAGACTTTATGTCATTGTCAACCTAAGATATTCATTCTTTATTTGTTTTTTTTTGAAATTTTCTGAATTTTCTCTAGTTCTTATTTTGGTTATATTTATGGATCTAGTTTTGAGGGAAGTTCGAATTTAAATGCCCTTTTTTACCATATTGATAGCAGGTTGAAACAAATGAAGATCTTCCTTTATTCTTCGGTTGAAAGTCTTGTCGCTTATCATGACTCATGAATCTTTTGAGTTTACGAACAAGCAATTTCATATCTTCATTAGAATCTAAATCTTTTTCTTCCTCAACTTTGAGAGATAGACTTTTTTTCTTTTTGTCACTTTCTTCATCATCAACTATCATCTTCAGCTCCATCTTGTGTTCTTACAACTTTCCAAACAAAGTAGTCAAATCAATAGAAGACAAATCCCTAGATTCATAAACTACAGTGACTTTAGGTTGCCAACTACTGTTTAATCATCTAATAAATTTTATGATCAACTCCTCATTTTGAAATACTTTACCCATACTTTTCATATGATTCCCGATGTGAATAAAACATTTTATATATTATGATGTTTTCTTTGGGTTTCATTCTAAAAAGTTCGTACTCGTGGGTCAATGTGTTCATTTTATCCCTTTTCACCTCAATTATGCCTTCATGGAAAACTTAAAGTGTGTCCCACGTTCGCTTTATAGTCTTGAAATGAGAAACATGCAAAAACTCATAAATGCCAAAAGAGGTAGTGATAATATTTTTTGTCCAAATTTATCTATCTTTGTTTTTAACAACACCATTGATTTGGTGTGTGATAAAAAAGAAACATTTTTAACAAACTTCCAAACACATAATTCTTCCCCTCTATGAAGATTCTTATATTCTGTTTCTACAATGCATAACCCCATCCATTAAGGGATAAAATCTTGTTTAGTAAATCATTTAAAGTCATTCATACCTCATGAGACGATTAGTCTCATAACAGGAGTTAGGATCTGATGACACATGTTAATCAAGTGACTCCAAACACAAGGGATTATGTGTTAGAGTAAGCCCTAATAGATAATCCGTATTAGTTGTATTTGCTTCTGTATCATGAATTCGATATATGTTATTTGTTTATATATATATATATATTATATATATATAATATATATATATTATATATATATATATATTATATATATAATATATATATATATATATATATATATATATATATATATATATATATATATATATATATATATATATATATTATATATATATATATATATTATATAATATATATATATAATCAGACATTGTATTTATGATGTTACTTGTATATTACATAATAAATTTCTTAGAATAATTAGTTTGTTTAATGACCTATTAAGTGTGACTTAATCGTGAGATATCATTAAATATAAGGACGTTATTCTTAAACTATTCGTAGTCAAAGATTTACTATCAAATAGGACAAAAATAATGCATAAAGACTATTATGTGAGTAGATTGATGACTGTATTTTACAAGTCATAGATATGAGATATCAAGTCTTCACGTAGGTATAAATATTACGAGTAATTTTTATATTGGATTGACCCACCATAAGAATACTATATAGTTTATTATATAAGTTTCATAAGTTATTCTCATAGTGATATTTGTGTATACCACCCTTCGACCTGAAACCACTATGGATCCTAGATGTGAAGTCGAGTGTTTTATTGTCAATCAAACATTATCTGTAACAAGATGATCATAAAGATGGTTTATGGGTATTTTACAAATCATGATGAGGGACATGAGTGACCTAGATGAGATTTTCTCCACCTACATATACATGAGTAATATTTGTGGACCCCATCGATAGAGTATGACTGTAAAATATATGGACGTGCTCAAATAAGTCGATATGAGATATTTGACTTTTTTGTTGTTATCAAGTATACTCAGGGATCAAGGAATAAATATTAGACTATACAAGTGTGGCACATTTTATACCTTGTGTTCAATATAAATATAAAGGCAAAAGGGGAATTGTACATATGATCATTATCACATAAAGGTTATATCAGATCACACGACATTCTCGTCACTTGGGTAGTAGTGATGTGTTGCTAGTTATCGCTCACTGTTTATAATATTAAATATGTAATTTAATATTATTGTCAACGTTATGAGAACCTACAGGATCACACACATAGAGAACTGATAGTGGAATTGACGGTTAAATTAAATAAGGTTTAATTTAATTATGTATTAATAATATTTAAATTGTCTAATACATTAGCACAAATATAATTTATTTTATTAAATTTGATTTAACTAAATAAATGAGAATTGACCGTTGATTAAATTAAATATGATTTAATTTAATTAATATTTTATTTTATTTAATTAAAAGAGTTTAATTAAATATAAATAATATCTATTTAATTAAAATAATTTTAATTAAATAAGATTGAGCTTATTTTGAGAAAACCCAAAATAAGAGCACCAGAGTTCTAGTAGTTCTCTCTATAAATAGATGATCTATTTCCCCTACAAATCATAATTATCAATTTTCTCAGAGCAAGAGACGGCTAACACTGTGTTCCACTTTGTACTCGCGTGGACTTCGTAGAGACGATGGTATTTTCCATGTTCGTGATCAAAGCTAAAATACGCTTCAAGAGGTAATTTGGAATCCTTATGTTGTGTTTCATTTATGATTAATGGTTTAATCAAGATCCGTTCATCGGGATTGTTCCGCTAATAAGTTAAGTTTTTTAAAACCCCCTCTTAAATCCCAATAGTGGTATCAGAGCTTCGGTTCTAATTAAATCATTAATTCAATTGTGATTTATGCATTGGGATAATTATATGGTGATATAATTATATATTGATATGTGATTGTTTGATTAAATGGTTTAATCATATATATTTGAGATGAATTCAATTTGTATATAATTCTTATATCATACGTGAATGTCTTGCCGTTGATATTTCATACATGTATAGAATAGTTATAATTTCGTTATGATAGGTTTTTCATGGATTTTACCACCACATTGGTGTTTGGATTAAATTGTTATTCCTCATATATGCTGGTACCAAGGTTGTGCCATATGTCGTAACAATCTTTTATTTACGTGAGTTAATTTCCACGTTTATAAATTAAAATTGTCGTATTGGAAGTTACGGTATCTAGCTATTGCGTGAATATCATAGTAGCGTTATTGTTACAGTAACAACAATTTATTATTAAAATTCATATATTATAATAATATTAATAATAATAATAGTAATAATAATGTTATTATTATTATAAATAATAAAATGTTTATTAATTAAAATTAAATATTGACAACATGTTTTGTATAATTTGGATATCGATGTTGATTATACTTCGGAATCCGACATTTGTATGATGAAGCAGCGATACTTCGATTATCCATAAGTGATACAAAATTATTACTCAATTTATATATGATATAAATATTTCTGATACAACGTTCATATATTTGATCTACTATTTTATTTCATCCATTTGATTAGTATAATAGTTGTTATGAGTTTGAATGATCAATGTTGATTCTCCTTTGGAATCCGATATTTGTATGGTGAAGCAGTGATATTCGATTAGTCATATTGAATATTCAATCATTATGTTTTTAATGGTATGAATGTATTACATTAGGGTTTATGATGGTGCAAGAGTTGTGCTTTTAGGATTTGTAAAAGGTATCAAGTGTTGATGCGTCAATATTTATCAATTGATAATCTATTATTATTTTTTATTAAATTATTAATTGTTAAATAATTTGGTATACGATTATGACCTTAGAATTTTGGTGTTTATTTATTTAAATATGGCCTACGTGTCATGTCGTGATTTATTTTATTTAAATATGGAATACGCGTCGTGCCATTTAATTATTCTATATATGCATTTATATATCGTAACTACTCAAGATTTGAAGAGAAGACAACACCAAAGAATGATATTGGTGGAGGAGTTTGAGAAACTTGTTTGTTGGTCAAAGAATTGTAAGAAATTAGTTTATTTAATTCTTGCGTTTTAGGTGGTCATAATCGTATTACCAAATTTTATTTTATGTATGTGATGCATGAAATGTATGATTATATGGAAGTGTATGATTCACACAAATAAGTGAGTTCAAACTTAAGAAAAATTACTCGATTAAATATTAAGTTAATTGCTTTCTAAAATTTAGCACTCATCAAGACTAGTATCGAACAATGTAGGTTTCTCCAAACACAGGGTGCACGTTTTATATTAGTAAGGTGCGATGTGATAAATTTAATATCCAACTGCCAAACTTTTGGGTTTGACTTAACTAAACTAGTTATAATATGATTATATATGTTTAGAAGCAAGAGTTGAGAATAATCTATATGATGACTTAGAATAAGGAGTTATTCACTCAACTGATAAAATTCGAGAGTTGTATTAGATACAATTGAAAAGAGTTCTTATCTAAATAACAGAGTTTTGTATTTTCCGAATCAAATGTTAAGGGTCATTTAGTTGAGTAAAAATAGTGGGAGCATTTTTATAAAAGTCCTTATTAAAATGATTTAATTTAAAATAATTTTTTTTACACGTTTTCTAGTTAGAATTTATTTTGCATTTTATTTTATATTTTACTGTGAAATATCCTTATGAAGGATGTAAGGATCAGAAAGGAGTTTCTGAGTTGGTACAGAAATTGAGAATTGTTCTCAAGCACGAGAAAAATTGTATGTTCTCAAGCAAACAATTCCTAACAACCGAATATAACTAGATTCAAAGAACGATACTTATGATAAGGATCAAGTCGAATGTCTAGATATAACATATCTCATAATTGTAGTCATTACGGAGAATGATATGATCATTAACCTCGATGATATTTTAAAAATAAGAAATACAAGATATGAGAAATGTAAAACTTTCCAAGGTCTTTTTTTACAAGTTAAGAATCTAAATTGATCTAAAATAGTTTTGAAATTCAAAATTTGGATTTCTTATAGACCACATAGTTGGTCACAAGTTTTATTTGAGATTGCCTCAGATAGGTAGATTAGATTCATTACGAATGAATTTTAAATATATCCATCACTTCTTGTTGAAAATAAAATAAAGTAGTTTGTGATTCTAAATAGATGAATTCTAAAATAAATGAGATTCATTTTATACTCCTTTGTATTTTGAAAGAAAAACACGGTTCTAAAGGAAGACAGTGATTTCATGTGTTGAAAGAAGAAAAATGTTAATGGTTATCTAAAGAGACAAAGTAGAAGAAAGAAGTAAGACTTTTTCTTCATACATTTAGTTATAGAAAGTCAAATTATCAACTTCTACATCATGGGTATGTGATACTAGATATTGATCTCACATTTATAAGAGTGTTAATAGTCTTTAAAGAACTTGGACATTGATTATAATTTGAGTCATCTTCTAGAATGGAAAAACGAGTTTTCATTGACTATAAAAGCTTATGGCTAGACTTAGATTAGAGCTTGGAATGAAGCCAAATAAGATTATTCTTCATTCTTATCCTCATCAACAACTGCGAGGTTGGTGTTATCAGCATGGTTTTCTCTGGTCAAATCATCAGCAAGAGAAGACTCAGTTTCTTCCATTTCCACAAGGCGGCTATCCACAACAACTTTAGAAAAGTCCATCTCAGACAAATTAAGCCTGGGGTGGAGGCATAAGACTTGAGCCTTTGCCTTATTAAAAGCATCATCGTCTGCATCAAGAACTTCAATTTGAAATTTCTGCAAGGCTTTCTGCAGTTGGTCATTTGATTCCCGAGTTGATTTCATCTCCTCGGATTGCTTAGTGACAGTGGACTGCAATTCTTGACTCTTAGCCTCCGACTTTTCCCTCTCTGTTTTCTCCTCCAACAATTATTTCTCCAAGTCAGATATTTTATCTTCCTGCATCTTCTATTGTTCATTCAATTGATTAATCTTTTGGTTGAGTTTGATCTCGTTCTGCTCATAGTCGTCCCCGGATTCAAACAGGCCTCGAGTCAGGACAATGCGTCTTATCGTATAAGAGTTGATGTTTTGGGTTAGTTTTTTCTGACCTGTTGTCTTCACCTTGTTCACATCTTCCGTGGTATTCAGATGGTTGTAGAGGAATTTCAATTCGTCAAAGCTGTTACCCCAAAATTTAAACTCGTTGGATAGTTTGGTTTGGTCGCTTCCACCGGCCTCTTGCATCAAAGAGGAAATTTCCCAACCGGCTCTGCGAACCTAGTAACTCATCATAATTTTCATCTTCTTTGGGGAGATCGATAAGAGTCCTCCGGTGGCGGGATGGTTGAGACTTAGGGATCAGAAACGTTTGAGGTTGTTTTACTTGGTGCTACCTTTCTCTTCTTTAATGTTCGGGTTTCTAAATCGGACAAGTCCGACTTAGCCGTGGATCGTCCGGTTCCTCTTCTCACCGCCAGAGCTTCCAACATCAACTTTTTCTGTTCCTTCACATACAAGTCAATCATTTTTTATGCAAAAAAGGACAGGAAAAGAGTTAGGAAAATAAAGTGTAGTGCAATGATTAATGCAAAATGAAAATAGATGAGTATTATCCAAAAAAAGGAAGGACTTGTTCCTCGGGTAAAAACAATAGATCTCAGACCTTCATCATACGAAAGGAATCTAATATGACCAAAGGCTGGATTTCTAGGGCATTTAGCTTATAAAAATCAAACTCAGATACCAGAAGTGAGTTTCCAGTCTAATAGATAGGAAAATGATGGGATTCGTCTAACACATACAATACCTGAGTACATCTCGGTCCATATATAACTCAAAGAAACCGGTCTTTAAAGCCTTTATAATTGGTAGTGTAAACTTGAAGAAAACTCTTGCTGGGAAGGCCACTAATTATGATCCAGCCACCCTTCCCAACACCATTGATTTCAAAAAAGGAAAAAATTAATCCTGTGGTGGGCTCTATGTTTATAGCGTCACAAACTATTTCAAAATCCTTGATAAACCCCTAACTGTTGGGGCGGAGTTGGGAAGGGGAAATGTTTAAGGTTCTTAACAGGTCATATTCGAAATCGATAAAGGGTGAATGGATTTTAAAATCCTCTAATACACCAACATAGAAGTGGAAATACTCATCTTTGACTCCTCTAGGACGGAGTATACAAACATGTTCCCTTGGGATGCATGGATCCAAAACAACATCGTCCTTGTTTTTGATAGAGGATATATTCTTCAAAGATCGGAGTTTAGCGATCTCTACTTCATCAATGGAGCTATATTCATAACTCGTCACCTCTTGTTCAAAGGAGTTGACAATCTCCATCAACACTTCTACTGACGAACCTGATGAGGAAGATTCAGAATCAGTATCGCTAAAAGAGGTGTAAATATCATCGTAAACTTCCTTATAATATGATCAAAGTCGGTTTGGCTTAGGGTATCCTTACATTCTCTCATGCGTAAGTCCCATAGATTTTTATTTTCTTGGGTACTTAGGGTTTTTGACGCATTTATGTCATCATCGCATTCATGTACAATATCCATTTCTTAAAAGAAAAAAAAGCGGATAAATAGATAAAAGCAAAAATACCTGAGATTGAAGAAAAGATGGAAGCCCAGAAATCGTCTTGAAAGAGAAATAAGTTACTTTAGTGGATGATTAACAAGAAGAGGAAGAGATGACTTTAAATAAGGGGGGTCCTTTTTAACGACTCTAAAATATGAGGCATTTGCGATTTCTGAAGAAAATCAACTCCCCATAAAAATCATCATTACAAAAGAAAGAGAAAATCTGGAAAAGATACGCCCCCACTCCTGCGACGATTGCCCACGTCATTAAGCCGGGTCTATAGAATAGACAATGGGAAGTTAGGGATGAGTTATACCTCGACCCCATGATGGGAAAAATGTTCCGGGCTTATTTTTTCAGAATATTTCACTCTTTCAAATGTCATGCTCGGGGGGCTTACGTACATCTCATAAATTATTTTGACCAGCCGATGTGTAAAATTGGAAGAAGTCTGTGATGAAGTAGGGATGGTTCGGGGGGAAGCGAGGTAGTAGCCAGATCTAAAACACAGACTCGCCTAAGGGATACTCGAGATATAACATGGCCTAACGAAGTCATCGTTTTTTAGGTTAAGGGTCCTGATGGGACGAGTTAGAGAGCCTCTTATTGTGGGGTATGAAACCGGGATAAGTCGAGATAATAGTCAGATGAAGGGCCACCATCTGGAAATGGTATCAGAAAATGAAAGTTCATAAAGGCACCATAATGAAGCAGATATTACAAGCCATGAATAAGTGAAATTAAATGATAAAGCGGCAATAGTTTTCTAGACTTTGAATGTAGGAAGGAAAAGGAAATGGTTTTTCATGATTGTTAAGGGTGAGGAATGAGCATATATAAGGGACATCAAGAAATGGGGAAAGGAATACAATAACTAGTTGAGAAAAACATTTAAAGACACTTAACCGATCATTTGAGGCTCTCCCTGACTAACATCAGGGAAGTCAACCTTTTAGTGTTTTTAGCAAGAACAGAAGAGACAAATAAATAAGAAGCGAAATAAATTAAAAACATGAAAATAAAAGAGATAAGGGATGAAAAGATCAACCATAGAATTATCCTAGTTCAGCCTAACCACTTTCCCTGCTCCAGTCTCTGAGAGTTTCTCCTAGAGATTTTATCTAAAATCAAACTTGAGCTTTTGCACAAGGTCACCTCAAAAACCTTCTAAAAGAAACATAACTTTTACATGGGTTAGCTCTAAACTTAAAACAAAGCTTTTACATAGCTTCAACTCAATAACCTTCACCAGTGCTTTTACACAAGTTTTGAAGGTGTGAAAAATACAAGAAGGAGAGGGGGGGGGGGGGGGGGAGGGTTGAATTCAGTTTTCAAAGCAAAAGCTTTTTCCCAAAAAATAAACTCTACTAACAAGTTGAATAATGAAGAGATAAAAACACAATGATTTTTATCCTGGTTTGCTTGAAACTCAAACCTAATCCAATACACCCGCCAAGATGATTTGCCTTATACACAAGGACTTAATCCACTATAATCAACAAATTACAATAAACATAAAGAATACCCTTCTTTGTCTTCTCAAGGATCCAACTAAACCTTAGTCTCCTCAAGGATTCACAAAGAAAAGCTTTCTTTGTCTTCTCAAGGATAACCTCCTTAAGGAATCAAACAAATAGTTTGAGTACAAGTTTATGTGTTACAATATGCTTCTTCAAAAGAAGATTTTACACAAATGAATAATAAAAACTTAAAGAACACTGAATACAAAATATGATATCTTTTCACAAATAAACTTAGCTTGTCAAATAACTTGTGTAGTTCAGCAGCAAGAGAGCAAGCGAGAGTTCTTCAAGTCTCCAATGCATGCTTATATAGTGTAAGCATGTGACCGTTGGAGGACAAAATTGGGAAACCTCCTTGAGCGGTTATCCATTGTTGGATGAGAAAAGAATGATACCACATACATCCTTTCGCCCATATATTCAGTGACAGGTGTGATGAATAGTATAATCCTTGCCCACAAAATCAGGTTGTGGAAAAGTTGTTCGATTTGTACTATGTACTATTTGATCACGTTCTCATTGGATCTTGTCTTCAGATTCATTGGCTTCTGATAAAAAAGTATTGAAGCATGAAGTGAAGAAATAAAGAGTTGGATTCAGAAACTTCAGAACCTTGAGTTAGAACCTTGACAGCGTCAGTAGTATGACTTGAGTTCTTCAGTGTCTTCAGAAACCTCAGTCAAAACCTTGATAACATCAATCGTCTGTCTTGAGATCTTCAGAATTTTCACCTACATAATACAACTTCATAAGCTTGCCATTATTCAGAAGCTTGTTGATCAGAGTCATGTCCAGAAGCAAAACTACTGAGAGAACATTACAACAACAACATAATGTCTCCTTAGAAGCTTATGATCGGTAAGATAACACAGAAGCAGAAAGAACATTGCAGTAGCAATATTGTCGTCTTTCAGAACTTCTAATTGCAATGCATAAGTGAATTTGGAATGCAAAGTTCAGAAACTGATGATGTTACACATCATATTATCAGAATTATAACTGTTTGTTAAAACTACACAATAACAAACCATTAGGGTGCCAAAATTGTTTTCACACAAATACAACATTGTTATCACCAAAACTCAAGGTATAGATGCATAACCAAATTTTGTTCTAATAATCTCCCCCTTTTTGATGATGACAAAACATGTATTTTAATGAATAGTTTTGTACAGGGTAATCACATAAGAATACATCTTACATAAGCACAAAGCTCCCCCTGATATGTATAGTTCTATAAAGATAAACTCAGAATGAAAGAACACTTTCCTGATTTACCTATTGAAGTACCATAATGAATAATTAGTCATAATCTGGTTTAACTTCAGAAGTTGATTAATGTTGTCCAGAACACTGGTTGATAACATCATTCTTTTGATAGACCTTCAGAAGAGATTTTTTCGGAAGGTTCTTTGAAGACCTTTCTTCAAAAGCTTCTCAGAAACTTCTTTGAAGAATCATTCTGATTCTTGAGACATAACCTTTAACAAATCATTCTAAATTTAATCCTGCAAAAAATACTTAACAAACTTTTCTTGAAGTATTTGTTAATAGAAACATTAAAACAATGTTTGGGTTTTTTACTTGGGAATTTAGATATCAAAATAAACTCTTAATTCTTCCCCTTTATAAGGTTATATTTTCTCCCCCTTTGCCATTAATAAAAAAGAATAAAAAGACAAAGTAAATACAGAGAAACAAACAATAACTTTATTAAAAATATGCCAAACTGGCGGTGAAGAGTACGGAAACAAAAGAAAAGAAATGCAAAATACTTAACAAGGACTACAAACGAAATGCAGCAAGAAAAACATAAAAGTCCTACAAACACACTTAGATAAACAAAAATATATGCTAAGGCATTTTATAAAAACCAAGGTTTTTGGGGGGAAGGAGTAGGCGGAGAGTCAACTAGGTAGTTATCTGGGAGATTTAGGGGATCTACTAAAGGATCAACACCATCTTCATGACAGATCTGCATGTAGAGCACCAAGACTTCAGAAGGATTAACCTTTGCGAAGATAAGATAGTTCTCCACCTGAGTAGTACTGCCATTTATTTCTTCCTTGACTTACGAAGATCCTTCAACGAATACAGATCTTGGATGAGATCTAGTCTGATGTAATTACAATTGTTGAAACTGTTGTTGAACCCTTTGTTGTTGAGCATCCTTAGATCTACTTAGAGAAAGTTGTTGTTCAGAGTTTGCAGATTGTTAAGCCATTCAATATTGTTGTTCAGACATTTGAGTGATGAAGATGAAGATAGAGATGAAGAACATTTGACAGAGAGAGAGTTTTGAGGTTGATAAACTTAAAAATGTAGAATAAATGTGTGCGTAGTTTGAAAATATGAGTGATGTGAGTTTAAATAGACAAATTTAGCAATGATGCAAAAGTTGTGTGCGGTCATGGGGGGAAATGTAAGGGTTTATACCTAATTCCAAGTTAAACCCAATGTGTCACACTTTAATCACGCATGCTCAGAATGTGGGGCAACTATCTCCACTAAGAATCACACGAAATCAAACGACAAAACAACCATTAAATGCTTCAACTGTTCAGAATCAGGAAGACAAATCGATAAGATTGCTTCTGATCAGAACCTTTCTGATTCATGAAAACTTCCTTACTTTAGAAGGCTTCAAGTTTCAGAGTCAGAAAGCAACACAACCTCATAATCTTACCTAGAGTTTTAGAGATTTTACATTCTGAATAACATCTTTTCATTCTGGACATGGTTTCATAAATAGATTTTCCAGAATGAATGTAAATCTATCTTCAGCAAGGGTTTTTTTAAAGATATCAATCCATTGATGGTCTGTATCAACAAATTTTAAGTGAAAAATTCCCTTCTGAACATAGTCACGTAAAAAATGGTGTTTTATTTCAATATTCTTTGCCCTAGAATGCAAGATAGGATTCTTAGATAAACATATAGCAGAAGTAGTATAAAAAAGAATAGGAATGTTACTCTTAGATATATGATAATATTCCATCTGACTCTTCATCCAGAGTATCTGAGTGCTGCATCCAGAAGCTGCAATGTATTCAGCTTCAGCTGTTGAAAGCGCAATTGTTGACTGTCTCTTGCTGGACCATGAGATCAAGTTGTCTCCAAAAAATTGGCAACTTCCAGAAGTGATTTTTCTTTCAATTCTATATCCAGCGTAATCAGCGTCACAATAGCCTACTAATTATACTCACTTGATTTTCTATAAAATAAACCAAGATTAGTAGTACCTTTCAGATACCTAAAGATTCTCTTAACAACGGTTAAATGAGTTTCCCTAGGATCTGATTGGAAGATAGCACATAAGCATACACTAAATAAGATATCAAGTCTAGAAGTTATTAGATACAGAAGAGAACCTATCATACTTCTGAAAAGCTTCTGATTTACCTGACTGCTTACCCCTTCTTTCTCAAGAATGCATGTAAGGTGCATCTGAATTTTTGCTAACTTACATTCTAATAAGTTGAATTTCTTCAGAAGTTCCTTTGTATATTTTCTTTGATGAATATACGTAGCTTATGGTCTTTGATCAATTTAAATTCCCAGAAAGAACTTCAGTTCTCCCATCGGACTCATTTCAAATTCTGCCTGCATAGACTTAGCAAAATCCTTGCACAACGACACATTAGAAGAACCAAAAATAATATCATCAACATATATTTGCACAACTAGAATGTCATTCTTGAAGGTTTTGCAAAAGAGAGTTGTGTCCATTTTTCCTCGGGTAAAATTACTTTCCAACAAAAATTTGCTTAGTCTATCATACCAGGCTCTTAGAGCTTGCTTTAGACCATACAAGGATTTTTTCAGTTTAAAAATAAAATCAGGATTTTGAGAACTTTTAAAACCAGGAGGCCGATCCACATAAACTTCTTCAGAAATATAACCATTCAGGAATGCACTCTTAACATCCTTCTGATAAAGTATGATGTTATGATTGACTGCAAAAGAAATCAGAAGATGAATAGACTTTAACCTGGAAATTTGAGAAAAGGTTTTTGTATAGTTTATACCTTTTTGCTGACTATAACCTTGAGGTACCAGTCGAGCTTTGTTTCTGACAACTTCACCTTTCTCATTCAGCTTGGTTTTGAAAACCCACGTGGTTCCAATGACATGGAAGCCTTTTTATTTCTGAACAAGATCCCAAACATCGTTTCTGGTGAATTGATTAAGTTCATCTTGCATGATCAGACTCCATTCACTATCCAGAAGAGCTTCATCAATGACGGTGGGTTCTATCATAGACACCAAACCTAGAAGAGTTTTTCAGAGGGTCTGAATGAAGATCTAGTTCTGACTGGAGAATCCTTGTCTCCCAGAATCAGTTCTTCTGATGAGAAGTTCTTGATCTATTCTTATTTTGATGAGTTGGATTAACAGTTGCTTCTGGTTGATTCGTTTCTTCAGATTCTTTAGCCTTGACTTTTGAGTCTTTTTCTTCAGAGACAATTTCTTTAGATTTTGACAGATTAATCTCCAGATCTACAAATTTCTCAACTAGCTTTGACTTTTCAGGGTGAATCTTATCATTGAATCTAACATGAATTGATTCTTCAAAAATTCATGTTTCTATATTAAAGATTCTGTAGCGTTTAGAGTGTTTAGAATATCCTAACAGTAAACACTTACATGCCTTAGAGTCAAACTTGCCAAGATTCTCTTTAGTGTTTAACCTAAAGCATTTACATCGAAAAGGATGAAAGTAAGAAATGTTGGGATTTCTGTTCCTCCACAATTCTTAAGGAGTCTTACCCAGAATAGGTCGAATAGAAATCCTGTTCTGAATATAACACGCTGTGTTGACTGCTTCGGCCAGGAAATGCTTAGCCATATTAGTTTCTTGGATCATGTGTGAGCCATTTCTTGTAAAGTCCTATTCTTCCTTTCTATAACTCCATTTTCTGTGGAGTTCTAGGACAAGAGAAATCACGAGAAATACCATTTGGATAAAAAATACTTTCAAAGTATTTATTTTCAAATTCGCCACCATGATCACTTCTGACTTTGACTATTTTGCAATTCATTTCTGTTTGCACTAGTGAGCAGAAAGTTGAGAACACAGAGTGAGACTCATCCTTTTGTTTCAAGAACTTTCCCATGTCCAACGACTATAGTCATCAACAATGACTAATCCATACTTCTTTCCATCGATAGAAGTAATTTTCATTGGTACAAGCAGATCAATATGCAGAAGTTATAATGGTCTAGAGGTAGAAACAACAATTTTAGCTTTGAAATATGTTTTAGAAAACTTGCCTTTCTGACATGCTTCACAAAGAGCATCTAAAGAGAACTTTAGTTTGGGTAGACCTCTGACTAATTCAAGCTTATTTAGCTGAGAAATCCTCCTCATGCTAAAATGACCCAAACGTCTATGCCAGACCCATTACTCTCCGTTAACAGAAATTAGAAATTTTACATTTTGATCTTCAAGATCAGAAAGTCTAATTTTGTGAATGTTGTTTTTCCTCTTTCCATTAAAAAGTATTGTGCCATCTTTCTGACTAACAACTTTACAAGACCTTTGATTAAAAATGATATCATAACCATTGTCACTAAGTTGGCTAATGGACAATAAATTATACATTATACCATCAACTAAAAAAACATTAGTAATATAAGGAAGTTTACTGTTACCAATGGTTCCAGAGCCAATGATATTTCCTTTATGGTTTCCTCCGAAACCCACAAAGCCTTCGGGCTTAAGTTCCAAATCTTGGAACGTAGAACTTCTGTCGGTCATGTGTCACGAGCATCCACTGTCCAGGTGTTGCTACCGGGATTTCACGATAACGAAACCGGGACTAAAGAGATGCCAAAGAGAGGCAAAATTAGAATAGTCGCCACCGAATTTTATTTGTGTGCCTCTATCAGAGAGGCGAGGGGAAATAGTCAATAAATCCCTCGAAAAAGAGATGCGCACGAGAAGTGCTAAAAGGGAATAAGGAATCAGTCTCGCAACCGAGATTTGGGTTCAGAAGTCAATTACGCAAGGGGAAGTTATTAGCACCCCTCACATCCATGGTACTCCATGGGAACCATTTGGGTTATTTTACATATATGGGGATTTATCTATCATTGTTTTATTTTCCAAAAGAAATGTGTGTGAAAGAGGGGGTGTTTTATTATTATAGTGCTCTCCAAGGATTGGGGCCCTTGTGCCTATGTATCACTCATTCGGGGATAAGGAATCAGAGCTTCGTAGTTCGGACTAGAAAATGTTTGTGGGTTGGTTGACTTTACCTTTAAGAAAAGGGTTTTCAGGATGATGCCCTAAGGCACAAAAATGAGTTTGATGAATTGTATTGTTTTTACCTTGAATAAGGATTTTATAAAAAGAATGTTTGTGATATATTGTACTAAAGTCTATGGGCAAAGGTGATTATTCTAGACAACAAGCCAAACCTCTTGCATCCAAAATAATCAGAGTGAGGGTAGGAATGCACCATTCTTACTCATTCTCCACCACTTAAGGCTCGTGACGCACAAATAATAATCGTAATTTTATTGTATTTTTGAATTTGATTATGAAAATTCCACTTGATGTTGAATCAAGGGTTTATTTTATTTGATTATGAAATTTGGCTTATGCAACATGAATGCAAAGTAACCAACAAGAAAATAAAGGGTCTCATTGTATGGTAGCCCAAAGAAAGTCTTGTGTGCAAAAAAGTGACCTAAGCTAAACAAAGGATAATGGTCTTACAAGCATGTCCCCCTAAGATGGTCTCATGATGCCATTCTTACAACATGAATGTAAGTTACGGATGAAAATCCAAGTGTTTACAAAGATCACAAAAGAGTAAAGGAAGGGCCTCCAAGAAAAGGTCCTAAATGGAATCCTCTAAGTCCAAGTGATTAATGAGTGAAGTGAATATTTTTGATCTTATCATTTTATCATATTTTTGTTGTTTTTAATGTTTGATGACAATAAAATAATTAACAAGTAAATAAACATGCATGATGAGTTTGTGCAATGATGATGATAATGAGTGCTTGAATGTAAATTATAAGGTAATGCCATAAAAGTAAATTAAAAGATAATAATGACAATATCACAATAATAATGGTTAGTGAATGTAAATGACATGAAATAAATAACAAGTAAGTAGTACAAAAATTACAATAACAAAGGTTAATGGTAGACAAAGTTAGTGAAGTATAATTAATGGTTAGTAATATATGCAAAATAAACATTTTTGAGGACTATGTATCCATAGGTCAAAAAATCAAAAAATCAAAAAATCATCTAACAATAGATTTGTAACAAAGAAAGTTATACAACCCTAAGTCCAACTATCAATATTTTAACAAATTATATCACTCAAATAATTATGATTGATTTTCTTTCTTTTTGTTTTTACTCTTCTTTTTATTTAGAAAGATAGTAAGAGAGTAAATAAATTAGCATAATGTAAATGATATATTGTTAGATAATAATGAACATAAACATAAAGTACTTGAAAATAAAATGAGCAATAAAATAAATTGTGAGCAAAATAATAGAAAGGAAATAAAGTGCAATAATGTAAATGTTAGGAGTTAGTAGTTAGTGGTTAGTGGAATAACAATAAGCAAATGGATTAGCAAGTTAATGTAAAGAACATGATTTCATCTATGCGTCAAATGACTCAAATATGGTTGGAATAGAGACAATCTATCAATGCCTCAAAGTATCATAAATGATCTATTGATCAATCATTAATAGGTTTGAAACATTTAAGATTTAATCAACTCTAAGCAACCATGGCCATGATCTAATAGACTTCATCAACCAAACAAATGTAACAACAAGTCAACAATAAATAGAAAATGAAACAAAATATAAAGTAAGACTAAAAAATGGTGATCAAAAGATAGTAAGAGCAAAAAATCTAAAAAAAAGTGTGTAAACCAAACTTTATCATTTTTTACAAGCTTGACTCTAAACCCTCTCAAAAGACCAACCAAGAACAACCAACCATTTTTTAAAACAAAATAGAACCAAAAAGTTAAAAAGTTTAAGTTACAATCATTACCCAAAAATGTGAAAAAAGCTAGGTTGAAATGGTGTTGAGCTTGAACGTGAAGCAATAGGTTTGGGATGAAAGTATTTATCATAGAAACTTAGTGAAGAGGCTGAGTTGTGAGTGTTAGAGAGGGAGAAGTTTTGAGGAAAAAAACTGAAGTGAGAAAAAGTTTGTGGGAGCTGACTTTTGGGGGTGAATGATTTTTTGTTTTGACTTAGATTTAGAGAAAAGGGTTTGAAGGATGTTTGGACAGATCTTTTGGGGGCTAGAAAGCATGGTAAATGAAGGGAAATAATGTCCATATTATAGGGGAAACACGTGGATAAGTGGGTA
Source organism: Lathyrus oleraceus (assembly GCF_024323335.1). Lineage (NCBI taxonomy): Eukaryota > Viridiplantae > Streptophyta > Magnoliopsida > Fabales > Fabaceae > Lathyrus > Lathyrus oleraceus. The sequence continues at coordinate 203,937,979 of NC_066581.1, read as the reverse complement.
AAAAAGAAATCACTTTGTGTAAAAAAAATAGAGTTACTGCTGCTATCTGCGCAGGTGTAATCGGTTAACCTGATTTGGTTAACTGATTAACACAACCAAAAATGGCTTGGGAAGCCTGCGCACTGTTGATCACACTAAAATTTACGTATTTTCGACTCCGATTTCACATGCATTCTAGTCGTTTTATTGTCATTTTATTGTGTTATTACTGTGTTTTCCTTTGTTTTCAGGTTTTTACTTTAATCGGAGCCTCGATCGAGAAAAGGAGTGAAAAAGAGCTAAAAACCCTAAAAATCAGCATTTTGTGCTTATGGCCTACCCCATGGCGGGCGCCACAGACCAAGCCATGACGTGTCCAAGTCCAACTTCCTCAACTCCCACGTTTCCCCACTTCATCCACTAAGGCGCCCCACTTTGTGCTTGTGACGGGCGCCATTGCCTTGTGGCGGGCGCCACAAGAAGGAAACGGTTTCCTCTATTTTCAAGTTGAAGGGCATCCAAGTCAATTCCACATTTTTTATTTTCCTATAAATAGAAACGCGAATTCAGTTTTACGATGATCCAAACTTAGAGCAGACGAAGATCCAAACTTAGGACAGAGGCAAACTCAGAAGCAAATTTGTTTCACTTAGGCATATATTCAGTATTTTATAGTGGTAGTCGCTTCGCATTGGAGTGTTACCACAATTGTGTCATCAAGTCTGTGATAGAGTCTGTAATCGAGTTTGGAGCACTTTGGAAGGAAGTTAATCCTGCTGCCATTTTCTTTTCCGCATTGCAATTTACTCAGCCCTCCGATTGGAGCAGGTTTTTATCACTCGCTTTTACTTTATTTATTTCCCGCACTCGCTTTTACTTTATTTATTTCCCGCACTCGCTTTTACTTTATTTATTTCCCGCACTCGCTTTTAATTTATTTATTTCTCGCACTCGCTTTAAATTATTTATTTCCTCGCACTCGCTTTAAATTATTTATTTCCCGCACTCGCTTTAAATTATTTATTTCTCGCACTCGCTTTAAATTATTTACTTTCCGCACTCGCACTACTTTTATTTACTTTAATGCACTTTTATTTTACCATGTCTAACTAAATCTAAAAGGTTAGAATGTAAGGATCGTAATTGAACCAATAATCCGTACAATTGTTCGTAGAAACACTTAAGGGCTATTTTAACTTTCAACTTAAGTTTTCCCGCACTTCAATTCTGTTGGGTAAGATCGAAAGCCGTCCAACGTCTTTATAAACTTAATTGTTTTTAACTATTTCAAAAACAGCGAAAGCGCTTTGTCTAGTTCATTAGGAGTTTTTAACATCAAGAAGGAAAGAGATTTTAAAACTATTTTCGGACGCGTTTATAAGTTTAGAGTCTGATTCGTAAGAACCTCTTTTGGTTAAGAAATCCAGGTTATAATACTTTTCAAATTAGTTAAGATACTATATTTCTTAAAAATAGGTTTACTACTCTAACGCAATGCGCGCCTTTTTATAAGTGACAATAAGAGGGTTTGATTAGGGAGTACAACTCGGTTCTGAATACGCGAAAGCGATAGTTCCTGTTAAATTAGTTCTTTTCAAAGTAGGAAACATTGCCCATAAGTAGTTCTATTAGCAAGTACTTGGATTATCAACTGATTACGTGAATTACATTCGACCCTGTCTTTATTAATTATATTCTATTTTCAACACTTTACTTTTCATTGCACACTACAAAAACACCTATTTTGACTGCCTTTGATAAACACCATAACAACAGATAACGATAGATTGACACTTGTTCTCTGTGGTTCGATAATCTTTTATATTACTCTGACGCGTTCGTACACTTGCGAACACAAGTTTAAGCACGCATCAAGTTTTTGGCGCCGTTGCCGGGGACCAATTTCGTCAAATTTCATTTTCCTGTTGTTATATCGTTTAGACTTAGGTTATTTCCCGCCGGTCAATGTGAAGAACTCGCAGTACCGGAAGTTTAAGTTTAGTAAATCCTCTGGCGGAACCTGAACGTTACGCTCGCGCACGTTTATTCTTTCATAGAATTAAGAGAGCTATGGCCGAAGATCAAAACCAAAGACCTCTTAAGGACTTCGCTCAACCATCTAATGAAGAACCTAGTTCTAGTATAGTAAACCCAATCATCCCAGCCAATAATTTTGAACTTAAACCATCCCTGTTGCAAATAGTGCAACAGAGACAATTCACGGGTCTCGCTACCGAGAACCCAAACCAACATTTAAAAATATTTCTTCAATTAGCAGATACTTTTAAAACCAATGGAGCTTCTCCTGAGGCAATACGTTTAAGATTATTCCCTTTTTCCCTCAGAGATAAAGCTTTATCATGGTTAGATTCCCTTCCACCCAATTCCATTACGACTTGGGATAACCTTAGAAGAGTTTTTCTTGCTAGATATTTTCCCCCGAGTAAGACGGCCGTTCTTCGGAACCATATAACTAGATTTACCCAAAACCAAGGAGAATCACTGTTCGAAGCTTGGGAGAGATATAAAGAGTTGTTACGAGCATGCCCACATCATGGTTTAGAAAATTGGTTAATCATTCAAACCTTATATAATGGACTTCATTATAACACAAAGATGACCATCGACGCTGCCGCAGGCGGTGCTCTGATGAACAAACCTTACCCTGAAGCTAGTGCCCTCATCGAAGACATGGCTCAAAACCATCAATCATGGGGAGTCGAACGAGCGACAGTGGAGAAGAAGGAAGCCCAAGGAGGAGTGCATGAACTAAGCTCTATAGACATGATGCAAGCTAAAATGGACGCATTAGCCCTTAAAGTCGAGCATATATGCACGAACCCGAATACTGTAGCCGCAATTTCGTCGGATTGTGAGATATTTGGAACCCAAGGACACCAAAATGCCGAATGCAGTCTATTGAACGAAACCCACTCCGAGCAAGTGAACTACACCCAAGGGAACCCATATTCAAATACCTATAACTCTGGATGGAGGAATCACCCTAACTTCTCCTATAGAAACAATAACCCAATTCAAAATAATGCACCTCCAAGACCTAGTTATCAAGCCCCTAGATCAAATCAACCTATGCAACCTGTAGCACCAAAGCCGAGCCTTGAGAAAATTATGGAAAATTTTATCACCGCTCAAACCCAACAAAACAAGGAGTTCATGAACCAAAACATTCATGTTAACGAATTGATTACTCAGTTAGGAACCAAGGTTGATCAAATAGTTACTCATACCAAGATGCTTGAAACACAGATCTCTCAGGTAGCTTTAAACCAAGCCCCTCAGACTACACCTAGAGGACAATTCCCTGGACAACCTCAACAAAATCCGAGAGGACAAGCCAATGCCATTACCCTACGAAGTGGGAACGCTTATGATGAGCCACCAAACCCAAGATTGAGTGAACCCGAAACTTCTAAGGAATGTACCAAACCCCAGGACAAAGTAAAGGAACCAGAGGAATCTGAAAACCAGGATGGTCGAGAGAAAGGAGAAGAACCTAAAGATAAAATTTATGTACCACCCCCGCCATATAAACCACCTATACCATATCCGCAAAGACTCAAACAAACCCAGATCAATAAACAGTATCAAAAATTTATTAAAGTTATAGAAAAACTTCATGTAGAAATCCCTTTCACAGAAGCCATCACCCAAATACCTTCTTATGCAAAGTTTCTGAAAGACATCCTTACCAACAAACGTAGACTTAACGATCCGAAGCCTTTGGAATGTAATGCTATTTCTGAGGACAAATTAGCAAAGAAAGATAAAGATCCTGAAAATTTCTTCATTCCTTGCCTTTTGGGTAATCATGTCATCGACAAAGCTTTTCTAGACTTAGGAGCTAGTGTGAGCTTAATGCCTCTAGCAGTTTCTGAGAGGTTAAACTTAGCAGAATTATAACCCACTAAGATGTCACTTCAGTTATCCGATAGATATGTCAAATATCCGATAGGCATTTTAGAAGATGTTCCTGTTAGGATAGGTCAACTATTTATCCCGACTGATTTTGTCGTCATGGACATCAAAGAGGACAATGATATACCAATTCTTCTAGGTAGACCATTCTTATCGACTGCAGGAGCCATAATAGATGTCAAGAAAGGAAAGTTGACATTTGAGGTAGGTGACGAGAAAATATAATTTATACTTTTGAAATTTCTTATGGCACCTGTGATGGGAGACTCATATTATGCCTTAGATATCATTGATGAATGTGTTAGAGAATTAGAAGAAAAAGAAATTATTAAGTTACCATCAACCCCCATAAAGGAAGATGATGACTTTAAAGAACCTTACATCGATGATAACCTTTACGAATGTTTATCCCTTACCCCAGATCCTATGCCATGCCCTAAGAAACCAACCTTAGAACTTAAGGAACTGCCTAAGAACCTGAGATATGAGTTCCTCGATGAAAAGATGAACCGTCCAGTTATAGTTAGTGCTACCTTGAGCCAAGAGGAGACGGACCAACTTTTAAATGTTTTACGAAGATATCCCTCAGCCTTAGGATATAATATCTCTGACCTGAAAGGTATAAGCCCATCCGTATGCATGCATCGTATTTCGCTCGAAGAAGATTCAAAACCCTCTAAGGAGCATCATAGAAGAATAAACCCTATAATGAGTGATGTTGTTAAGAAGGAAGTTCTTAAGTTGCTTGAGGCAGGTATAATCTACCAGATCTCAGATAGTAAGTGGGTGAGCCTTGTGCATGTAGTACCTAAAAAGGGAGGCATCACAGTCGTGCAAAACGATAAAGGCGAACATGTAGCAAAACGTTTAGAAGGAGGATGGCGGATGTGTATAGATTATAGAAAATTAAATAAAGCAACTAGGAAGGATCATTTCCCTTTACCATTTATAGACCAAATGTTGGAGCGTCTAGCCAGACACGCTTACTTCTGCTATTTAGATGGGTACTCTGGATTCTTCCAAATACCTATTCACCCCGAAGATCAAGAAAAAACTACTTTTACATGCCCTTATGGAACTTTTGCCTACAGACGAATGCCTTTCGGCCTCTGTAATGCCCCAGCTACTTTCCAACGCTGCATGATGTCAATCTTCGTAGATTACCTTGATGGTATCATGGAAGTGTTTATGGATGATTTCTCGGTTTGCGGATTCGATTTCCACAATTGCCTTGCTAACCTTGAGAAAATCCTGGAGAGATGCGTGGAGGTAAACCTCGTGCTAAATTGGGAAAAATGTCATTTCATGGTGACCGAAGGAATAGTTTTAGGACATATAGTTTCCGAAAAAGGTATAGAGGTAGATAAAGCTAAAATAGAAGTTATAGAAAACCTAAAACCACAAAAAACAATCAGAGAAGTCCGAAGCTTTCTTGGACACGCTGGATTCTACCGGCGTTTTATTAAGGACTTCTCCAAAATAACTAAACCGTTAACCGGACTTTTAATGAAAGATGCTGAATTCATTTTCGACGAAAAATGTAATGACGCATTTAATCTCTTAAAGCAAGCATTAATCTCTGCACCTATTATGAAACCGCCTGATTGGTCGGAACCTTTTGAGATAATGTGCGATGCTAGTGATTATGCAGTTGGAGCCGTTCTAGGACAAAGGAAAGAAAGAAAATTACATGCCATTTATTATGCCAGTAGAACCCTAGATGCTGCCCAACTTAACTACGCAACAACTGAAAAAGAATTACTCGATGTAGTTTTCGCTATAGACAAATTTAGATCTTATCTAGTAGGAGCAAAAATTATTGTTTACACCGATCATGCTGCCATTCGTTACCTATTAAGTAAAAAAGATGCCAAGCCCAGGTTACTCCGATGGATTCTATTACTACAAGAGTTTGATTTAGATATAAGAGATAAAAAAAGACACTGAAAATGTAGTAGCCGATCACCTTTCTAGGCTAGAACATCTAAAACCTAAACTAGTACCCATAAACGATGATTTCGCCTATGATAGACTGATCGCTAAAGTAGAAACCATTGAAGACAATAACCTAGACCTTTATGAGCACTCCCAAAATTCCTTAGCAATAAGTAACGTACCATGGTATGCAGATTTCGTTAATTACCTAGCTGCTGATATAGTACCCCCTGATCTTGACTACCACCGCAAGAAGAAATTCTTCCACGATGTGAGAAACTTCTACTGGGACGAACCGCTCCTTTTCAAAAGGGGTAAAGATGGCATTTTTCGCCGTTGCGTTCAAGAGGAAGAGGTAAATAATATTATCGAGCATTGTCATTCTGCACCTTATGGTGGACATGCGAGCACCTCTAAGACATACGCCAAGATTCTTCAAGCTGGCCTATTCTGGCCTACCATGTGGGGTGATGTCTATGCTTTCATTGTCAAATGTGATAGATGCCAACGCACTGGAAACATTTCAAGGCGTGATGAAATGCCTCTAAGGAACATTCAGGAAGTAGAACTCTTTGACGTATGGGGTATAGATTTCATGGGACCTTTTCCACCATCTTTAGGAAATAGGTATATTTTAGTAGCTGTAGACTATGTGTCTAAGTGGATTGAAGCTATAGCCGCACCTACAAACGACACTAGGGTAGTAATCAAATTATTTAAAAACTATATATTCCCTAGATTTGGAATACCACGTTTAGTCATAAGCGATGGAGGATCACACTTTATATCGAGAATATTTGACAAACTTTTAAGAAAATATGGAGTTAGGCATAGAGTAGCAACACCATACCACCCACAAACTAGTGGTCAAGTAGAAGTATCTAATAGGGAGATAAACCAAATCCTAGAGAAAACTGTTTCTATTTCTAGGAGAGACTGGTCTCAGAAGCTTCAAGAAGCATTATGGGCCTATAGAACCGCTTTCAAAACCCCTATAGGAACTACTCCTTACCAACTAGTTTATGGAAAATCTTGTCACTTACCATTCGAGTTAGAGCATAAGTGTAACACCTCAAAATTTGCCCTCCTCTCTTGGGACTAGCACTAACATATTGCATATCATTTTTAGGTCATTAGGCATTGCATATTGCATATCATGTGGTTACATTGTGCAAGTCATCCTCACAAGTCTTAATCAGAAGATGGGAGGTCAAAGTGCAAGCTAGGGTTTCATTGGACTGGTCAGCAATCATCTGAGGATGTGGAGGTCCAAATTAGGGTTTCATGATTCTCAAGGGATAATGGTCTTCATCTTGATTACAATGATTCATCATCATCATCATGGTTTGACATCATCAAGTGTGGGATCAGATTTCTTGAGATTAGGGTTATGACCACTGGTCAACCCTAATCAGTTGCATTGGGCCAATCAGGGCATGATCAGGAGATGGGGTCTACAATGGATATGGGGATCATCTCATGATTGTATTGAGATTATTGAGGCTAGGGTCTCACCCTTGGGCCATTTCATCAGAGAATTGGAGCTCAGTTTGATCTATGCATTGCCAAATTCATCTATCAGTTGAAAAAGTCAACTGTGGTCAACTGTACATGATTTGATGGATTTGGAGGTGGGAGAGAGTTGGATACACTTCATTCATGTTGGAACAAGTGTTATTTGACATTTCAAAACTCAAGAATGGAGAAAATCAAGTCAGACAAGAAACTGCCAAAAATAGAAAGTGACTTGTAATGGAAGTTCCCAAAAATGGAAAGTTTTTGACCTCAAAATTACATGTCCAAGGAAGCTTCAAATGAAAATTTGTTCAACATGAAAGTTGTAGATCTTGTTCTCACCTTTCCAAAAAGTCCAAGAACTTGAAAATCCCATGTATGGTTGGCAAGTTATGGTCCAGTCAATTTCAAAAATGACCCATAATCAGAGGGGCATAACTTCCACATGGAGTGTCCAAATTGAGTGATCTTTTTATGCACAAACTCCATTTGACATGTAATTTCATGGTGCATAATTGGATTTTATCAAAAATGGTCAATGCAAAAAGTCAAATTTCAACTATACAGTTAAAAGTCCAGGGGCAAAATTGTCCAACTTGAGAAATAATGTGAATTTTTGAATGGGGATTTTTGCAACACTTCACAAATGACATTTGGAAATTGTTGGAATGCTCATAACATGCCAAGGCCTTGTGGTTTGAGAATTGACTTTTGAAATGGACTTGAAAATGCATAACATAGCCGTCACATGTGGAAAATGCAAAATACTCATCCAATCAACATGAGACAAGTTGCAACAGCTCACACATGTCATTTTGAGAGTGTGTGAGCTGTCAATGAGCTGGCATTGGCTGGCATATGAAAGTACATTTTTGCCCTTGGCTTGAAAATGACACATTTGTTAATCATTGGCATTTTGGTTAATTGAAGTGATTAAGCATGGATTAAGCTGGGATATATATTGTTAATCCTAACTAACTCCAACAGAATTCACAATCATCAAAATCAAGATCTCTTTTCCCTCCATTTTCTCAATTTCTCTCAAGAACACATCAAGGAAAATTTCATCAATCTCTTCCAATTCTTCATCAAACTCGAAAATTCCTTTTGCTGCCATCTCTATTCAACTTCTTCTGCAACTGTTTTTGGAAATCAAGATCAAAGGAGCATCACACACGACTGTTCACATATGATGCATCAATGGTGAATTGAGGAATTCGTGTACTAGGAGCAAGTTCAATCGAACCTGAGCACTTCACTCACTTCACACATCATCATTCTCAATCTGTTTTGGATCAGGAGGCTCAAACATCTTCAAATTCATCGCTGCCTTCGAAGTAAGGTGAATTTTCGAATCTCACCATTGCTTTAATGCTTATATGCGTTTTGAAGTATGTTTCATGTAGATCATCGTGATACCTTTGGTTTTAGAAATGGTGAAACGTAGAGGAAGTTATGATGAATTTTAGTTAGAACACCAAAACCTAATTTGCTCGATCCAGAAAATTTAGGAAGAATTAGTTGAAATCGTTTGCATATTTGAGATCCTGAGGACGAGACCTTTCCAATGGTCATTCGTTTGTGAATTTTAGTTAGAAAATGTTCTTCGCGTGTTCTTGAGCTTGCTGGTAATTTTCTGGGAAAAATGATGAACAATTAGGTGTTTGATCCACTGAACCTCATTTCCATTTTCAAATCTTGTTTAGCGCCAGATCTAGCAAACCAGCGCGCGCCACCTCAATTATTTAAACGACCGCGTTTTGGTCTGGGAGCGTGTAATTACAAGTTTGCCATTAAAATCATTTAATTAATTAATATTGATTCAAATAATTATTAAAAAATCACACAAATCTTAGAAAAATCATAAAAAATAATTGGAAGGTCACAAAAATATGAGGATTTTTTCTACAGCTTCCATTTTGTCTCTAGTTTTTTATGAGTATGATTTTGCAAACTGTGCTTGGTGAAAAATTGGTTTGACCTAGGGTTGTTTGACTTGTGGTATATTTGTGCACATTTTGCCATTTTTGATGTGAAATTCTCATGCCTTAAAAGAAATGTCTGAAATGTTTTGTGGTGATTGTAGACATGTTTCTGGTGATTTACATATAAAGTTTGTGAATTTTTGATACCTGTGGTGTGAGATGTGAATTTTTGAACTTAGGTGTGACAATTTGTGTCACACCTAACTAGGGCAACTTCATGAAATTATTTGCCTAGCCTATGCTTGATGAAATGGATTGAAATTTTGCATGGATGTTCATGGATATGTTGAAATGCTATGTGAATATTTCTGAATTTTTCTATGGCATTTTCAATTTGATTGATATTTTTCATCTCTGTATGTCAATTATGCAAGTTCATGTGACACATGTTTGTAAATTTAATGTGAAATCCTCATATGGTTTTAGATGAACATGAAATTTGGTATGCTGGTTGTAGACACATTGTAGGGACATCCCTGTTTTGGTCCCATTCATTTCTTAATTGTTTTCATTGACTTATGAATTTTTGAAGTGAATGCATGTGTTGATGTCATGGTTTGGTTTGAATATTTGTGTCTGCTTTTCTTGATTTTCATTGACATAGTTCCTTTTGTCCAATTGAGCTGAAAATTGACATGCTATACCTTGAATATGTCCTCTTTAGGTGTAAATTATCTGAGGATTTTTGGAATTGTTTTGATGTGGAATTGAATGCAATAGTTCTGTTTGGATGTTTGGTGTTATGTTTGACCTAGTTTGATTTGTTTTGTGCATAAAATGAATATGGTGAATGATATAAACATGGGATCAATTGCCTTGGCTTTCTATTTGTGTTAATTTAAGTTTGGTTGGAGATTGCTTGCTGTTTAGACATTTTGGCCACTTTGGACCCTAGGCTTGGCCTAGTGGTCCAGTTTCTCACATTTGCTTGATTTTTCAGGATGAAAAGCACAATGCTTAAGGAGATTGAACCAAGTCAATTAAGTTGATGTTGTTTGATGTTGAGAACTAACATGAAATTGTTTTGTAGGTTGTGAAGCTTGGGCTTGAGCTTATAGCTTGCTTTTGTGTGCATTAATCTGTATAGTCTGACTGATTAACATTTGCTGTTTATGTTTGTCTGTCTGAGTGCTGATGATACTTGATTGTTTTCAGGTACATTTAGTTGCTTACAGTTCTCTAAGAACTTGCTTGCTGCTGCTTGGTTTTTAAACCACTTGAGGTAGGACTTCTATTCTTCATGTAGTCTGGAGACCCGATTTGTTATTTGGCCGGGCAAAATGTCTGAAGTCCTCCTTAAGAGGCGATGTTTGTGATTGTTTAATATTGTGCCTAAGCAGGTAAAGTCCTTAATCAAGGCAATTGGTGGAAGCCAAGGGATATGCAATCTATCCCCCACTATTCTGTGAGTCGTCCCTCTGCTCGCACGGCTGTGTGTTGATGCATTGGGACACAAACCCAAGATCTCGTGCTGTTGCACAATCGAGTCAGAGTCTTTGAGCGTAGAAGGGTCCCTCCATTCTGGACCCACGCTCCTTTGTCTAAAAGCTCTCCCTGGTCAGGGATAAGAGCTGTGAGGTCTCATCCTCACTTCACCTTTTTCATCTGCTTCACCTTAGCCTCGTAATGGCAAGGTTAAGAGCGAATAATACCCATGTACAGATGACTTGCTTCGGCAGTCAAACCCATTGTGTGAGCCTCACTTGATTGGTTATAGTGTGTGCTATGTGAATATTTGCTTGAAATGCTTGTTTTGATGTCTGTATGCTTGTATGCTTGCTTTCTTCCTGGATAGGAGTAGCTTGCGGTTGTGCAAGTAGGTAGAAACCTGAACGTAGGGTAATGATGCATGACAACACTAGGCTCGAGTCCAGCTCCCTGGTAGTGTGTCTTCCCTCGGTTTCTAGCTAGGTTTTCTTTCCCTTGAGGGGGAACTACATCGCCCTGATCCTTGTTCCAGACGAGGTATGTAGGCAGGTGGTCGTGCGAGACCACTCCGGGCACCTTTTTTCTTTTTTGTGTGTGTTTACTTGTCATCTGATTGTGTTTGTTTGGTTCGGATGCTGACGTAAGCCCAGTGATTGGCTGTCGGGCTCCACGTTTGCCCTTTGGTGTGCGTTTTGGTTCGGATGCTGACGTAATTCCATCGAGTGGTTGTCGGGCTCCATGTTTGCCATCTGTTTGTGCGTGTGTTGTTTGGCGTGCGTGAGCCGAACTACAGCAGCTCTGATTCTCGTTCCAGACGAGATATGTAGGCATAGGACGCGATGTCCTATCGAGCTCCCTTCTCCTAACCCCACCTGCGTTCCCTGTGTGTGTGTGTGATGTTTAGCAACCTTTTTCTTTATTTTAGAACGTGGATCCCGTTGAGTACGACGGACGTGAGGGGTGCTAATACCTTCCCCTTGCGTAACCGACTCCCTTACCCTTTCTCTTTGGTCGCGAGACCATTTCCTTTCCAGGTTTCTCTGAGCGTTTCCTTTCCCTATCTTGGGATAAATAACGCGCAGTGGCGGCTCTGTTTGTGTTTTTATTTGAGCCTCGCCGGTTGTTTTTTCGCGGATGCGACAGCTGGCGACTCCACTGGGGACTACGGATGTAGACCCGTGCTGGTCCATCTTCCCTAAGCGAGTCCTTCCTAGCGTTTTAGGATAGTTTAGGTTGCTTGTTTTGCTTGATTTATTGCACTTATTATTCTAACCTGTGTATATATTTGCATAAATACTTGCATGCATCATACTATTATTGTTGTCGTCCTCTGTGCAGGTGGTTCCTCTGTTTTGGGGTGGGTGTTCTGAGTGGGGCTAAAACCCAGGCCCGAGTATACACCTAGGATTAGTGTGGTCTCACGTTCCTCATTTGCTTTATCAGCATATTGTTGCAACGTGACATGCCACAAGCCAGACGAGTTTCATTTGATAGTGCTTTCCTCTGTGGGGTACTCCACTTTGGTTGAGTTACTTCATTTGGGCTATTGACTCTGGTGACCGATCATTTCCCGGATCTTTGGTTGAGACGATCTCAGGAGAGCTACAATGGCACACCCGAAAGGGCAAACCCATTGAGTATCTCTGCCCGATTGTCGAGACTATTATCCGCCTTAGGATGACCTGATTAGAATTTACCTGTGAGGGGAGGGTGATTCTTTCAGATGCATGTTCAGATGGTGACTCAGATGGTGACTTTTTGTTCCGTGGATCAGAGTCTTATTTATAAGTTGGATTTATGGTCAGTTATTTCTGAGACGCCGGAATACTGTCCGTGGTATTTATCAGTGGGGATCCGTTTATTTCAGGATTCTCCGGGCCGATTTTATCAGCGGGGATCCGTTTATTTCAGGATTCCCCGGGCCGATTCAGATGGGTGTCTGCTCAGAGATTGTGGTTTGATGATGATGATGGTGTATCTGTCAGTTCCGTTTATTTCGGAACCCTTGAGTTGGATTTGTGGTTACATGTTCCCTCAGATGGTTGTGATCGGTTCAGAAATCAGGGTTGTGATTCAGAGCAACAGATGATCAGATGACTTGGAGGATGGCCCAGTGCATTGCATACATCTGCATCATTCTCATTTTGCATTCATCTGCATCGAACCTACGTCTAGCCATGTGGGGAGTATTATGGATTGAGAATCTGGTTGAGAGACATCCGGATGTCAGAATATTATTGATGGATTATTATTTGTCTCAATGAAGCCAGGATCAAGAGACAAAGTGTTCCTCATGTGGATGGACATTGCATTCAGGCATAATAACTTGTTTTCTATTTTGCAGGTGTCAGTTTCTAACCTGTTTGATTGACACAGGAATGATGAATCCGTCCAACGCCGACATTCTCGAGCTGAAAGAGAAGATGGGAGAGCTGATTAATGTCATGAAAGAGTTCGCCTTGGGGCAGAAAGTAATTGCCGAAAAGGTGGGAAGGATTGAAGACTGGCTGAAGATGGGGAGCATGCAAGGAAACGCTTCGTCATCTGGACCGAAGAAATCCTTTGGTAATGACCAGCACAAGGATGAGGGTGAATCGAGTGCTGTGTACGCCCAGAGAGGACACGGTAGGGGTCGTTACTACCAGCACACTGCTGCAGTAACCATCCCTGCTGGTAAACAGTCAGTCCGACAGCAACCTCAGACAACTCCACAGAAAATACAGGGAGCTGGGAGTCAAGTGAAAGGAAAGGGGGTTGATCGTCATTTTGACAAGCCACCCATGCCATATGCTGCTCTGTTTAAAGAGTTGATGGATCTGGGGATGGTTCAGCCAAGGATGTTAGCTCCATTGAGATCAGATCAGAGGCCACCTAACTATAATGAGAACGCCAGGTGTGAATTTCATTCTGGTGCGCCTGGGCATAACATTGAGGGTTGTAGAGCCTTTAAGCATGCTGTCCAGGACCTGGTGGAGTCCAAGGCCCTCCATTTTTCACTGTCGTCAAATGTTAATGTTAATCCCATGCCGGCGCATGGTCAGACGATGGTGAATGCAATTGCTGAAGATTCAGATCACGCCCATGCGGTGGGGGAAGAGACTGACAGCGACTGTGAACTTGAGTCATGGATAAAATCGTGCATGGCAGGGAACTGGAAGGCTTAAAAAGATCAGCACTGTCACTCATCCTGAAGAGTAATAATTTCTTGTTTTCAGTTTTATTTGCATGAAAGCCATACGTGTTGCCCGACACGTAATGGTCCATTGTAAGGGCCACCTCATGTTTAAATCTGCATTTCTGCATCATTAATAAATGGATGTTTTTCAGTCAAAAAGCGGTGTTCCCTGTTTTTCATTTATTTTTGCAGTTTAAAAACAAATAAAAATGGCAATGTTTATTTTCATTTTTTCTCTTTTTTGATTTGTCTCGTTCCGAATTCAAAAATAATTCTCCAGATCTCGTTGATAACAATTTGGTTACGCCTCATATGACTTCGACCATCCGATCTATCTTGCTGAAGAAGAAGACGAAGAAGGTTGTGATCTGCTGGAATTAACCAGGTTGTCAAAACAAGAGGAGAAGGTGATTCGGCCGCATAAGGAGCGAGTTGAGATTGTTATTCTAAGTGCCGCCGAGGTAGGAAAGGAAACGAAAGTTGGGGATTTCAGAGGCAAGTCAAAAGCAGAACGGTAGCCATCTTAAAGGAGCATGTCGGTACCTTTACCTGGTCATGTCAGGATATGCCAGGGTCGGATACCGATGTCGTTGGGCACAAGCTACCAGGGAGAGAAGACTGTCCTCTAAAGAAGCAGAACGCCAGTGCCTGTATCAGAGAGCCATGGTGACTTTGTTTCGTGATATGATTCGTCATGAAATCAAATGATATGACATGATAGCAAAGTCCCAAACAGAAGTGGGGCATCTGGCAGATCTGGCCAAGTCGTTTGACCGGTTGAGACAATTCAAACTGAGGTTGAATTCGAGTAAGTACACTATCAGAGTGTGGGCCGGTAAGCTGTTGGGGTTCATTGTAAGGGAGGAATCGAGGTTCATCCTGCAAAAAAAAAAAAAAAAAAAAAAAAAAAAAAGCCTGAACCGAGAATAAAGAGAGAGGTTCGTGGTTTCTTAGAAAGATTAAACTACCTGTCATGGTTGACATCTCATCTAACAGCCACGTGTGAACCCATATTCAGGATGTTGAAAAGAAAGATCAAACGGTCAGGTGAAATAATGATTGCCAAGGGGCATTGAAAAGTAAAAGAATAAGTTGCAGGAACCTCTGATTCTGATACCTTCCGTGGAAGGAGCGATTGTTAATCTGTGCTTGACGGCCTTCGAGGGGTCTACGAGGTGTATTGGGTCAGCATGACGCGTCTTGTCGAAAAGAGCATGCAATTTACCTTAGCAAAAAGTTTATCGACTGTGAAACAGTACATTCACTGTTCGAGAAAACTTGTTGTACTTTGGCATAGGCTGCTCGCCGACTGAGACAGTATGTGCTGGTTCATATCACTTTGTGGATTTCAAGATGGATCTGATCAAGTACATGTTTGAAGAACCAGCAATGACCGGACGGGTTGCGAAAGGGCCAATGATTTTGATTGAATACGATATTCAGTACATCTCTCAGAAAGCAATCAAGGGGAGTGTATTGTCTGATTACATCTCTCTGCAACCCATTGAGGATTATCAACCGATGAAGTTTGAGTTCCCTGATGAGGACATCTCGAGGTGCTCTGATCGAAAGATTGAGAGTAACCAATCCCGGAGGAGGGGCTTGACCCTGAATCCGAACGGATTCTGATGTCTGATGGGGTTAATGTGAAGGAATTAGTGCTGCTTTGGTTACGCCAAAAGGATCCCATGTCCCTTTTGTGGCCAGGATGACAGTTGAATGCACCAACGATGGTGGCTGAGTATGAAACTTGTATCTTGGGTATCGATCTTCGGTGCGTGAGATTACTGGGGCAAAGCCTTTCTAAGCTGGTATATGGAATGGAAGCTGTGTTACTGGTTGAGGTTCAAATTCCCTCTTTGAGAGTCCTGATGGACGTAAAATTGCAAGAGGTTGAATGGGTAAGGACCCGGTGTGAAGAGTTAAGCCTGATTGAAGAAAAAAGGCTAGCAGCCATCTGTCATGGGCAGTTATACCAGCAACGGATGAAGCGTGCTTTTTACAAGAAGGTACGACCTCGGGTATATCACGTAGGTGATATGGTGCTGAAAAGGATCCTTCCTCCTCAAAATGATCGAAGGGGCAAGTGGACACCCAATTATGAAGGTCCATTCGTGGTCAAGAAGGTTTTCTCTGGTGGAGCCTTGTTGCTAACGACCATGGATGGTGAGGATTTTCCATCCCCTGTGAATGCGGACGCAGTTAAAAAATACTTCGTATGAATTGACCCGCTGGACGAAAAGAATAAAATAGTCCAAGCAAAAATGGGCATCCTGGCGAACCAAAAACAGAAAGAAAGATTCGGGCAAAAGTTAGGGATATAAAATGAAAAACTGTACACCCGACAAGTCGAAAACCTGAAAAGGCGACTTGGGCAAGAAGGGGTATCCCGGTGGACTGAAAACCCGAAAGGGCGGTCCAGGCAAAAGAGGGATTGAAACGAACAACTGCGTCTGGCATGATCGTTTGCGCTTTGGTTAAGGCACATGGATAATACCCGGTAGGGATCAATCAGAAACGTCTTGTTCAGAAGGCAGAAAGCATGGAGAGTCTGAGGACATGTGGGGTGTAACCGAGTTGGAACTCGATGAGATCACGGGTTTCACATTGCCATTAGGATAGATTTTTCCTTTTGTGCGCAATTACCTCTTTTCAGGAATTGCTTCCTTTGTATTGCTCAATTTGAGCCACACACTTTTCAATCAATAAAATGCATATTCAGTCAAATAATTTTGTTTTTGTTTTTCATTACTGCTTTGATTGCAAAAACATCCAGATATTTTTGATAAAGAATCTTGCATTTTAATACATACAGGTTCCTTCCAATGCATGTTTATAAGATAGAAAGCTTGAAATCTTATTCGGAAGGTTAAGTGACCCAAGTGTTGAAATCTTGACACGCCTGGGGCACGATTTTGTCTAACGATCTGTTTTGCAGGAACTGTTAGATATTTTTCACTCACTTGCAGGTTGTGATGTGGAAGCTTTGTAACAAATCCCCATGGAGTCCAATCGGGGACGAATGAATATGAAGGGATGACGGAGAAGACGTTGAGACGTACGATGATTCTTGATGGTAATCAAGAAGACTCTTCAAAATCGGAAGATTGGAAAGTCTGTAGAAATTCCCCGCAGAGTCTGATCAGGGACTGACGAATGAGGATGAAGGGACGACGGAGAGACGTCGAGACGTCCGACGACCTTTGGAATTAATCAAGAAGACTCTTCAAAGTCGGAAAATTGAAATTATGTATAAATCCCAGGAGTACGTTTCTCGTGGGACGCGGAGCATTTGGGAATACAAGATGATGGAGCAGAAAAGGTCCAGACGAGTCTGGGAGTTCTCAAAAGTGGAAAGCTGATACGAGATTGGGAGTTGGATACCGTGGTTCGACGAGTCGACGGGTGTTCTGTACCAACTTTTCTCATTTCCCAGCTAGGTCCCCAAGCAGAATTAGAGGACCAACTCCCCAGCGGATCCGAGGTTTATGGATCCCCAGCCGAGTCAGGATGGTTATCCCCGACAGGTTTAAAGTGATGTTTCCTCAGCAGCCAGGCTTGAAGGTTGCTATTCCCCGAGTGGAGCGGGTTTCAATGAAATATATTTCCAGCAGTGTTCATTCTACCAGTGGATCGGACAAGTTCCCGTAGCGGACGGATTTTTGCATCCCCAGCTGAGTTGATTTTACCTATGGATTGCATGGGTTGTCCCCAGCGGAGTAGCATTCGCTTCCCTAGCAGGGTCAGGGTGGTTATCCCCAGCAGGTGTCGGATCGATGCTCTCCCCAGCCGCCAGTCCTGGAGGTTGTTGTTTCCCAGCAGAGTATCTGTGAGCATTTTCCCCAGTAAAGTTGTCAGGTATCTGTGAGGGTTCCCGAAGAAGAGGTGGGATGTATATCCCCAGCAAGTCAAAGATCGTGGTATCCCCACAGAGTGTTGGTGGTTCTTATCCCCAGCAGTTTCCCGAGCGGATTGGGTGCAAAGGAGGTTCTTCCCCAGCAAGGGTTGCCTTTTCCCAGCAGCAGTGTTAATCCCCAGCAGGGTGGAGATCGGAGTATTGCCGAGTTCCTCAACGGAGTGTCTCGTACTCCCCAGCAGAATCCCTTGAGGGGGACGCTTTTTATGCATTCATCATGTAGCGTAAGCATAGCATATTGCATAGAAAAATAATAAAGCGCGTAGCATTTCCATAATTATGGAGCATTACGCAGAAAAAATCAATCATGCATCATATTGCAAGCACAAGCTAGTCTCAAGCCGTGGTTACCGTTTGAGAGGTGGTTTTACCAGAAGTAGAGGTGTTACTCCGAGGAGTTTGGCCTCATGATTTGATCAAGGGTATTTCCCCAGTAGTGCGATACTGGAGGAGTTTTTCCGTCGGGCAGGGATGGAAAGGTTACGCGATCAGCGCAGTTCAAGCCGTGGTTACCGCTTGAAGGTTTGGTTTCATCAGATGGTGACGATGGTACTCCGAGGAGTTCAGCATCACGACGTCAGATCAGCAATGTTCCCCAGTAGTGCGATATTGGAGGAAATGTTTCCGTCGGACAGAGATGGAAATAAAATCAGAAGACGTTACGCGATCAACGCGATTCCAGGGTTCAAATGGAGAAAAGGAGATGTTGAGGCATTTTCTGGGGTTCAAATGAAGAAGGGAAGTGTTGCGACATTTTCTGGAGATCGGGGTTCAATCAGAGAAGAGTATATGCTGAGGCATTTTCTGGGGTTCAAATGAAGATTGGAGTTGAAGATTATATCCAGGATGAGGTCCGCAGGATTATCTTCTGTTCATGTGTTACCTTAGACTCTGGCTGAGGCCAATGGAGGTCGTTATAGGTGTCTTCTGAGGAAGAGATACACATGCTACCTTCCTTTGTGAAGGTATACCCTCTGACATGTCGCCCTCAGAGTGGTGTTTGGTGTTATTTCCGGCGTTGCCAGCAGAATTATCACGAGAGTTGGAGATCGGGGTTCAAATGGAGAAAGGAAGATGTTGAGGCATTTTCTGGAGACGGGGTTCAAATGGAGAAAGGGAGATGTTGCGGCATTTTCTGGAGAACGGGGTTCACAATGGCGATCGTGAGTTATCGTCAGGCGACTGGGGTTCAAACTGGAGAATGGGGTTCATTATTTGGCAAACAGAAGAGCGGGGTTCAAATGCGGTGATCTGAGGATCATTGGCGCAAAAAGAAAATTTCGGGGTTCAAGAAAATGAAAAAAAGCAAAGAAGAGAAAATTTCGGGGTTCAAGAAAAGAAACAGAAAAAAAAGAAGAAAGAATAATAATCCCGAGCGGATGTGGTGTTCAGGCCATGGTTATCCCTGCGTTACCATTTATTTTGGTATCCAGGTCGACAGTTTCATTTCGGTGATCAGGCCGACTTCTCCGTACCAGACGGACTTTTGTTTCAGAGATTTTTGTTCTTCGCCGATTCTGACAGGCGTTGTTAATTATTTCCCATCAGAGTGCAAATTGTTCGTCTGTTCTTGGTATTCAATCACTCTTCATCCTGATCATCTGAAAGCCGAGGCTATTCATATCGACAGGTTCACAGTGGATTGAATAGGGGCAGCTGTAACACCTCAAAATTTGCCCTCCTCTCTTGGGACTAGCACTAACATATTGCATATCATTTTTAGGTCATTAGGCATTGCATATTGCATATCATGTGGTTACATTGTGCAAGTCATCCTCACAAGTCTTAATCAGAAGATGGGAGGTCAAAGTGCAAGCTAGGGTTTCATTGGACTGGTCAGCAATCATCTGAGGATGTGGAGGTCCAAATTAGGGTTTCATGATTCTCAAGGGATAATGGTCTTCATCTTGATTACAATGATTCATCATCATCATCATGGTTTGACATCATCAAGTGTGGGATCAGATTTCTTGAGATTAGGGTTCTGACCACTGGTCAACCCTAATCAGTTGCATTGGGCCAATCAGGGCATGATCAGGAGATGGGGTCTACAATGGATATGGGGATCATCTCATGATTGTATTGAGATTATTGAGGCTAGGGTCTCACCCTTGGGCCATTTCATCAGAGAATTGGAGCTCAGTTTGATCTATGCATTGCCAAATTCATCTATCAATTGAAAAAGTCAACTGTGGTCAACTGTACATGATTTGATGGATTTGGAGGCGGGAGAGAGTTGGATACACTTCATTCATGTTGGAACAAGTGTTATTTGACATTTCAAAACTCAAGAATGGAGAAAATCAAGTCAGACAAGAAACTGCCAAAAATAGAAAGTGACTTGTAATGGAAGTTTCCAAAAATGGAAAGTTTTTGACCTCAAAATTACATGTCCAAGGAAGCTTCAAATGAAAATTTTTTCAACATGAAAGTTGTAGATCTTGTTCTCACCTTTCCAAAAAGTCCAAGAACCTGAAAATCCCATGTATGGTTGGCAAGTTATGGTCCAGTCAATTTCAAAAATGACCCATAATCAGAGGGGCATAACTTCCACATGGAGTGTCCAAATTGAGTGATCTTTTTATGCACAAACTCCATTTGACATGTACTTTCATGGTGCATAATTGGATTTTATCAAAAATGGTCAATGCAAAAAGTCAAATTTCAACTGTATAGTTAAAAGTCCAGGGGCAAAATTGTCCAACTTGAGAAATAATGTGAATTTTTGAATGGGGATTTTTGCAACACTTCACAAATGACATTTGGAAATTGTTGGAATGCTCATAACATGCCAAGGCCTTGTGGTTTGAGAATTGACTTTTGAAATGGACTTGAAAATGCATAACATAGCCGTCACATGTGGAAAATGCAAAATACTCATCCAATCAACATGAGACAAGTTGCAACAGCTCACACATGTCATTTTGAGAGTGTGTGAGCTGTCAATGAGCTGGCATTGGCTGGCATATGAAAGTACATTTTTGCCCTTGGCTTGAAAATGACACATTTGTTAATCATTGGCATTTTGGTTAATTGAAGTGATTAAGCATGGATTAAGCTGGGATATATATTGTTAATCCTAACTAACTCCAACAGAATTCACAATCATCAAAATCAAGATCTCTTTTCCTCCATTTTCTCAATTTCTCTCAAGAACACATCAAGGAAAATTTCATCAATCTCTTCCAATTCTTCATCAAACTCGAAAATTCCTTTTGCTGCCATCTCTATTCAACTTCTTCTGCAACTGTTTTTGGAAATCAAGATCAAAGGAGCATCACACACGACTGTTCACATATGATGCATCAATGGTGAATTGAGGAATTCGTGTACTAGGAGCAAGTTCAATCGAACCTGAGCACTTCACTCACTTCACACATCATCATTCTCAATCTGTTTTGGATCAGGAGGCTCAAACATCTTCAAATTCATCGCTGCCTTCGAAGTAAGGTGAATTTTCGAATCTCACCATTGCTTTAATGCTTATATGCGTTTTGAAGTATGTTTCATGTAGATCATCGTGATACCTTTGGTTTTAGAAATGGTGAAACGTAGAGGAAGTTATGATGAATTTTAGTTAGAACACCAAAACCTAATTTGCTCGATCCAGAAAATTTAGGAAGAATTAGTTGAAATCGTTTGCATATTTGAGATCCTGAGGACGAGACCTTTCCAATGGTCATTCGTTTGTGAATTTTAGTTAGAAAATGTTCTTCGCGTGTTCTTGAGCTTGCTGGTAATTTTCTGGGAAAAATGATGAACAATTAGGTGTTTGATCCACTGAACCTCATTTCCATTTTCAAATCTTGTTTAGCGCCAGATCTAGCAAACCAGCGCGCGCCACCTCAATTATTTAAACGACCGCGTTTTGGTCTGGGAGCGTGTAATTACAAGTTTGCCATTAAAATCATTTAATTAATTAATATTGATTCAAATAATTATTAAAAAATCACACAAATCTTAGAAAAATCATAAAAAATAATTGGAAGGTCACAAAAATATGAGGATTTTTTCTACAGCTTCCATTTTGTCTCTAGTTTTTTATGAGTATGATTTTGCAAACTGTGCTTGGTGAAAAATTGGTTTGACCTAGGGTTGTTTGACTTGTGGTATATTTGTGCACATTTTGCCATTTTTGATGTGAAATTCTCATGCCTTAAAAGAAATGTCTGAAATTTTTTGTGGTGATTGTAGACATGTTTCTGGTGATTTACATATAAAGTTTGTGAATTTTTGATACCTGTGGTGTGAGATGTGAATTTTTGAACTTAGGTGTGACAATTTGTGTCACACCTAACTAGGGCAACTTCATGAAATTATTTGCCTAGCCTATGCTTGATGAAATGGATTGAAATTTTGCATGGATGTTCATGGATATGTTGAAATGCTATGTGAATATTTCTGAATTTTTCTATGGCATTTTCAATTTGATTGATATTTTTCATCTCTGTATGTCAATTATGCAAGTTCATGTGACACATGTTTGTAAATTTAATGTGAAATCCTCATATGGTTTTAGATGAACATGAAATTTGGTATGCTGGTTGTAGACACATTGTAGGACATCCCTGTTTTGGTCCCATTCATTTCTTAATTGTTTTCATTGACTTATGAATTTTTGAAGTGAATGCATGTGTTGATGTCATGGTTTGGTTTGAATATTTGTGTCTGCTTTTCTTGATTTTCATTGACATAGTTCCTTTTGTCCAATTGAGCTGAAAATTGACATGCTATACCTTGAATATGTCCTCTTTAGGTGTAAATTATCTGAGGATTTTTGGAATTGTTTTGATGTGGAATTGAATGCAATAGTTCTGTTTGGATGTTTGGTGTTATGTTTGACCTAGTTTGATTTGTTTTGTGCATAAAATGAATATGGTGAATGATATAAACATGGGATCAATTGCCTTGGCTTTCTATTTGTGTTAATTTAAGTTTGGTTGGAGATTGCTTGCTGTTTAGACATTTTTGCCACTTTTGGACCCTAGGCTTGGCCTAGTGGTCCAGTTTCTCACATTTGCTTGATTTTTCAGGATGAAAAGCACAATGCTTAAGGAGATTGAACCAAGTCAATTAAGTTGATGTTGTTTGATGTTGAGAACTAACATGAAATTGTTTTGTAGGTTGTGAAGCTTGGGCTTGAGCTTATAGCTTGCTTTTGTGTGCATTAATCTGTATAGTCTGACTGATTAACATTTGCTGTTTATGTTTGTCTGTCTGAGTGCTGATGATACTTGATTGTTTTCAGGTACATTTAGTTGCTTACAGTTCTCTAAGAACTTGCTTGCTGCTGCTTGGTTTTTAAACCACTTGAGGTAGGACTTCTATTCTTCATGTAGTCTGGAGACCCGATTTGTTATTTGGCCGGGCAAAATGTCTGAAGTCCTCCTTAAGAGGCGATGTTTGTGATTGTTTAATATTGTGCCTAAGCAGGTAAAGTCCTTAATCAAGGCAATTGGTGGAAGCCAAGGGATATGCAATCTATCCCCCACTATTCTGTGAGTCGTCCCTCTGCTCGCACGGCTGTGTGTTGATGCATTGGGACACAAACCCAAGATCTCGTGCTGTTGCACAATCGAGTCAGAGTCTTTGAGCGTAGAAGGGTCCCTCCATTCTGGACCCACGCTCCTTTGTCTAAAAGCTCTCCCTGGTCAGGGATAAGAGCTGTGAGGTCTCATCCTCACTTCACCTTTTTCATCTGCTTCACCTTAGCCTCGTAATGGCAAGGTTAAGAGCGAATAATACCCATGTACAGATGACTTGCTTCGGCAGTCAAACCCATTGTGTGAGCCTCACTTGATTGGTTATAGTGTGTGCTATGTGAATATTTGCTTGAAATGCTTGTTTTGATGTCTGTATGCTTGTATGCTTGCTTTCTTCCTGGATAGGAGTAGCTTGCGGTTGTGCAAGTAGGTAGAAACCTGAACGTAGGGTAATGATGCATGACAACACTAGGCTCGAGTCCAGCTCCCTGGTAGTGTGTCTTCCCTCGGTTTCTAGCTAGGTTTTCTTTCCCTTGAGGGGGAACTACATCGCCCTGATCCTTGTTCCAGACGAGGTATGTAGGCAGGTGGTCGTGCGAGACCACTCCGGGCACCTTTTTTCTTTTTTGTGTGTGTTTACTTGTCATCTGATTGTGTTTGTTTGGTTCGGATGCTGACGTAAGCCCAATGATTGGCTGTCGGGCTCCACGTTTGCCCTTTGGTGTGCGTTTTGGTTCGGATGCTGACGTAATTCCATCGAGTGGTTGTCGGGCTCCATGTTTTCCATCTGTTTGTGCGTGTGTTGTTTGGCGTGCGTGAGCCGAACTACAGCAGCTCTGATTCTCGTTCCAGACGAGATATGTAGGCATAGGACGCGATGTCCTATCGAGCTCCCTTCTCCTAACCCCACCTGCGTTCCCTGTGTGTGTGTGTGATGTTTAGCAACCTTTTTCTTTATTTTAGAACGTGGATCCCGTCGAGTACGACGGACGTGAGGGGTGCTAATACCTTCCCCTTGCGTAACCGACTCCCTTACCCTTTCTCTTTGGTCGCGAGACCATTTCCTTTCCAGGTTTCTCTGAGCGTTTCCTTTCCCTATCTTGGGATAAATAACGCGCAGTGGCGGCTCTGTTTGTGTTTTTATTTGAGCCTCGCCTGTTGTTTTTTCGCGGATGCGACAATAAGGCCTATTGGGCCATTAAAACTTTGAATTTAGACTACTTAGCCGCTGGAGAAAAGCGTATCCTGGACATTCATAAATTAGAAGAACTTAGGCAATCTGCCTACGAAAATGCAAAAATATATAAAGAGAGGACAAAAGCCTATCATGACAAAAGAATAGTAAAGAAAAACTTCAATGTAGGCGATTCTGTTCTCCTTTTCAACACTAGGTTACGACTTTTCCTTGGAAAGCTATGTTCAAGATGGACTGGCCCCTTCGAAGTATCCAAGATTCTGAGATCCGGAGCCGTAGAAATCAAGAACGATACCTGTAGTCCATTCATTGTAAATGGACAAAGACTGAAGCTCTATGAAGGAGGAGACATTCCAGCATACTACTCAAGCCACACCCTGATTGATCCACCGATTCATACTATTACAGGTGTATAAGTTCTAACCGTCAAGCTAATGACGTTAAACAAGCGTTGCGTGGGAGGCAACCCATGGTTTTTCTTTTTACTTTTTTCGCATTTATTTACATTTATCTTTATTTTATTTTATCTTATTTTGCATCGAGACTAAAGTTTGAATGGTTTGTATTTTCAGGATCACTTTCCTAACTTTTACAGGATGCAGGTTTTTAATGACATGCATGTTGCCTATAGAGACAATGCCCAGAGGGAGCGCTACATTGCTTTATACCAGCGCCCTATGGCACCCACACGTTACCCTGATCAGCATTGTATGGAGGCACTGGGTATCGAGCCTAGTATCTGATTCCTTAGCCACCAGCTCCACTGGGACGCATTTGCTGATGAATTGAGTAACACATATAGGAATCTGACTTTGGAGTTCCTGAGTTCATTCGACTACGACCCATATTCTGGACCAGATGGGTATGCTGCTTTCAGACTTTTTGGAGTTGAGTACTCCTTCAACCAGAAAGAGTTCGGCGACTTATTGGATTTCCAGACTACTCTTGATGCTATCCCGGAGACACCTTTGGGATATTTCCTGAGTAAGGAAGTGGAGAAGTTTTGGAGTGATATATCAGGTGGCGGAAGCCAGGATCCATCTACACAGTTGTCTTATGTCATACATAACCCAGCCTTCAGATATTTTCAGATGATATTAGCACATTCCTTCTTGGGAAGACAGGATGCAGAGACTCTACTAAGTGAAGAGGAGATCTTCCTACTATTTTGCGCATCCAGTCTTGCCCAGTAGCATGTGGGAACTTTTTATTGAATAATCTCAGTGGTATCTCTAGATCTACCGAAGGAGTCATCCATGTTGGTGGAATCATCACACAGATTGCTGTCGCTTTGGGTCTGTCTCGCAAGCTGTTGCATCTTCGGACCTACTGTGGATATACCACCATGGACATCGATTTCTATTTGACCAGAGGATTGATGAGGAGAGCCTCTTTCCACCCATGTCAGTTCCGATTGCTAGTCGACAGTGAGGCCATCCATTACTTCACATTGCCAGACCCTATGATGACCAGTGTGCATGATCCAGCGAATTGGAGTTATGCTCTAGAGGGCCAGGGAGAGACCGTTGAGGAGCCGAGATCGCCCCCAGTTGTTGAATACACACCTGCACCACCATCTCCTAGAATCACTATTCTCTCTAATAATCATTCATTGCAGACACCCGACATACGCACCCAGATTGCTGAGTGCCGTAGAGAGATTGCAGCGCTTAGACAGGAAGTGCCGGACCTAACTTTACAGATTGGAGTGTCTGATCTCACCCATGCTACTGAAGCCGACTGTCTATATCAGGAGATCGCAGAGCTCAGGCAGGAGATATCCGTGCTCCGTGGATCCACTCAGGCAGACGACTCCCCCGATACCTGATCTCACCATTTCATTTCACTTTAGTTTTCTTTCATATATTTATCGTATTTGCATTACTCATTTTTTATCGCATTTGGATATTATATAAACTACTACTATACATTAGTATTTCTATATATATATATATATATATATATATATATATATATATATATATATATATAATATATATATATATATATATATATATATATATATATATATATATATGTTTTATATTTTATTTTCATTTTAATTATTTATTTATTTATAGTTAATTTCTATTTTTGTTTTTTTTTCAGTTTCACTTTTTATTTTCGCTTTTATTTTTATACAATTTATGCAAGTCGAAGAAACTAGGAGAATCACAAGACAAATGCTATCCAGACCCCTCAAAGCCAAAAGACAAGCGAAGCCCAAACCGAAGGACCAAAATCTGGCCCAGCCAGATTTTGCCTTGTGGCGCCCGCCATAGGACCTGTGGCGCCCGCCACAGCGTCTGTAAATGGTCGGGGCAGACCACTTTTCTTCACCATTTTTGCAACTTACAACCTCCAAAACCCATTTTTTCACCTTGGAAAAAAGCCCTTGAACCCATAAAAAGCTCATACTTTCCTAACCATCATACCACACAAATCACAAATCCACTTTCCATTTTCGATTTCATCCGCCGGATTTTGTAAAAATCCAACCTTTTCACCAACCACTTCATCTTCTTCATCCACATTTCAAGAGCATTCAAATGGAGTTCAACGAATTCATTCTTCGAGGAGGGAAACCGGGGGAGAGACAAAGAAAAATCATTGAACGGTTGCAAAATCGGGAAATCCTCCCGACAAGGTATGTTGATGAAGATTGTCTCTATACTTTAGGTATCTACCATAGCGTTTTTCATTTATTAGACATCTTAGGTTTGCATAATTTCTTTATCAACAAAGAACCCACCTATGAGCGGCTGACAATCGAGTTTTTAAGTTCCTTAATTTATATTGTCAACCCTAACACTGCTAGCACAGTCGGTACTGTCAAATTTAGAATGTTTGTTGTTGAGTACCAATTCAGTATCGATGAACTAGCCAGCCTGTTAGGGATCCCTCATGGGGAAGGTGCTATTTGTGAGGCCCCTTTGGATTCTGAATGGTCTGTTGAGGTATTTTCCTTCTGGGAGCGTTTATCAAACGTTTCCATAAACTCTTTTGAAGGAGTTCTTGCCTCAACTATCCATAACCCGGCCATCAGAGTTTTTAGATATCTGTTGGCATGCACTATTTTTTACCGGGAGAATCCAAATAAGGTTAACGCTAAAGAGCTTCTATATTTGCAAGGAAGCCTCACAAATAGGAGAATTAATTCGGTTCCGTTTATGCTCGCCCATATGATTTTAACTCTGAATAAGGCGGGACCGATTTCTTTTGGTGGATTGATTACGTCTATTGCTCGGGCACTTAACCTGAACAATTAGATGGCTACCCTAAACCCCTTACCTCCTCGCACAATTAACTTAAAATTTCTGAGAGACATGAAATTGTGTCGCTCAAGGAGAGAAGGAGGTTATACACTTATGGTTCATGGTGTAGCCATCCCATCTGTTATTCTATCTTGCACTAGACGTACCGATATACGTGATGAGAGGAATTAGACCTACGATTTAAATGCTCCACCGGTTTTGGGTCCTCTTCCTCCTAACATTCCTGATGAAGCGGGACCAGACACTGATGATGAATATGATCGGAGAGAGAGATCTCCCGTACCACATGTGTCCCCCCATCATCCTCCACCACCACACACCGCCCCATCTTCTTCTTCTGCAGGTACCACTCCTGGCTTCTATATTACAAAGGAGATGTGGCGAGACCACATGGCTAGAGAGAAGAGGCGAGATGACCTACTCTCTACCATCCAGCAACAAATGACGGATAATATGAACTTCATGCAACAATCACAGCGGAGGACAGACAGGTCCTACGACACTGTCCTACAGTCCCTGCAAGTGATCACCGATACGCAAGTCCGTCAACAACAATACAACCAGAGACACATGGCACTAATTGAAGCCACTCAAGGTTCCATTCTAGGTAACCTTCGAGAGGTGAGGACCGCTCAGGATGCCCTGCAGGCGAGGATGGATCAGAGAGACCGTCGTCGTTCCCGATCCCGTCGTCCACCTCAGGATGGCGAGGGCACTAGTGGTCAACAATAGGTTGCCAGGTAACTCTTCCCTTATCTTATTTCGAAACATTGGGGACAATGTTCGATTTAAGTATGGGAGGAGCATTTATCGTTTTCCTTTTATTTTTCAGTTTTATTTGCTGTTTTTAGACTATTTATTTCCTTTCAGTTGTTTAATTTCCCTTTTAGTTGTTTATTTTTCTTTTTAGTATAATGCATGAGTCTGACGAGTCACCAAATATAGTAGATCCTTAGTACAATCCTACCTCCCCATACCTTTAGCCCCACCAAATTTTTTTTGCAAAAGAAAATAGGTGTTATTTCGAAAGTTTTCAGGTTTTAAGGATATGTTTTGAGTAAGGATGCGGTGACTTGGGAGAACTTTGCGAAACATCAGTATTATTTTAGCACCATAGACTTCGTAAATATAGGAATCATTCCCGAAACCCCATATACCATGGCCTTAATCATCATTTCCGTATAAGTCCTCAGTAGTTTATCCTAGCAGTCAGCTCCGGCCTACGCATCCTCTACGTAGGGGACCGATGCAAATAAGTGAATGATCCAGAAAAACAAAAAAATAAAATAAAGCAAAAAGGCAACTCCGGTATAGGTGACCCTCACAAAGTCGTTTAAACCAAAGGAGTGTAAAAAATTGCTACAAAAAGAAAAAGAAAAAGAAAAGCAGTACCCACTGCTAGTTGGTTCAGAGGTATCTGGCACTGAACTCGGTAGGGAGGATTACAATCCGATCCCCCACAGCTCCAGTTGGGTCCAAAGGGTTTACACATGTTTATGTGCCGGAAAACCCAAGCTCAGATCATAATCACTAACAGGCCACTCTACTATGAAGCATGTACGGATAACGGGCTTAATGTGATTGCGCCTGAATGAAAAGGACACAAAAAGAGATGAAGAGGCAGGCCTAGGTATTGTGGGATAATATGGGTTGGTTAATATAGGAATGAAGTTTATGTCCGTATTTGCGGATTAGTGTCATCATGATACCCTTAGTTCACTCAGTTAGTACCTATCACTGCATCCCAACTTGAACTTAGAATTTCTACCTGAAGCACTCGTTTACACCAGTTTTTCTTTTATGAGCTTTATAATGTTTTGCTTGAGGACAAGCAAAGGTTTAAGTGTGGGAGAGTTTGATCACACTAAAATTTACGTATTTTCGACTCCGATTTCACATGTATTCTAGTCGTTTTATTGTCATTTTGTTGTGTTATTACTGTGTTTTCCTTTATTTTCAGGTTTTAACTTTAATCGAAGCCCCGATCGAGAAAAGGAGTGAAAAAGAGCTAAAAACCCTAAAAATCAGCATTTTGTGCTTATGGCCTACCCCATGGCGGGCGCCACAGACCAAGCCATGACGTGTCCAAGTCCAACTTCCTCAACTCCCACGTTTCCCCACTTCATCCACTAAGGTGCCCCACTTTGTGCTTGTGGCGGGCGCCACAAGAAGGAAACGGTTTCCTCTATTTTCAAGTTGAAGGGCATCCAAGTCAATTCCACCTTTTTTATTTCCCTATAAATAGAAACGCGAATTCAGTTTTACGATGATCCAAACTTAGAGCAGACGAAGATCCAAACTTAGGACAGAGGCAAACTCAGAAGCAAATTTGTTTAACTTAGGCATATATTCAGTATTTTATAGTGGTAGTCGCTTCGCATTGGAGTGTTACCACAATTGTGTCATCAAGTCTGTGATAGAGTCTGTAATCGAGTTTGGAGCACTTTGGAAGGAAGTTAATCCTACCGCCATTTTCTTTTCCGCATTGCAATTTACTCAGCCCTCCGATTGGAGCAGGTTTTTATCACTCGCTTTTACTTTATTTATTTCCCGCACTCGCTTTTACTTTATTTATTTCCCGCACTCGCTTTTACTTTATTTATTTCCCGCACTCGCTTTTACTTTATTTATTTCTCGCACTCGCTTTAAATTATTTATTTCCTCGCACTCGCTTTAAATGATTTATTTCTCGCACTCGCTTTAAATTATTTATTTCTCGCACTCGCTTTAAATTATTTACTTTCCGCACTCGCACTACTTTTATTTACTTTAATGCACTTTTATTTTACCATGTCTAACTAAATCTAAAAGGTTAGAATGTAAGGATCGTAATTGAACCAATAATCCGTACAATTGTTCGTAGAAACACTTAAGGGCTATTTTAACTTTCAACTTAAGTTTTCCCGCACTTCAATTCCGTTGGGTAAGATCGAAAGCCGTCCAACGTCTTTATAAACTTAATTGTTTTTAACTATTTCAAAAACATCGAAAGCGCTTTGTCTAGTTCATTAGGAGTTTTTAACATCAAGAAGGAAAGAGATTTTAAAACTATTTCGGACGCGTTTATAAGTTTAGAGTCTGGTTCGTAAGAACCTCTTTTGGTTAAGAAATCCAGGTTATAATACTTTTCAACTTAGTTAAGATACTATATTTCTTAAAAATAGGTTTACTACTCTAACGCAATGCGCGCCTTTTTATAAGTGACAATAAGAGGGTTTGATTAGGGAGTACAACTCGGTTCTGAATACGCGAAAGCGACAGTTCCTGTTAAATTAGTTCTTTTCAAAGTAGGAAACATTGCCCATAAGTAGTTCTATTAGCAAGTACTTGGATTATCAACTGATTACGTGAATTACATTCGACCTTGTCTTTATTAATTATATTCTATTTTCAACACTTTACTTTTCATTGCACACTACAAAAACACCTATTTTGACTGCCTTTGATAAACACCATAACAACAGATAACGATAGATTGACACTTGGTCTCTGTGGTTCGATAATCTTTTATATTACTCTGACGCGTTCGTACACTTGCGAACACCAAGTTTAAGCACGCATCAACTGTCTGTGTAATCGATTAACAAGATTTGGTTAATCAATTACACATACCAAAAATTGCCTAGGGAGTCTGAATTATGGCCCTGTTGTAACACCTCAAAATTTGCCCTCCTCTCTTGGGACTAGCATAACATATTTGCATTGCATTTTTAGGTCATTAGTCATTGCATATTGCATATCATGTGGTTACATTGTGCAAGTCATCCCTCAAAAGTCTTGGTCAGAAGATAAGGGACTAATGTGCAAGCTAGGGTTTCATTGATTGAATGGACTGATCACTAGCCATCTTAGGATTGGGCTATGAATTAGGGTTTCATGATTTCTCAAGGAGATTGGTCTTGATCTTGGGTGGAATGATACATCATCATCATCATGGTCTTGATATCATCCAAGAGGTTCAAGTGATTCATCAGATACCTTGAGATTAGGGTTTTGACCACTGGTCAACCCTAATCAGTTGCATTGGGCCAATCAGGGCATGGCAAGGAGATGGGGACTACAATGGATATGGGGATCATCATGTGACTATATTGAGCTTATGGAAGCTAGGGTTTCATCCTTGAGCCATTTCATCAGAGAATTGGGGCTCAACTTGATCAGTGCATTGCCAAATTCATCTATCAATCAGAAAAGTCAACTGTGGTCAACTGTGCTTGATTTTATGGATTTGGAGGTGGGAGAGAGTTGGATACACTTCATTCGTGTTGAAACAAGTTTCATTTGACATTTCAAACCTCAAGAATGAAGAAAATAAAGTCAGACAAAAAGTTGCCAAAAATAGAAAGTGGCTTGTAATGGAAGTTTCCAAAAATGGAAAGTTTTTCATCACAAAATTACATGTCCAAAAAAGCTTCAAATGGAATTTTGTTCAACATGAAAGTTGTAGATCTTGCTCTCACCTTTCCAAAAAGTCCAAGAACTTGAAATTCCCATGTATGGTTGACAAGTTATGGTCCATTCATTTTCCAAAAATGCCTATAATCGAAGTGGCATAACTTTCACATGGAATGTCCAATTTGGGTGATCTTTTTGTGAGCAAATCCCATTTCACATGTACTTTCATGAGGTGTGATCAAAATTCATCAAAAATGGTTATAGCAAAAAGTCAAGTTTCAAGTGGACTATGTTGAATTTTTGGTGTGAGATAGTGAAATTGAGAAATACAAGGCCAATGAATATGGAACCAATGCCAACACATTCCAAATACCAAATGAAACTTGCTCCAACTGGTTTTTGCTGTCACATTGCATTATTTGGAAAGGACCATTTTGCCCTTGCACTTAAAAGCTCATTAGCACTAATCACATGATTTTTGTTAATTTGGATTAAGAATTGGATTAAGGCTATGGTATATATCACTAATCATAACAAAATTTGTTAACAACATTTCATTCTCCAAGAATTGTAACAGAATTTTCATCCAAATCTCTCAAATTCTCCAAGAACTTCATCCAACTTTTTCAACATTTCTTCACCAATTCTTCATCAATTTGGACGATTCTTCTTGGATTCATCTTCTACAAGCCTTGATACACATCTGTTTCATCAAATTCATGCCAAAATCTTCAAGATCGTGGACTGTCCAAAGCTTGCACAACAATGGCAAAGTGAAGATTCTTCCAATTGGAGCTGTTTCGAGCTAAGCTGATCATTCCTATCATCTTCCTGTACATCAATCATCATCTGTTTTTGACTTTTACACGTGGACAAGCACAAATCGAGCGCTGCCATAACCACAAGGTGACTTTTCAAATTTCACCATTGCTCAAATCATGATATGCGTTTTAAAGATCTTTCAATGTAGGTTAACATGATGTTCATAGTTTGTGAATTGATTGAGTGTGG
Organism: Lathyrus oleraceus; assembly: GCF_024323335.1. Taxonomy (NCBI): domain Eukaryota; kingdom Viridiplantae; phylum Streptophyta; class Magnoliopsida; order Fabales; family Fabaceae; genus Lathyrus; species Lathyrus oleraceus. The sequence continues at coordinate 203,904,751 of NC_066581.1, read as the reverse complement.
TGAGAGAAATCGTGATTTGAATATTTGATGTCCAATCTTCTTTCGCTCGATCCCGTCGCTATGCTTAGAATTAGGAGAAATCATTAGCATATTCTTAATCCTTGTTGGAAGACGGTTCTAATGACTATAAGTTTGTTGATTTTGGTTACGATTTGATGTTCTTCAATTTTCTGGAAAACTGGATTGTTCTTGTCCAAGAACACGCATGAACGCGTGCTAGATCTTCCTTTCGCGTGGCCAGGTTTGAATTGGTGTTTGGCGCCATCTCTGGCCAATCAGCGCTTGCCAGCGTTTCTATTTGGAACGACGTCGTTTTGCCTGAGCATGTTAATATTACAAGTTTGCCATTATCAGAATTAATTTGTTTTATTTCTTTATTTCTTTTGCAATTTTATTTCATTTGATCACATGAACTTGTAAAATTCATAACTAACTCATTTTTTATCCAAAATTAGTGAGTTTTTTTTTCACCATGCTCCTTGTAATGTGTAGAATTTAATCATGATTTTTATTATTTTTGTGCACATGTGGAAAATTAATTTGTCTAGGGATTGTTTGAATGTGTCACATTTGTATATGTCTTGCTATATCCTTCATGAAATGATGATTCTTTCAAAGAAATGGATGAAATTTTTTGTGCTTGTTCTGGACTCATTGCTGGTGATTTCTATGTAGAGTTTGTGATTTTTGGATACTTGGTTGAAGAGATATGAATTTTTGAATAGAGGTGTGACAATTTGTGTCACACCAAGCTAGGTCAACTTCATGATTTTATTTGCCTGGCTTAGGGATGTTGAATTGAGCTAAAATTTTGCATGAATGAACATATGAATGTTGAGATCACATGTGATATTTTCTGGAATTTTTGATAGCATTTCCTAATTGATTGAGATTTTCTCTTCTGTTGAACCATTTTGTGATATTATGTGACACATGTTGGCATTTTGCTTGTGAAATTCTCATAATTAATTGGATGGATGTGAAATTTGACATGTGGATTGTAGACACATTATAGGTCATTATGGTTTTGATCCCATTCATTTATCATACATTGTCACTGTTTTATGATTTTTGGAAGTTGATGCTTGTGTTGATGCCTTGTTTTGGCTTGCTTGAAATTGTCTGAACTTCTTGATTTTCATTGACCTACTTCCTTTTGTCCAATTGAGCTGAAATTTGACATGCTATCCATTGAATGTGTCCTGTTTAGGTGTGAATATTTGTGGAATTAATTGAATTGTTTTGGTATGCTTTTGATGGAGATAGTTCTGTTTGGTCATTTGAAGTTGCAAATTGCATGTTTGATACCATTTTGTGCATGAAATGATAATGATGATTGATATGAGCATGGGACCAATTGCATTTGCTTTTAATTTGTTTGATTGTGATTTTGGATAATTTTCACTTGCTGTTTAGGATTTTTTATCTCCTTTGGACCCTAGGCTTGGCCTAGTGGTCTAGTTTCTCATGTTTGGTTTGGATTTTCAGGTTGAAATGCAAAAGCCTTAAGGAGAACAATGCAAGTTGTAAATTGAGTTTGTTTGATGTTGTCAACTAACATTGATTTTGCGTTGTAGGGTTTGATGCTTGAGCTTGAGCTCATGGCTTGCACTTGTGTGCACTAATTTGTGTTTGACTGTACAGATTAACATTTGCTGTTTACTGTTGGTTTGTCTGAGTACTGATGATACTTGATTGATTTCAGGTACATTAAGTTGCTTACAGTTCCTTGAGAACTTGCTTGCTGTTGCTTGGTTTTTAAACCAATTGAGGTAGAATTTCTATTCTCCATGTAGTCTGGAAGACCTGGCCTGTTACTTGGCCAGGCAACTGTCTGAAGTCCTCCTTAAGAGGCGATGTTTGTGCTTGTTTACTTTTTGTGCTAAGCAGGTAAAGACCTTGATTAAGGCAATTGGTGGATCAAAGAGATATGCAATCTATCTCCCACTATTCTGTTGAGTCGTCCCTCTGCTCACACCACTGTGTTGATGCATTGGGACACAAACCCAAGATCTTGTACTTTGTACAGTCGAGTCAAAGTCTTGAGCGTAGAAGGGTCCCTCCATTCTGGACCCACGCTCCTTTGTCTGAAGCTCTCCCTGGCCAGGGATAAGAGTTGTGAAGTCTAATCTTCACTCACCTTTCACCAGCTTCACCTTAGCCTCTCAATGGCAAGGTTAAGAGCTAACTCTACCCTTGTACAGATGACTTGCCTTGGCAGTCGAACCCTTTGTTTGAGCCCACTTCTGACTGGATATAGTGTGTGCTTTGTGAATATTTGCTTGAAATGTTTGTTTTACTTTGATTGATGCTTGCATGCTCGTTTTTCCTGGTTAGGATTAGCTTGCTGTTGTGCAAGTAGATAGAAACCACAACATAGGACAATGATGCATGATAACACTAGGCTCGAGTACAGCTCCCTAGTAGTGTGTCTCCCCTTGGTTTCTGGCTAGAATTTCTTTCCCGTTCAGGGGAACTACGTCGCCCTGATCCTCATACCAGATGAGGTACGTAGGCAGGAGACCGTGCGAGGTCTCTCCGGGCACTTTTTTTTTACTTTTTGTGTGTGTTTGCTTGTTAACTCTCTTGTGTGTCAGGATATGGATGTAAGCCCAGCGATTGGCTGTCCGTATCCTGATTGTGTGTTTGTTTGGTTCAGAAGCCGATGTAAGCCCAGCGATTGGCATTCGGGTTCCATGTTTGCCTGTGTTTGTGTGTGTCTTGTTTGGCGTGCGTGAGCCGAACTACGGCAGCTCTGATTCTCGTTCAGACGAGATACGTAGGCATAGGATGCGATGTCCTAGCGAGCCCTCTTCCTCTTAACCCCACCTGTGTTGTCTTCGGTGTGTGTGTGTGATGTTTTGTTTTAGCAACCTTTTCTTTCTTCTAGAGCGTGGATCCCGTCGAGTACGACGGACGTGAGGGGTGCTAATACCTTCCCCTTGCGTAACCGACTCCCGTACCCTTTCTCTTTGGTCGCGAGACCATGCTTTTTCCAGGTTTACTCTGAGCGTTTCCTTTCCCTCTTTTGGGATAAATAACGCACGGTGGCGGCTCTGTGTTGTTTTTGTTTCAGCCCGCCGGTTGTTTTTCGCGGATGCGACACCTGTTAATCGGTTAACAGGATTTGGTTAACCGATTAACAGACCAAAAATTGAAATTTTATTTATTTATTTTTCTTAATTTGCTAGTATTTTCTCTAGAGCTTTAACCGAAAAACTCCAGTTTTCTCTCAGGTGTAAACACCATGCCTTGAGTCCGTGCAATATGCCTTTGGTTATAGATGTTAATGTGATTATGGTGATGGAACAATGAATGTAGGTATGCGGAATAAGGTTATGGATCAGATGAAAGTAGTATGGGGGAAGATAAATTTTGGGGTATGGCACCGGGTACCATGATTGGTGTTTTAGCTGAGCTGTTACGGATGTCTGCAACAAAAATGATTTTATCCTTAGGTACCCACTTTCTAGGTCCTCTTTTGTTATTTTTCCCAGAGTTTCTTACAACCTTGGATCTATTAGAAGAAGGATAATCATGAGACATTTGTGCATGATACTTAGGTTTTAGAACAAAGTTCTTATCCTTAGTATGCTTTTGTGCCTGTGCAGTAATATCAAACTCAGTGCTAGTAGGCACGAAATGCACATATAGAGGTTTTGGTTTAACCTTCTGACTTTCGTCGGGTTTTATGGTTTCTGTACAACCCAAACCTTTCCTTCCATTTCTGCTAACTCCATAGATCAAGGAATCCATTTTGCTTCTATATATGCTTTTATCCAGAAAATATTGGAATGCTCTATCATATCAGATGATGCAATCAGTATCAGAAGCTTCTGAAGTTATTTCCTCCTCTAGTTTTGAAATTTTGTTTTTCAAAGAAGAGTTATTACTTTCTAAAGAAAATATTTTTTTATTTAGAGAGGAAATATTGTTCTCAAGCTCTTTCTGAGTTTCAGAAGCAGTTACTTGGACTTGTTTAAGGTCCTTGTATTTGCTTTGAAGATTTTGGTACTTTTCCAGCATTTTAGAAAGACAACTTTCAATATCAGAACGAGATAGATTAGAAAATACCTCTTCAAAATCGGAGTCTGATTCAAGTTCTGAAAAATTCGGTCTTCTGGTTCCTCAGAGCTTGTGGGATCCTCGGTAGTTGCCATCAGTGTAACATTAGCTTTTTCTTCGTCATAATCTTCTTCTTCAGATTCTGAGTCATCCTAGGTAGCCATCAACCCCTTCTTGATTTTGGAGAAGTTCTTATTGGGCCTTCTATCATTCTTCAGCTTGGGATAATCATTCTTGTAATGGCCTGGCTCCTTGCACTCGAAACAGATAACTTCTTTTCCAGAAGTTTACTTCTTTTGACCAGAAGAGGATTCGAAGCAACTAGAAATCCTTCTGACTCCTTTGAATTTCCCATGATCAGTTTGCCAGTGTTTCCAGAGTCTATTGACTCTTCTTGAGATTAGAGATAGTTCATCATCATCTTCTGAGTCTTCATCTGATTCTTCTGATTCTTCTTCAGCTTGATATGCTCTAGTATTCTCAGGCTTATATTTTAGAGCTATTGATTTACATCTCCTCTGAGGTTCATCTTCTTATAACTCAATCTCATGACTTCTTAAATAACTAACAAGTTTTTCAAGACTGATGCTATTAAGATCCTTAGCGAACTTTAGAGCAGTTACCATATGTCTCCATTTTTGGGGAAGACTTCTGATAATTTTATTGACATGATCGATTGTAGAATACTCTTTATAGAACCTTAAGTCCTGCAACAAGCATTTGAAACCTTGAGAACATGGTTTTGACATTTTCATCATATTCCATTTTGAAAGCCTCATATTTCTGGATTAAGGCCAAGGCCTTTGTTTCCTTTACTTGAGCGTTTTCCTCATGAGTCATTCTCAGAGAGTCAAAAATGGATTTGGTAGAATCTCTGTTTGTTGTCTTCTCATACTACGTATAAGAGATATCATTGAGCAAAATGGTTTTGGCCTTATGATGATTTTTGAAGTCTTTCTTTTGTTTATTAGACATAACACTTCTTTCTAAAATATTTCCTTCATTGTTTAATGGGTGAACATAGCCATCAACTATGAGATCCCAGAGATGAACATCGTAACCAAGAAAGAAACTTTCTATTCTGTCTTCCCATTAGTCAAATTTTTCACCAGCAAAAATAGGTGGTTTAACACTGTAATAATCTCTATCATTATTGTTAACAATGTTAGCAGTGTTAGCAGGAACCATTTTTTCTCACACAACTGGATCGATACTGAACACTGTGAGGTGTTGATAAAAACTTTTTATCACAATTAGAACTGGAGCTATCATGCCAATTGAAGGTGTGAAAAACACAAGAAATGGGGGGTTTGAATTGGGTTTTAAAAGCAAAAGTTTTTTCCAAAACAAAAACTCTACAAATAAGTTGAATAATGAAGAGATAAAAACACAGTGATTTTTATCCTAGTTCGTTTGAAACTCAAAGCTAATCCAGTCCATCCGCCAGGATGATTTGCCTTATACACAAGGACTTAATCCATTATATTCAATAGATTACAATAAACACAAAGAATACCCTTCTTTGTCTTCTCAAGGATCTAACTAAACCTTAGTCTCCTCAAGGATTCACAAAGAAAAACTTTATTTGTCTTCTCAAGAATAACCTCCTTAAGGAATCAAACAAATAGTTTGAGTACAAGTTTATGTGTTATAAGATTCTTCTTCTAAAGCAAATTTTACACAAATGAATAATAAAAACTTAAAGAAAACTGAATACAAAAGATGATAGCTTTTCACAAAGAAAATTAGCTTGTCAAATAACTTGTGTAGTTCAGCAGCAAGAGAGCAAGCGAGAGTTCTTCAAGTCTCCAAAGCATGCTTATATAGTGTAAGCATGTGACCATTGGAGGGAAAATGGGGAAAGCTCCTTGAGCGACTGTTCACTATTGGATGAGAAAGGAATGATACCACGTACGTACTTTTGCCCACATATTCAGTGACATGTGTGATGAATAGTACAGTCCTTGCCCATGAAATCAGGTAGTGGAAAAGTTATTCGATTTGTACTATGTACTATTTGATCCCGTTCCCATTTGATCTAATCTTCAGATTCATTGGCTTCTTATAAAATATGATTGAAGCATGAAATGAAGAAATAGAGAGTTGGATTCAGAAACTTCAGAACCTTGAGTCAGAACCTTGACAACGTCAGTAGTCTGGCTTGAGTTCTTCAGTGTCTTCAGAATCTTCAGAGTCTTCAGAAACCTCAGTCAGAACCTTGATAACATCAATCGTCTGTCTTGAGATCTTCAGAATCTTCATTTACATAACACAACTTCAGAAGCTTGCCATTCTTCAAAAGCTTATTGATCAGAGTCACGTCCAAAAGCAAAAAAACTGAGAGAACATTGCAACAACAACATAATGTCTCCTCAAAAGCTTCTAATGGGTAAGATAACGCAGAAACAGAAAGAACATTGCAGCAGCAATATTGAAGTCTTTCAGAACTTCTAATTGCAACGCAGAAGCAAATTTTAGAACGCAAAGTTCAGAAACTGATGATGTTACACATCATATGATCAGAATCATAACTGTTTGTTAAAACTACACAATAACAAACCATTAGGGTACCAAAATTATTCTCACACAAATACAACATTGTTATCATTAAAACTCAAGGTATAGATGCAGAATCAAATCTTGTTCTAACAAGTTCAACTCAATAACCTTAACTAGAGCTTTTGCACAAGCTTAACTCAATAACCTACACCCAAATTTTTTAGGTTTAACTTTCCACCTTGAAATCTGATTTCTGGCAGAAGAAAACCTGTTATGCAAATGATGCATGGAATGTAATGTTTTTGTTTGTTTTTAATTTCAAGGAATATATGAAGTTCTATTTGCAAATATATATTCAAATAATAACAATAACAATTCGATTGGCCATAAAATATCCTTTTATTTATAAAATTTGGAAGGATTACACTGAGTACAATTTCAGAAACAAAAGTACAAATACAAGAGAAAAGGAAAGTAATCATCCTAAGGATACCTTAGCAATAATGTCAGATGATCTAGCTGCGGGCGCGTACTTCCTTCGGAGGCGTCGAATCTCGGACTCAAAAGATGTATTCATCTGAGCCTTCTCAAGGACAAGCTGGTCGAAATTTTTCTTCCAAGCATCGGAAGGATGAGGCATACTAGAGAAAGATGGGCCCTCTGGCTCTCTTTGTCTCTTCACTGCTCGTTCTTCAAGAAGTTCAATAAGTCAATCCTTGTCTTTTGACTCAAGCTACAACTCCTCATGCTTTTGGCTTAAAGCATGGAACCGCTCTTCCCACATATCTCTCTCTTGCTTCATCTTGGCGAGTGCATCTTCCAACTCCTCTACGTCTTGGTTAGGAAGAGTTGATGGCTCAGCCACAACCAAAGACATGGGTCTTTCACAAGTATACGACATCTTCAACTCCAAAGCTCTCTTCTTCACCTAAATGGTGTAAGTTTCCAAAGTTACACAGTTGCACGGACCAGGCTCGGATATTCCTTTCCTATGCCAAACACATATCATCCTCTACTTCAAATGTTGGGAATCTTTACCCTCTTGATAGAAAAGACCTTCTAACTGAGTGTTATTAGGTTTGCCTCTCAAGGGGAACCCAAGTTGACGATGAGCCAAAGCAGGGTTATAGTTGATTCCTCTTTGTGTACCAATGAGAGGCGCATTAGAGAACTCACCACAAATATCAATAATATCCACACTACTCAATGCAGAATTACACCAAATAATATCATCATTAGTGAAGGACATAAGTCTCTGAGACCAACTTAGACATTGCTTGTTCTTCAAGAAATCAGGCGTTTGTCGCATACGCGAAAAACAACCGGCGGGAAAAGACACAGAGCCGCCACCGTGCGTTATTTATCCCAAAGGAGGGAAAGGAAACGCTCGAAGTAAACCTGGAAAGGAAATGGTCTTACGACCAGAGATTGCAAGGATCGGGAGTCGGTTACGCAAGGGGAAGGTATTAGCACCCCCTCACGTCCGTCGTACTCGACGGGATCCACGCTCAAAAGAATAGAATAAGGTTGCTAAACAAACTGCTTAAAAACTGCACAAAACTGGAATAGAACACAGAAGAAAGAAGACGGAGAAAGCGGACTCGGCAGGATGTCGCATCCTGGGCCTACGTAGTTTGTCAGACACAAACATCAGAGTCGACGTAGTTCGGGGAAACGGGAAACGTGCTCGCTAGGACATCGCATCCTATGCATACGTATCTTCTCTAACCAGAGGAAGAATCAGAGCACTCGTAGCTCGGCTAACGCACGCCGAAACAAAACGCTAAACCAAAGACGCTGAGACGTCAAAGCAAACACACAACCGGAAACAGACTGCCAATGGCTGGTCTTACATCTGACTCCGAACAAACAAACGCAAACGAGGAAACGGAATGCCAATCGCTGGGCTTACATCCGACTCCTAACAAAGAAACGCAAATAGGAAACCGAATGCCAATCGCTGGACTTACATCAGACTCCAAACAAAGAAACACGAACAGGAAACCGAATGCCAATGGCTGGACTTACATCAGACTCCAGACAAACGCACAAAGCAGAAGGGTCTCGATTGCAACTAGGGCAAGAGAAAAGGAAAGTCTCGACGCAACGAGGGCGAGAGAAAAGGATCAAAGTTAGTTTTCAGTCAAACTCGACAAGACATCGCATCTCGTGCCTACGTATCTCATCTGGACATGAGAATCAGAGTTGCCGTAGTTCGACTAAACGATTTCTATTGGTTTTGTGTTTTTTATGCGAACAACGTCACTACGCAATCTACCGGATGCTCGACCTTTGGAGACTTACTCACCTGCAGCAGAAGGAGTCAACGTGTCCTTAAGGGAAAATAATGTTTGTCTGTGTTTTAGGAAAGCTCACGCAAGAAAGGAAGTCTTAGACGAAGGAACCGTGCTACCTTAATTGACATGCAAACGAGAGACTATGCGAAGTCTAGCAATCCTATGGGGATACAATCACACCGCACAAACACATACAACATGAAGTAAACACACCAACAAGGGGCTCAAACATCAAGGGTGAGGCTTTAGTCAAGGGGTCATATCAACCTCGACAAATAAGCCGACTGTAGGGTATGAAGGCTCTTAACCACTGGCATTGACTGTCAGGGTGAGCAGATGAAAGGTAATGAGGATTGGACCTCATAGCTCTTAACCCGGGCCTGGGTGAGCTTCAATCAATGAAAACATGGGGATCCAGAATGTGGGACCCTACTCCACTTGACTGACTCTATATACAAGATCTGGGGGACGTGTCCAAGAGCATCAGCACGTAGTGCGAGCATAATGAACGACTCAAACGATTAGCAGGGGATTGATTGCTAATCCCTTCTATCTGCCAATTGCCTCTTCACTTAGGAGGGCTTGAAGTACATGGCACAAATATAAACAACCACAGTCATTGCCTCTTAAGGAGGACTTCAGCCAAATGCCTGCCAAAAGAACGACAGGGCTTCCAGACTACATGGAGTTAGAAAATGATTACCTAGGTGGTATGCCAACCACAAGCAAAGCAAAGCTCAAGCAATGAGCTAAAGCGGCTAAAGTACCTGTAAGAAAGTCAAACAAGTCAGTATTCACATTCAGACAAAACAAACAGTCAATCAACAGTGTTACAACCAATATGCACACAAGGCAAGTCAACAACTCAAGTGAGTTCAACACCAAGGGACCTACAACACAACAAAGGTTAGTGGACAAAGCAAATGCGCATCTTAAGTCATAAGATTGCATCAACCACTAGAGCTAATAGCTTGAGCCTGAAATACAAAGCTCAAAAGATGAGTACAAACCACTAGTCCAAGACTAGGGTCAAAGGCAAAGCAAAAAGTCAAAACAGCAGCCAATATTCAACATGAAGCATATTTATTCAATTAAAAACATGTCCTAAAAAGGATCAAACTCAAATCCTAAGGCAAATCCATCTAATGATCATGCTAAGGCAAAGGCAATCACAAAGCACACAATTGGACACTAAGAATCAAAATTCCATATTAAAACAGAAATGAATTAAACAATCATGAAATTTTTTATGTGCACACAACATGTCAAACAAAATCATCATGCCAAAAATTAGAATCAACAGAGCTCAATTGACCTAGAAATGAAAATGCACAAGTATGACATCAAATTGTGTGACACACATTGTCACACCATACATCCATGCATCCAAAACAGAGATTAAAAATGATAAAAATGCACAACCAAGCCTCAAAAATCATGCAACATGTTAGGAATCAGCATACCGGATTTCAAAGCAATTGGACAATGTATGAGCATTTCACAAGAGAATTGGTACAACATGTCAAATTTGCATACATGTCCAAATAAACAAACACATTTAAAATTCTAGAAATGATAAAATCATGAAATCACAACCACAAAATAATAGACCTCATGATGGACATGTGGCAAAAAATCTCATTCAATTTGGACTTATTTTGAATTTGTTATGATTTTTACAAATGGCATGAAATAATGGAAATAAAATGAATTAATGTTGAAAAAAGTGGAAAATGATATTGATTGGGAATTGGAAAAATGCAACAGGCAGGAATCGAACCATGTATGCATCAGAACGCCGTCGTTTGGCAAGGCGAAACTAAAAGGAAATTAAAACGCGTTCGCTGGGAATCGAAGCGAGGTACAAGCCAAAACGCTGCACTTCACTAATTGAAGTGGCAGCCTAGTCAGCAGTCCAAGCACATGTGGACAAGTCAGAGAGACGCTGGCCAATGAATTCGCCAGCAGGACGCATGCGTGGCGGTGACAGGGATAAGCCCTAACGCTTGCATCAGACGGCGGTTGCACTATTCACCAGCGGTGGTTTCCACCGTCTCCTTCGTTGAGACGGTGGCGCTACAGTGCACCTTCAACAATTTTTTTTGCAGAATTTGGCAATATATACATGGTTGGAACCGTCACGATGAGTAGAACACAAATCTAACATTTCTTAAGCCTAAAAGTCCATGGATCGTGCGAATCGATCGAAAACATTATCATGCATCAAACTTTAAACATTCATATCTCACTCAATATTCCACCATTTTCAATGAATTTTATATCAGTGTAATCATCATGAAAAACTCTACACAATCATGGCAATAGAATGGAGAATTGAGAGACTCGATTTCAAACCTTCTTGAAGAGAAGTCAATGGAAACGGTGGATTCAAGGCCTAGCAATCTCCAGATTCACTCCTATATTGATGTTATGAAGCTTTGTGTGTGAATTGATGCTTGATTCCACCTAGATCTAGCTCAGTTTGCACATTCCATCTTCATGAGTTTGCTTAGAGTATGCACGAATCTTGGTGAAATTCTTCAATCCAGCACTCAATTCCTACTATATGATGATCCAGGAACAAGATTATGCAATAAAAATCATGTATTATATGAAGAATTTTTGAATTTGGATTGAGAGAAAAATTGGAGGGAAAAATGTGATCTAGATCTAGAATGTGTTAGAATGAAAATTCTGTTATGCTTAAGCTTTTATACCACCTCCTAATCACCCTCAAATGATAATTAGGCCATGGTTAATGAAAAATTAGTGAGAATGAGGTGTAGTGCACAAATGGTAAAATGCACCCTATGCATGGTGAATAAACGTGAACAGTACCATGTGCATGCTCAAAATCACTTAAAATCATCTCATGCACATGTTGGAATTGGAATTTTATTCATATGATGCACCAAATTTGAATTTGGTATTTTCCCTCCAAAAAGCACATGCATGGCCAAATGATCAAGTGATATTATTTCATGCAATGCAATGATGGATTTGGAAAATATAGGTCATGACATGCAATTTGCAAAAAGAGTGGCCTAAATTGGAGTTTTGAATCAAAAGTTATGGCACTTTGAAGTTTCATGCACACTTGGTGATCATTTCCTCATATCTCCTCAACCATTCATCAGATGCTCATGATCTTGGACTTTTTGGAAATGGGAGAGAAATATCTTCAACTTTCATGTTGGACAAAATTTCATTTGAAGCTTCTTTGATGTTGGAAAGTCAAGTTGAATGTGGTCCAAAAACTTGCCATTTTTGGAAACTTGAAATTACAGATCACTTTCCATTTTTGGAAACTTTTGATCTGGCTTCAAATTCTTTAGGGTAGATGTTTGACATGATGAATAAACCTCTTTTAGACATGAATGAAGTGTCTCAAACTATTTCTCCACCCCAAAGCCCTCAGTTGACTTTCAGTTGACTTTTATGGGCCCCAGATGACCTGGACATGCACTGATGACTTTGAGCCTCTAACACTTGGTCAAGTTGCTTCAAAATGAACCTTGGCTCATGTAAGCTTTTCAAAAATACTCATGTGGCCTTCATCTCAAGGAAAACGTGCTCTCTTTGCATAGATGAATTCTCTTGATGCCAGTTCTTGTTGATATGATGCAATGCAAGATGTAATGATAAACGACCTAAAAATAAAATGTATGCATGAATGGGGGGTGCAAATTTGAGGTGCTACAGCTGCCCCTATTCAATCAACTGGGAACCTGAACGGATGAGAGCAACGGTTGTCAGACCTTCAAGGTACACAGGGATTGAATACCAAAAGAACTTGGAATTTGCACCATGCGGGGGGTGGATCAAAGAAACGAGGCTATCCACCAATGGCGGCTTCCACTGGGGATTTGATATTTATCGAAGAAAGGAACCACGACCAGACGTCAACGAACGAATGGGAAAGAGAAACCACGACCAGACATCAACGGATGAATGTGAAGGACTCGATGTTTACCGACATCGAAAGATGATGTTTACCGACATCAAAAAAGGTACGACCCGACATTTACCGATGACTGGGAAAGACTCGATGTTTACCGATATCAAAAGATGATGTTTACCGATATCAAAAAAGGACGACCAGACATTTACCGATGACTGGGAAGAACTCGATGTTTACCGACATCGAAAGATGATGTTTACCGATATCAAAAAAAGACGACCAGACATTTACCGATGATTGGGAAGAACTCGATGTTTACCGACATCGAAAGATGATGTTTACCGACATCAAAAAAAGACGACCAGACATTTACCGATGACTGGGAAGGACTCGATGTTTACCGACATCAAAAAAAGTACGACCAGACATTTACCGATGACTGGGAAGGACTCGATGTTTACCGACATCGAAAGATGATGTTTACCGACATCAAAAAAGTACGACCAGACATTTACCGATGACTGGGAAGGACTCGATGTTTACCGACATCGAAAGATGATGTTTACCGACATCAAAAAAGTACGACCAGACATTTACCGATGACTGGGAAGGACTCGATGTTTCCCGACATCGAAAGATGATGTTTACCGACATCAAAAAAAGTACGACCAGACATTTACCGATGACCGGGAAGGACTCGATCATGACCAGACATTTACCGATGACTGGGAAAAAGGAATCACGAGCAGACATTTACCGATGACTGGGAAGGAACCACGACCAGACATTTACCGATGACTGGGAAAAAGGAATCATGACCAGACATTTACCGATGACTGGGAAAAAGGAATCACGAGCAGACATTTACCGATGACTGGGAAGGAACCACGACCAGACATTTACCGATGACTGGGAAAAAGGAATCACGACCAGACATTTACCGATGACTGGGAAAAAGGAATCACGACCAAACATTTACCGATGACTGGGAAGGACTCGATGTTTACCGACATCGAAAGATGATGTTTACCGACATCAAAAAAAGGATGACCAGGAGACCCACGTGGGGATCAACACGACACCTACTGGTATCGTAAGGATGACATCTACATATGTCAAGATAAGGCAGAACCTTGCCGGGGACTACACTGGGGAGTCAAGCTTTCCTTCCACGGACGGGTGAGGAAATAAACCTCTCTGGGGATTACCAATCCTGAATGCTGTCAGGAGCAACTACCGCAAATGTGCCATACAGATGTTGAAAAACGGTTCACCTCTGCTGGGGATATGATCCAATCTGGTTTAACACATGTATGCATATGTTTGAGTTTTTCTATGGCGTAATGCTCCATACTGGATGGAAATGCTACGCATTCTGAGGATGCAAATGCAAATGATGATTACTATATGCAAGATGCAGAGGGAGGAACTCCTGCTGGGAAAGCGAACGATCACTCTGTGGAGCACCCGATCCTGATTCGATCTTCCAATTCTGTGGGGAGACGCAACAAATCTGCTGCGGATACTTGCTGATCTGACATTCTCGAAATGGCAGAGAAACCAACTCAACTGGGGAGCCACTTGTTTGGGAAACTCCGACCTCTCGATCATACTGGGGAATAGCACTGCTGCTGGGGAAATGATAACCCTCACTAGGGACGATCTCTACTGAACTCGGTCCGCTTGGGGACTTCGCTGGGGAAAACAAATAACGCCCACCTCCACTGGGGAAACAGTAACGTATAGACTTGCTAGGGAAATAACCTTCTCAACCCTGCTGGGGATTACAACACTTCAGGTTGAATGTTGGACAAAATTTCATTTGAAGCTTCTTTGATGTTGGAAAGTCAAGTTGAATGTGGTCCAAAAACTTGCCTTTTTTGGAAACTTTTGATCTGGCTTCAAATTCTTCAGGGTAGATGTTTGACATGATGAATAAACCTCTTTTAGACATGAATGAAGTGTCTCAAACCATTTCTCCACCCCAAAGCCCTCAGTTGACTTTCAGTTGACTTTTATGGGCCCCAGATGACCTGGACATGCACTGATGACTTTGAGCCTCTAACACTTGGTCAAGTTGCTTCAAAATGAACCTTGGCTCATGTAAGCTTTTCAAAAATACTCATGTGGCCTTCATCTCAAGGAAAACTTGCTCTCTTTGCACAGATGAATTCTCTTGATGCCAGTTCTTGTTGATATGATGCAATGCAAGATGTAATGATAAACGACCTAAAAATAAAATGTATGCATGAATAGGGGGGTGCAAATTTGAGGTGCTACAGCGTCTGAGGCAAGTGCGAAATAAACCACTTGTATCAAAAGGAACACATCACACAATAGTTCCACCACCTTTAAAATTCCTCAAATGCAAAGAAAAATACATGTCACCCAACGGAGTAGGAATAGGATTCCCGATCAAGAAGATTCTAATGGCGTTAACATCAACAAAACCATCAATGTTAGGAAACAAAGCTAAACCATAAATGAGAAATACAAAGATGGCTTCAAAATCATCCACACTACCAGCTTGAGCAAAGACAATAGCTCTACCAATGAGGAACTCAGAAGTCAACCCAAAAATTCCTCCTTTCTTTACCCAATGAGCCTCAATCTCAAATTTCTTCAGATGAAGAGCTTCAGCTATGATATGAGATCTCGGAATATCCTCCAATCCACTAAAGGGTACTTTGTCAGAAACGGGTATTCCCAAGAGATGGGCATACTCCTCTAGCGTAGACATAAGCTGGTAATCTGGAAAAGTGAAGCAACGGTAGAGAGGATCATAAAACTGAACCAAAACACTTAAGAGTCCTTAAACCAAATTAGTAGATAACATAGACAAAATCTTCCCATGACGTTACTTGAAGTCCAAGGGATCTAATATAAAAGATGATAACTTCCTTAACTCTTTCAAATCAGGACATCTGAAACTGTACTTCATAGTGTTCCTTCGCCCACAATCCATGGTCTGAAAAAATTTGCAAATGAGACCTTAGTTCCTTGAAATTTATTTTTCTGTGACGAATGTTATGATATGCATGTATGCATGAATGCAACAATCACAAACAAGGGATCACACACAAGGAAAACACAAACAAAGGTCAAGGGATGGATTAAGTCATTGTCAAGATCAATCATCCATTTTTGTGTATTATGGTTTTCACCTTATCAACACCCAAGTTCTATTGATATTAACAAGACTTGATCTGATCAACCAAGAATCAAAGGGTTTGTTGTGAGTCACGAGCATGGAGTCGGGTTAAGAACCATCCCAAAGGAGTGTACTAAGGATAAAAATATGTAGATCATGTTCTAAAAAGTTCCCAGAGTCTTAATCCCATCTGTCGGATATTACAGGTTAGGATGACTGACTCATCAATCCATAATATTCTAAATTGAAACTCGTCTGAGTGTCGTATCGCGTAACAACTGTTATCAAGTCTACACTTGAACAGTCTCTGCACTACTTCCTAAATAGGTCAAGTTAGGTTAAATGTTCTACGGTCCTCAGCTTCTCGGACCCCAAATCAGAGAAAGTAACGCCTATCCACAAATAACTTGTGTGACATCAGTAACTCCAAAAGGGTCCCCACTGAGTAGATGGATCTCAAGCCAACTTGTTAAGGACTACTCCACACAAGTCAAACATGACTATACCATCCTCCTATCTTAATTGCACTCAAGCTCGGGTTAGAATTTATCTCACCACTTAGAGATCACCAAGCACAATAGACAAATTATATCACACAAACAAGTATACAAACATCAAATAGACAAATATATACACATAAAAAAAGTAGGCTAAACCCATTGAGGACTACTCCCCAACATAGTCGCCACTTAATTTCTATAGCGGTAAATTCATGACCATCAAGCTATGGATAAACTTAACGTCGATAAAACCAGAGTCGCCACCGCACATTTATTGTTTCCAAAGGAAAAGGGAAAAGTATAAACAAAGCCCAAAGATAAGAAGTTTTCAAATCAAAACTAATAAAATGCCAAGATTATAGGTAAGGGGGTTGGTTACAAAGAGGGAATGTGTTAGCACCCAAAGTGTCCTAGGTACTCCTAGGGAGTCTTTTTTTTATGTGTGTATGTGTTTTTGGTATAAAAGACGTTTGAGAAAAAATAGAGTGTGAGGATGAGAAAAGAATTCATTGATTATATTTTTGTGCTTGACAAGACCTTCGGTCTTGTGCCTACATACCAACATAAAAATAAGGGATCAAAACCTCGTAGTTCGTGGTATCAATTTCAAAATGAGTAGATTGCTTTTAATCAAAATTTAAGTTAAAAGAGGCACAAAGGGCCTAAAAGTTTGAATGAGTGTTAGTTCTTTTTGTCTTTTGAAATTTTAAGTTAATATGATTAGATTTATTTACAAATTTGATTTATGCAAAAGTTTGAAAAATTCGTTGGCATAAGGCCAAAGTTTCTAATTTGAAACATGTCTAAGTTTGAAATCACAAGTAAAGAATTTTTTTGAAAAGGGGGAGAGGTTTTGAAATTTAAGAAGTGGGAAGAGATGAAGAGACTAATGGGATGCAATCCAACAGACAAGTATGTCATATAGAAAACCCACTTTCCCTTTGGACTTTGAATCATACAATAATCAATCAGGCAAATAGCAATATCAGATATAATGAAGATCAAGGCATCAAGTAAAGATAGCCACATCCAAGCAACCACATCCCATAGCTAGCAATCTTTTTTGTCTTCTCATGTATCAAATGAGATACTCCTTGATCAACCCAGAATAAGAAATTAGACACAAGATCAAAATAACAATTGACATCAAGACAACGTAGCAGATGAACTCAAATAACTCCCAAGACTTGCATCAGATGAAGGCTCAGTTCATAAAAACTTGGTCTCTGAATGTTGGCATTGGCAAAGTCCTTTTTGCACAGGAATGTTGCCTAGTTCTAAGTCCAAAAGTTTAGATCAAGATTAACAGTCCACCAAACATTTTTAAAGGTTTTTTGTTGTTTATTAAGTATTTTAAGGTCCTAAGACCACAAAAAAATCAAAATACACAAAAAAAATATATACAATCACAAGATATGGCTTAAATGAGCAAAGTAAAAATGACATAAACATAAACAAGTTTAATTAAATGTAAATGACAATGAATGATAAATGACTATTAAATTGCATAAAGTAAATGACTTGAAAGTAAAGCAATATTAACAATAGTTAGAGTTAGTCAAAGTTAATTAGATGTTAGTAGGGTTTTGCTTTTTAATTGATTAAGTCATTCTTTGGAGAACACTCTACCATCTATTTACAAGTATGGATCCTTGAACCAAGACATCTTCCATAGGAAGGAAAAAAGGCCAAGTTTCAACACAATACCATGAAATATAGGAGACTTACAATCCCACTTACTAGAATGCTATGTCTTTATGGTTAAAATTTAGCTCTATGTTAAGCAATAGTAATTGGACTTATGTAGAAGTCACAACTATCTAAGATCATACAATAAAAATTTGGGTGTTAATACATGTTAGAGATTTGGTATAATGAACCAAACTCCTAAAACATACTACACACTAAAATAAAAGATCAAAAGGGGTGGACCTATCTCATCCATACTTGTATTGGTTCATCTGACACAAAGTCATTGATGAACCAATTAGCCTTAGGATATTGAGACTTCATTGGTCAATTAAAGGAATGGGAAAGAATAGGAATGAAGATGAAAGGGAAGGGGAATGAGAGAAACACAAATTGGTCATGGAGGAATTTTATCAAATTAAAATCATTAATTCGTTTTGGGAGATGAAATGTACATTTCATCAATCCTCTCAATCCAATTATTTTAATCCAACAAAAGTCAAATCAACCTTGACCAAGGTCCAAACAAATATTCAAACATCACAAGACCATAAAAATGGCTCAACATAATTTTTACATAATTAATCAATTAAAAATCAAATTAGAAATGCATAAAAATTCAATTTAATTTGGCCAAAACCTAAAACCTCTTCAAAATACCAAATAAATGGCCAAGAGATTTATCTTAGGTCAAATAAGGTCAAAGGACCTTAGGCAAAAAATTTCATGATTTTTGAAAAGTCAGAAGTATTTTTAAACAATTAAAAATATACAAAAAACATTTAATTCATGAAAAACATCAAAATTAATCCAAAAAATAATTTTAATTCAGAAAGTGAAAGAGAAAAATATTTAAAGATTTTTGGTGAAATTCCCATATAGTTTGGATTAATAATGAAATTAATATGAATTAAACAAAATAAAGGGATTACATGAAAAATCAGAAAATAAAAAGAAATTCAAAAAAACAAGGGCCATCAGATCTCCCTCATTAATTGAGGTGGCAGATCTGATGGCCACGTGCTAGAGTGCACCAAACACCTGAGTCAAATGCGTGGTAACATGAGTCAACCAACACAAAGGCCGGGATTAAAACGTTGGACAAGGATTAGATGGTTCAGGTCATGCCAACAGACCACCGGAGCCCTAGCTCCGATCATCTTCTCCAGTGAGGACCACCAGACTGGTCCAACCAAAACTTCATGAAAAATGAAAAATGAGTACACTAATTTAAAGAGAAAATGCTCAGGAGCATGAATCTGACCTCTATTTCTTCCAATTCCAAGTATATTGAAAGATACATGGATTTGAAATTTGAGGTTCATGATCTAAGTTGCTTTGACTTGACCTTAAAGCAGCTCAATCTTGTTGCCAACATTGGTAGGACTTCAGCAAACCAAAAATCACAAAGAATAGTGAAGAATTGAGAGAGAATCGAAGAGATGAAGTTTCTGAATTTTCACCTTCGAATTGCTTTAAATTTGCTTGATCTTGATCTGGATTTGCTTGATTCCTCTTCCTTTTGCTTGGAGTGAAAAGGGCAATGAATTCTTGGAATTTGAATTTCAAAACAGAAAGTGAAATTCAAACTCGATTTCAAAGAAATCTTCAAGCAATTCTATAGAGTGAGGGGTTTGAGTTGTCTTGGCAAAGCTTGGGCAAGTTATTGATGAAGTTATGAGCTCATAACACTTGTATTTATAGCCAATTCAAATGTTTTCCACAGACTTTCTTTTGAAATCCAAAAATAGCAATTGCATCATGCAAGCTTGCATGGGCGTGTACAAAGCCCAAAGAATGATTGGAATAGGTCCAAAATCTTGCACATGTGATGCTGAAAGCAATTCATTATGCCATGCAATGTGGAATGGAAAATGGTTGTGAGAATCTTCCAAATGGGACCAAGCATTACACTCATACGTAAGTCCTTCAATTTTGATCTAAATGAGATGATTTTAGATATTTTGGAAAGGTGATATCAAGGGGAACAACTTTCATGTTGAACACTTTTCCATTTGAATCTTGGATCATGAATAATTTTGAGGTGGAAGTTTGGTAAATCAAACATATTTGAAAATTTTCTAAGTACCAAGTCAAATGTTCACTTCTTCCACCTTGAATAACGTTTGCTATGGACTTTAAATGGAAAAATTACTTCATAAAGGTTGTAACCCTTTCAATCATATTCAATTTGGTCACAAATTTGACCTCATTTGGATTTGGCATGAAGGAGTTAGGCATTTTAGAAGTTGAGGAAAATCACTTGTTCAATGGTAATGGCCCAAAATGACCTATAATGTTTCCTCCTTGAACATAAATTTGAAAGTTGAATTTGAACTTACTCTAAACATGAATGTTGAAGATTACATATTTAATTTGATCATGGAATTTGAATGGATTTCATATCATAAAAATTGAGCAAGTTATGGTATTTAGAAGTTGACCTCCTAACTAGGGTTCAGACAAAATGACCTATAATCTTTCACCATAAAAAATAACTTTCCAAGAAAAACTAGCTCTATACTTCAACATGAAAGTTGTTTGGAATGTCATTATGAGTAACGTTTCTCTTGTAATTATTTTCATATGACAAAAAATGTAGGAGATAGGGTCTAGGGAACCCCAGTTTTGACTAGTTGACTTTCTCTGGTCAACCACCATGAACCAACTTGCTAGCTTGATATTATCTTGATGTTTGGGACTCATTGATGATCACATATGTGTAAGATTATGTAATATTAAGTATCCCTTGAAATATTTGATCAATTTGATGAGGAAGCTTGTTGAGGAAGTCACACAAGATACCCAGATGAATTAGGGTTTCCAAGGCAAACATGCCTCAAACTCTTGATGAATTCTTGATCAAAATGATATGTGAAGACCATGGGGATCCATATATGATGTCTAGAGTCAATATGAACCATATCTTTATTGATATCCTTGCATTGAGGGTCTCAAACCCTAGGTATGAGCTTGATGGAACATTTATGGATACACACACTACCTACAAAAGAAGTAAACTATACATAGACATATTTTTTGGAATTTTGATTAGTAAATAATGAAAAACAAAGAATGATAAAATCAAATGTGCTTGGTGATATCTCCCAATGCAAACCCAATGAATAAGGGGTAAGGAGGATGCCAATGTGTGATCCCAATGCCAGTGCATATGATGAGATAACATGAGGGATCTTAGGGTCAAAATTGGGGTCTTACAATTTCCCCTATTTAAGGACATTCTAAATGACGATGTGAATGTTAAAATCTTCGTATCAACTCAGTAGAATGGACTTTAATAACAATATAGGAACAAATTTTGGTCCCTAAGAGACCTCATGATGTAGATGATATGAAATGTTAAAATAATCTCTGGGGGGAAAATATTGCCACAAAGGAAAAGAAAACGGAGAGACTGAAAGTCCCCAGGAGCATAATACATTCCATAAGGAAAACTCACTGGGGAGACAGAGACTCTGAGGATAAATAGTTGTGCATAGGCGAGGCTACAACTTGAAAACTGCTGGAGACACGAGAGGAATTCCATGAAAATAAATCAATGGAACGACTTAGTTGGGGATAAGGGAAATCTGCAGGGGGAAACGAGCAAATCAGAAAAAAAAAACTAAAATACTCGTACTAAACAAGGGATTGACGATTTCATTGAGGAAACATGCACTCCGACTCAACTGGGGAAGAATAATCTTCAACACAGGAGTACCAGAAGTATATGTTATATTATCGGTTACTGGTAGGAAGATAATGTACTATGACAGAGGGACATCCGTTACCGATTAGGGTAAACATATCAAGGATGACTCGCTGAGAAAAAGGAGGCACATTCGTTACCGGTTACTGGGTAAGAACAACCTGATGGGGAAAATATCAAATATGGTTTACAACTATCGGTTATTGGGCAGAAGACCAAAGAGATAGAATATCCATCACTGATTAAAGTGAACATATCAAGGATAAACTCAGGGGGAAGAATATCCGTCATCGGTTAGGATGCAGATATCAAGGATAGACTGTCGGGGAAAAGCTAGGAATTCTATCTATCAGTTACTGGAAAGAATACAAAAAATAGAATATCTGTCACCGGTTAAGATGAATATATCAAGGATAGATTCAGCAGGGGAAAACAGGATTTACAACTATCGGTTACTGGGCAAAAGACCGCAAAGGGGAGAAAATCCATCGTCGGTCAAGATGAAAATATCAAGGATTAACTCCCAGGGGAGAAGTATGGTTTATATCTACTGGTTACTGGATAGAATACCAAAAGGGGAGAAAATCCATCATCGGTTAGGATGAACATATCAAGGATTAACTCTCTGGGGAATGAAAAATAGGGATTACAACTACCTTTTTACTGGGTAGAAAACCACAAAGGGGAGAATATCCATCATCGGTTAGGATGAACATATCAAGGATAGACTGCCTGGGGAAACGTCAAAACGAATCCGCTAGGGATAACAAAAGAAGTAGGTTACTTTTACCGGGTATTGGGTAAAAGTAAAGTACTCAAAAATCAAGAAGAATATTACCAGTTACTGGGTAACATATTCTCAAGGGACCAAAACATTCATCTAGGTAGTAACTAGAAAGAAACGGTCAAACAAAGACTCGACCTAATGGGGATATAACTCAAAGGGAGTGGTTCCATCCAAATAATTAACTGGGGAGGAAGTTGAAACAATAATCATCCACGAGGAAATAACTCAGTGGGGAATGAGAAAGGTTAAATTCTTTCTGCTTAAGTGGCTGACACTCTACAATTGAAGGAGGACAGACACACTCAATCTGCATAGGGAAATAATATCACCGCAGTAGAGGATCAGAGTAAAGGAAACAAATGCAATAAAATGCATAATAAACTGATGTATGAGTATGTATGTATATGTTTGATGATTATGCTGACAAAACGATCACAAAGGATATAAATATCGCAGATTTGAATCACCGCTGCAACACTCGGCTAATCTCAACAGGATGGAAACACCGACTGGAGAAAAGATGCTGGGGGTGAATACAAATAATCTGGCTCTGAATAACTCAATCCTGGCTGGGGAGAGAGAAACTATCTGCTGATGATCTAAATTGTCAACTCTATGGGGAATTTTAGGTCAACATCATTTTAAATGAGAGACAACTTCGCAGGGGACCAAATTGGATACCGCTCAAAATCAATATTGCCGCCTCCGAAGATGAACTCCACCAGGGAGGACTAGAGATAAAACTCTGCACGAGAGAACAAGGCAAACTGCTGAAGATGCGAGCCTTCAACTCAGCTGGGAAAATTTGCAAAAAGGACCCATCACTAACTCCGCTCTACTGGGGAATAAATGATGAACTGCTTAGGGAAGACCAACAAGGCTCCACATTGTCAAGACTTACCTGTTCTCGGATTGTTGTTGATATTCTTTACTAAAATCAATTTCTTTTAAAGTGATTGCTTTTATTATTTGAGAAAAAACGATTTTTATTTATTAATTCATTTAAAAATTATCATCATAACAATTCAATTTTATTTAGCTGAAATAAATTAGAGTAGAAACAATTGGATAAAAAGCTCAACTTTATTTAATAGAATGGTAGTCTGTAAATGACAAGACTCCATAGATCTTTACAAAAGTTGAAAAAATGGTAATTTACATGGAAAAGGGCTACATTGAATACAATGATCACTACTCTCCCTACCCACTTCAATATCCACTGTGCTCTTGGCTTTGGTTGAGAATGACGAATCAGAACCAAACGACTTGCTCAAAACTGCTCCAACGATCAGGACCAACCGAATGCAGTTACTTGTCATGATCCCTAATTTTTGCCTAGATTGCCCCAAGATGGGGTACTCAATCTACCGGGATACATTTTCTATTTTATGTCTCTAACTTTTTCCTGGATCGCCCTTTCGGGTTTTCAATCCATCGAGACGCTCATTTTTCCCTAAGCCGCCCTTTTGGGTTTTCAACTTGGCGAGCTGTTCTTTTCTTTTTTTAGGCGAAGTATTTCTTGACTGCATCGACATTCACAGGACGAGTGAACTCTTCACCATCCATAGTTGTAAGAATTAAAGCACCGCCTGAAAAGGCTCTCTTCACAACATATGAGCCTTCATAATTAGGAGTCCACTTGCGCCTAGTATCAGGTTTGAAAGATAAATTTTTCTTGAGCATAAGATCGCCTTCTCTAAACACACGAGGCCTGACCTTCTTATCAAATTCCTTCTTCATTCTCTGCTGATACAATTGACCATGACACATGGAAGTCAATTTGTTCTCTTTAATTAAGTTCAACTGGTCACATCTGGTCTGACACCATTCAGCCTCAGTCAACTTGGCTTCCATCAATACATGCAATGATGGGATCTCAGCCTCTACTGGGAGCATATCTTCCATACCATAGACAAGAGAGAAAGGGGTTTCCCTTGTTGAAATGCGGACAGATGTACGGTACCCATGTAAAGCAAATGGGAGCATCTCATGCCAATCTTTGTACGTCACAACCATCTTCTGATTGATCTTCTTGATGTTCTTATTCGTAGATTCAACAACCCCATTCATCTTAGATCTGTAGGGAGAAGAATTATGATATGCAATCTTGAAGTCTTTGCAAAGATCTTACATCATGTTGTTATTCAAGTTAGATCCATTGTCGCTAACGATCTTACTTGGCACACCGTAACAAAATATAATATGGTTCTTGATAAACCTCACAACAACTTGCTTGGTTACATTTGCATATGATGTCGCTTCAACCCATATTGTGAAATAGTCAAATGCCATCAGAATAAAACATGTCCATTCGAAGCTTTGGGCTCAATCATGTCAATCATATCAATTCCCCACATGGAGAAGGGCCATGGAGAGGAGATGACATTCAACAGTGTCGGAGGAACATGAATTTTATTGGCATAAATTTGACACTTGTGGCATTTCTTTACAAACTTGCAACAATCAGATTCCATTGTCAGCCAATAGTAACATGATCTCAACATCTTCTTTTCCATAGCATGTCCATTGGAATGAGTACCAAAGGACCCTTCATGGACTTCATTCATCATTAGGTCTGCTTCGTGACTATTCATGCATCTGAGCAAAACCATATCGAAGTTTCTCTTGTAAAGCACATCACCATTCAGGTAGAAGTTGCCAACTAATCTCCTCAAAGTCTTCTTATCTTTCAAAGATGCCCTAGGCGGGTAAATCTGACTTTGGAGGAAGCACTTGATATCAAAATACCACGACTTCTCATCTTTGAACTCTTCAATAGCAAATACATGAGCTGGCATGTCAAGACGCATCACTGTCAAATTGGGAACTTCATTCCAAAAATTTACCACAATTATTGAAGCCAACGTTGCAAGAGCATCTGCCATCCGATTTTCATATCGAGGGATATGATGAAACTTAACTTTTGTAAATAAAGTTGAAATTTTCCTCGCATAATCTCTATATGGTATCAAACCGGGTTGATTCGTCTCCCATTCACCTTTGATCTGATTTACCACCAAAGTTGAATCTCCATAGACGTCAAGATACTTGATTCTGAGATCAATGGCATCTTCAAGCCCCATAATGCAAGCTTCATACTCAACCATGTTGTTTGTACACTTGAAAGTCAATCTAGCTGTAAATGGAAAATGAGTGCCTTTAGGAGTAATGATCACTGCACCAATGCCATTACCATACTGATTAACAGCTCTATCAAATACCATGCCCCAACGGGAACCAGGTTCTGGCCCTTCTTAAAGAAATAGTTCATCACAATCTTTCATCTTCAAGTACAAAATCTCTTCGTCAGGAAAATCATACTACACTGACTGGTAATCTTCAATTGGTTGGTGAGCCAAGTGGTCAGCCAAGACACTACTCTTGATCATTTTTTGAGATCGGTATTCAATATCATACTCAAATAACAACATCTACCAACGGGCAATCCTCCCAGTTAAAGAAGGCTTCTCAAAGACTTACTTGATTGGATCCATTTTGGATATCAACCAAGTAGTATGATTCAACATATACTGGCGCAGACGCTTAGCAGCCCAAGCCAATGTGTAACAAGTCTTTTCAAGCATAGAATACCGAGTCTCGCAGTCGGTGAACTTCTTACTGAGGTAGTAAATTGCATATTCTCTCGTTCCATATTCATCTTGCTGATCAAGAACACAACCCATACTCTTATCAAGCACAGTCAAATACATGATCAATGGTTTTCCTTCAACAGACGGAGATAGAATCGAAAGTTCAAGCAAATACTCTTTGATACTATCAAAAGCTTTTTGGCAATATTCGGTTCAATCACAAGAATGATATTTCTAAAGAAGCTTGAATATAGGCGCACATGTGGCAGTCATATGCGATATAAATCTTGAGATATAATTCAAGCGGCCGAGAAAATCTCCGACTTGCTTCTCAGTTTTGGACGCAGGCATTTCTTGTATTACTTTGACCTTGGCAAGATCAACTTCAATACCCTTCTCACTGACAATAAAGCCCAATAACTTACTAGAACGAACACCAAAAGTACATTTATTGGGATTCAAGCGGAGTTTTTACTTCCTTAAATGCTGGAATAACTTCAACAAATGCTCAACATGTTCTTCTTCATCACTTGATTTGGAAGTCATATCATCAACGTAAACCTCGATCTCTTTGTGCATCATATCATGAAAAAGAGTGGTCATAACTCTCTGGTACGTTGCACCAGCATTCTTTAAACTGAAGGGCATCACTCTATAACAGAATGTTTCCCAAGGTTTAATGAACGTGGTCTTCTCCATATCTTCAGGTGCCATTTTGATATGATTATAACCGGAAAATTGATAACGCGAAAATACATCAGATATTTGCTTTGATTTACACTCAAAGATCATACCATTTTAATTAATATTCCGATTATTCCTCAAGTATTCGAGTTGTTTTTGCAGGTATTTAAATCTCCAAGCATTAATGAGCAAAATGAAGAAAAAGAAGAAGAAACAGATGAGAAAGCACAGGTGTAACACCTCAAAATTTGCCCTCCTCCCTTGGGACTAGCTTAACATATTGCATTGCATTTCAGGTCATTAGGCATTGCATAATTGCATATCATGTGGTTACATTGTGCAAGTCATCCTCCTAAGTCTTGGTCAGAAGATAAAAGGTTGATGTGTGCAAGCTAAGGTTTCATTGAATGGACTGATCACTAACTATCTGAGGGTGTGTGATTCAAATTAGGGTTTTATGATTCTCAAGGAGATTGGTCTTGATCTTGGTTTAAGTGATACATCATCATCATCATGGTCTTGATATCATCCAAGAGGTTCAAGAGATTGATTAGATACCTTGAGATTAGGGTTTTGACCACTAGTCAACCCTAATCAGTTGCATTGGGCCAATCAGGGCTTGGCTAGGAGATGGGGTCTACAGTGGATATGGGGATCATTTCATGATTATATTGAGCTTATGGAAGCTAGGGGTTCATCATTGAGCCATTTCATCAGAAGTTTGAGGCTCAACTTGATCAATGCACAGCCAAATTCATCTATCAATTGGAAAGTCAACTGTGGTCAATTGTGCTTGATTTTATGGATTTGGAGGTGGGAGAGAGTTGGATACACTTCATTCATGTTGAAACAAGTTTCATTTGACATTTCAAATATCAAGAATGAAGAAAATAAAGTCAGGAGAAAAGTTTCCAAAAATAGAAAGTGACTTGTAATGAAAGGTTCCAAAAATGGAAAGTTTTTCACTTCAAAATTACATGTCCAAAAATGCTTCAAATGAAATTTTGTTCAACATGAAAGTTGTAGATCTTGCTCTCACCTTTCCAAAAAGTCCAAGAACTTGAATTTCTCATGAATGGTTGGCAAGATATGGTCCAATCATTTTCCAAAAATGCCTAAATTCAAAGTGGCATAACTTTCACATGGAATGGCCAATTTGGGTGATCTTTCTTTGAGCAAACCCCATTTCACATGTACTTTCATGATGTATGATCAAAATTCATCAAAAATGGTCATGGCAAAAAGTCATTTTTCAAGTGAATTCATTTGTATTTTTGGTGTGAAATGGTGAATTTGAGAAATACAAGGCCTATGCACATGGAACCAATTCTAACACACTCCAAATGCCAAATGAAATTTGCTCCAACTGTCATTTGCTGTCACATTGCCCAATTTGGAAAGGACCATTTTGCCATTGCACTTAAAAATCACATTTCACTAATCTCACTCAATTTGCTAATTTGGATTAGCAAAGTGGATTAGGCATGAGTATAAGTTGCTAATTGTAACAGAATTTCATAATCACTTTACACATTCCAAGATCATAACAGAATTTCCCTCCAATTCTCTCAAAATTCACAAAGTTTCATCACACATTTTTCATCAATTTCATCACAATTCTTCATCATTTTGGATGATTCTTCTTGGATCTACACTCCACAAGTGATATTGAAGAACTGTTTCATTGAATTCGTGGCCAAAGAGTGAAGAATTCCAACTGTCCAAAGCTTGCATTTCCATGGCAAATTGATGAATCTTGCAATTGAAGCATCATCGAGCTAAGCTAGCTTTTCCAATCAACTTCCATAGCTTCAAGCTTCATCTGTTTTTGGTTTTTGCACGTGGAAACTCAAGAATCACAAGCTGCCATCTCCAAGAGGTAAATATTCGATCTCATTAATTGTCTGAATTGTGATGTGGTTCTGGTAGGTCTTCCAATGTAGATCATCATGCTGTTTATAGTTTTGGATTTGGTTAAGTATTGAGAGAGAGAGATCTGAGATTGAAGTTTGATGTGCATATCTTTATTTGCTCGATCCGGTCGATAGGTTGAGAGTTAGGTTAAATGCGTTACATATCCATGATCTAGGTTGAGAGACGGTTCTAATGATATAGAATTTGTTGCGTTTGATTGAGATTTTCGTATTTTTGATTTTCTGGAATTCTTGTTTGATGAAGATGATGAAAACTCACTGAAACATGTGTTAGATCCATTTTGCCTTGGGCTTGTTTTCAAATTCTGTTTACCGCCACATTTTGGCCAATCAGGACGCGCCACTGGATTAATGTGAGCGACGTCGTTTTGCTTTCGCTGGGGAATATTACGCTTGTGCCATTATCAGAATTAATTTGTATTATTTCTCATTTCTTTTTCATTTCTATTTTCATTTTCATCCATGATCTTTAGAAATTCATATCTAATTCATTTTTTGTCCAAAATTAGTGAGACTTTTTGCATTGTTCTCCTTGTGATGTGTAGATTTTAATGATGATTTTTAATATTTTTGTGCACATGTGGAAATTAAAAATGCTTAGGGATTGTTTGGATGTATGCAATTTGTACATGTTTTGCCATATCACTCATGAAATGATGATGCTTCCAAATAAATTCATGAAATTTTTTGTGCTTATTCTGGACTCTTTGCTGGTGATTTTGATGTGTAGTTTGTAGTTTTTGGATACCTGATTGAGGAGATATGAATTTTTGAATAGAGGTGTGACAATTTGTGTCACACCAAGCTTGATGAACTTCATGATTTTATTTGATGTGCTTAGGGATGTTGAATTGAGCCAATGTTTTGCATGATTGTGCATTGGTATGTTGAGAATACATGGGACTTTTTCTGGATTTATTGATGGCATTTCCTATTTAATTGGAATTTTTCCCTCTGTTTGGTCATTTTGTGAATTTTTGTGACACATGTTGGCATTTGATTTATGAAATTCTGATCATTGATTGTATGAGTGTGAAATTTGGTGTAGTGATTCTAGATACATTATAGGTCATCATGGTTTTGATCCCATTCATTTATCATGTATTTTCACTGTTTTATGATTATTGGAAGTTGATGATTATTTTGATGCCTTGTGTTGGCTTGCTTGAACTTGTCTGAACTTTATGAATTTAACTTCCCTACTTCCACTTGTCCAAATGAGCTGAAAATTGATATGCTACTCATTGAATGTGTTCTGTTTAGACTTGAATTTTTGTGGAATTTATTGAGCTGTTTTGATATTGATTTGATTGTGATCATTCTGTTTGGTCTTTTGAAGTTGCAATTTGCCTGTTTGGTGCCTTTTCTTTCATGAAATGATGATAATGAATGATATGAGCATGGGACCAATTGGTTTTGCTTTTAAATTGTTTGATTGTGATTTTGGATGATTTTCACTTGCTGTTTTGGATTTTTCACCTCCTTTGGACCCTAGGCTTGTCCTAGTGGTCTTGTTTCTCACTTTTGAATTGTGTTTCAGGTTGAGATGCAAATGCCTTAAGGAGAAAAATGCAAGTTGATTGAATTGAGTTTGGTTGCTTGTTGTAAACTAACTTGTGTGTTTTGTAGGATGCTTGGCTCAATTGAGTTGATTGTACTTTGCACATTGCATTGGTTGACTGTATATATTAACTGTATGACTTTTTGTTGTTTAATGTTGGTTTGTCTGGAATATTGACTGTGCTTGATTGATTCCAGGTACCATAGTCGCTTTAGTTCTTTAAGAACTTGCTGTGCTGCTGCTTGGTTGTATAAACCAGTTGAGGTAGACTCTCTTGTCTCCATGTAGTCTGGAAGACCTGGCTTGTTATTTAGCCAGGCAACTGTCTGAAGTCCTCCTTAAGAGGCGATGTTTGTGATTGTTTAACTTTGTCCCCAAGCAGGTAAAGACCTCTATGAGGCAATTGGCGGAACCCAAGGGATATGCAATCTATCCCCCGCTATTCTTGTTGAGTCGTCCCTCTGCTCACACCACTATGTTGATGCATTGGGACATTAACCCAAGATCTTGTACATTTGTACAGTTGAGTCAGAGTCATGAGTGTAGAAGGGTTCCTCCATTCTGGACCCACGCTCCTTTGTCTGAAGCTCTCCCTGGCCAGGGATAAGAGCTGTGAAGTCTAATCTTCACTCACCTTTCATCTGCTTCACCCTGACTCTCAATGTCAGGGTTAAGAGCGAACACTACCCTGTACAGTTGACTTGCCTCGGCAATCCACCCTTGTTTGAGCCTCACTTGACTGGATATAGTGTGTGCTATGTGAATGTTTGCTTTATTTTGATTAATGCTTGCATGCTTGTTCTTCCTGGTTAGGATTAGCTTGCTGTTGTGCAAGTAGATAGAAACCATAACATAGGGCAATGATGCATGATAACACTTAGGCTCGAGTCCAGCTCCCTAGTAGTGTGTCTCCCTTTGTATCTGGTTAGAATTTCTTTCTCGTTCAGGGGAACTACGTCGCCCTGATCCTCATACCAGATGAGGTACGTAGGCAGGAGACCGTGCGAGGTCTCTCCGGGCACTTTTTTTTCTTTTTGTGTGTGTTTGCTCGACGGTTGCTAGGCTCGAGTGCCTGACTCCTTAGCAACTTGTTTGCTTGTTACCCTCTTGTGTGTCAGGATATGGACGTAAGCCCAACGATTGGTTGTCCGTATCCTGATTGTGTTTGTTTGGTTCGGAAGCCGATGTAAGTCCAGCGATTGGCATTCGGGTTCCAGGTTTGCCTGTGTTTGTGTGTGTCTTGTTTGGCGTGCGTGAGCCGAACTACGACAGCTTTGATTCTCGTTCCAGACGAGATACGTAGGCATAGGATGCGATGTCCTATCGAGCCCTCTTCTTTTCCCCCACTTGTGTCGTCTTCGGTGTGTGTGTGTGATGTTTGTTTTAGCAACCTTTTTCTATCGTTAGAGCGTGGATCCCATCGAGTACGACGGACGTGAGGGGTGCTAATACCTTCCCCTTGCGTAACCGACTCCCGTACCCTTTCTCTTTGGTTGCGAGACCATGCTTTTTCCAGGTTTACTCTGAGTGTTTCCTTTCCCTCTTTTGGGATAAATAACGCACGGTGGCGGCTCTGTGTTGTTTTTGTTTCAGCCCGCCGGTTGTTTTTCGCGGATGCGACAACAGGAAAAAGCAGAAAACCAGAATGCAGAAATTGTTGATGTGACGACCGTCACAAGCTTCATGACGACCGTCACGACCCAGCCTGTGACGACCGTCACAGGCCCATGACGAGCGTTACGCGGCCGGAATTTACGCTTTGAAACAGTCAATCACAGACACCCAAACGTGCCTAAAATCTCTCCAACAGCAAGACTCCCCTGTGGATTCCTCATTCAACCAGTCTTCCTTAAATTTCTCAACCGCCAAGACCTACCAAGGCAATATATAAAGGAACAAAGTTGGAAAAATTGAGGAGGCCTACATCTACACTTACGCTCTGCAATTAATTTTTACAGCTTTTTAGCTTTGTTTAGTTATTTTCTTTTCAGCAACTTTGTTTTCGTAGCCTTAATTCATTCGCCATTCTTTTTTAGAATTCCTTTTTCCCTTTTCCTTTCCGTTTTCCAGTTAGCCATAGTAGTAGTTTCCTACACTGGGGAACTACTACACTTTATTTAATTTTAGTAAGCAAGTTGTATTGAAAAAGCAGAAGCCTACCGATTTGTGGAGGACTGCTCAAGTACTCCGAGTTTCGCCATACTCTATTACTTCAATTGCCAGGTTTTTTATTAAATTATTATTATTATTGCCCAATTATTATTAGAATTATGTTTGCCGCAATGTTGATCTGTTTATGCTCTGTGTTTGCCTTATTTAACATGTCCGGCTAAATTACCAGTATCAGTATGTAGTAATTTAATTAGATGGGATTTAATAATAATTGGTGAAAACTCTTTTTCTCAAACAATCTTTTAGGCTGAAGTTTTTAATTTTAATTTAATTAACTTTATCACAAAAGCGTGAGAAGCTATTTAATATGATTTTGCCACGAGAGTGGGAAGTTAACTAAGGTGAGAACCAACAATCGCGAGAGCGTGAGGCTCGAGCTGGATAGTAAAAATTAGGCATTGAGTTTAAAAACAGCGAGAGCACTTTAAAAGCAATTAGAACTTATTTATTTTCAAAAAGTAATTTTAACTTCAAATGGGACAGCGAGAGCGTACATTCTGACTTAAAGCTATAGGCCGAATCAACAATCACGAGAGTGTGAGATAAAGCTTTTTAAATAAATATTTTCTACTGAGAGATATTTGGCATTTAAACTATTCACCGACGACTTATCGAATCCCTGACAATTAACGCGTTGCATGCTGATTCCTTCCATTAATTCTTTCTTAAAACTAAATTTCCATTAGATTTACTATTCTGCACCCAAACTTCTACTAATTATTCCCTTAGCTAAACATAGTGACGTTAGTAACACTAGTTTGACCATAGGTCCCTGTGGGATCGATATCTTTTAAAACTAAAGCGACTGGACTGTGCACTTGCAGTCAAGTACCCGATATTACTATATTTTATATATAGTCACGACAAGCATCAAGTTTTTGGCGCCGTTGCCGGGGACCTGTTTTAGTCGAATAGTGAGATTATTTCGTTGCACGGTATAGACTAAGGTAAAAATAAAAACTAATTTACTCTCCCTTATTTCCCTGATTGTATGCCAAGTACTCGCTCACAAGGCGATAACTTAGCACCACCAGTCTCAGAATTAGAGCATTTCTTATACGTAAGATGCCGAATACACGAATATCAACAAAAGTTCGACATTCCCGATATCTTCTCTCCTCCTAAACCAGAAGAAAAACCAACCATGGATGAAGAAGGACCACAAAATCGTCCTCTTAAATTCTATGATACCCCGTCCCAACAAGAACCTCACAACAGCATTGCTGCCCCCACTATCAATCGAAACGATTTTGAGCTGAAACCCTCACTATTATCAGCCGTCCAATAACATCAATTTGCTGGAAATCCTACTGACGATCCTAATGAACACCTGACCAAGTTTGTGCAGTACGCAGACACTGTAAAGGCGAATGGTGTATCTCAAGATGCGATAAGACTGTGCCTCTTTCCTTTCTCACTAAGAGACAGAGCTTGGGCTTGGTTGCAATCCTTACCCTCCAACTCCGTTACAACATGGGAAGAACTGAAGAACGTTTTCTTATCCCGATATTTTCCACCGAGCAAAACTGCTATGCTGAGAGCTCAAATCAACGGATTCAGGCAAAAAAATGTGGAATCTCTCTCGAAGACTGGGTGATCATTCACACATTTTACAATGGGCTTCTGTATAACACAAGACTGACAGTAGACGTTGCCGCAGGCGGTGCACTTATGGACAAGCCATACAACGAAGCCTATCAACTCATTGAAAACATGGCCCAAAACCATTGCCAATGGGGAGGTGAAAGAACTCCAGTGGAAAAGTCCCAGACAAACTGTGGAATGTACGAAATCAGTAGCCTTGACCATGTTCATGCCAAGGTAGATGCCCTTGTTCAAAAATTAGACAACTTGACCATACCACACGCAGCCACCGTGGCTGCTGTAACTCCAAACTGTGAGTTATGTGGAAACCCTAGACACACTGCACAAGAATGTCAAATATTAGCAGGAGTCCCAACCGATCAAGTGAATTACACACAAGGAAATCCCTATTTGAATACCTACAACCAGGTTGGAAAAACCATCCTAATTTCTCGTATAAGAATAACAACGCCCTGTATGCACCTGGCCAAGCACCAGCTGTTCTACCTGGATATCAAAAGCCAGCTAATAATGCTCCTAACATGCCTAGGAAGTCAAATCTCGAATTAATGATGGAAAGCTTCATAGCTACCCAAGCTCAGACAAACAAAGACTTCTTGAACCAAAACATACATACTAGCGAGCAAAGTAGACGCCTTAGCCACCCATAATAAAATGCTTGAAACACAGATTTCACAAGTGGCTCAACATCAAGCATCTACAGCCGCTCCAGCTGGAACATTTCCTGGACAGTCGCAACCTAATCTAAAAGGACATGCAAATGTCGTTATACTGAGGAGTGAAAAAGAAATAGACGGGCCCGTAGATCCAAGACTCCGAAACCCTGCCATGTACCAAAAACCAGATAAACCCTCAACTGAGCAGGTGAATGAACCAAAGGAAACAAAAGATAATACCCAAGAGGCCGAAGAGAAAGAGAAACCTTATGTGCCTCCACCTCCTTATAAACCACCCATTCTGTATCCCCAAAGACTCAAAAGTTCTAAAACTGCGAGTCAATTTAGGAAATTTGTTGAATTTCTGAAGCAACTAAACATTACGATACCCTTTACAGAAGCCATCACACAAATGCCCTCCTATGCCAAATTTCTTAAGGAAATCCTATCCAATAAGAAAAAGATTGAGGATAACGAAACAGTTACACTTACTGCCGAGTGTAGCGCAATAATCCAAAATAACATGCCTCCCAAACTAAAAGACCCAGGTAGTTTTTCCATACCCTGTATCATTGGAGAATTCGTCATAGACAAAGCTCTATGTGATCTAGGAGCCAGCATTAGTGTAATGCCCTTAACCATCTGTAAAAGGCTCAGTATGGGAGAATTAAGACCGACCAAGATGTTTGTTCAATTAGCTGAATGCTCAATCAAATATCCTGTCGGTATACTAGAGAATGTCCCCATACGTGTAGGAAAATTTTACATTCCTACAGACTTCATAATCATGGACATCAAAGAAGATGCCAATACACCTATCATACTAGGAAGGCCATTCTTGGATACCGTCGTTGCCATAATAGACGTAAAGAGAGGTAAGCTGACATACGAAGTTGGAGAGGAAAAGGTTGAATTCATCTTGACCCAATTCTTACAAGCGCCAGCTATAGACGACACCTATTATCTACTTGATGTCATAGACGAGTGCGTGAGAGAGATGGAGATGCAAGAAACCACATACTCTGATATAATGAAAATCCAAATCCCTCCAATCTTTGAAGACGATAATTGGCATGAACCATACCAAAACGAAAGTCTAAGCGAATGCTTAGAACTTACACCCAACCACATGCCATTCCCAAAGAAACCTGACTTAGAATTAAAAGCACTACCAAAGAACCTAAGATACGAATTCCTAGACACTGAACTGAAAAGACCAGTAATAGTCAACGCGGACTTAGGACAGATGGAAACTGAGAAATTACTAGATGTCTTAAGAAAATATCCAACTGCGCTAGGATATAACATCGCCGATCTAAAAGGAATAAGTCCTTCTATCTGTATGCATCGCATTATGCTGGAGGAAGATTGTAAAACCTCTAGAGAACACCAGAGAAGGATCAACCAAATCCTAAATACGGTAGTCAAGGACAAAGTAAAGAAACTTCTAGATGCTAGAATCATATACCCGATCTCTGATAGTCAATGGGTTAGCCCCGTCCATGTAGTACCCAAGAAAGGGGGTGTTACAGTTGTTAAGAACGAGAAGGGCGAGTCCATAGCACAAAGAGTTATGACTGGAAGTAGAATGTGCATCGACTATAGAAAACTAAACAAAGCCACTCGGAAATATCATTTCCCTCTACCCTTCATTGACCAAATGCTTGAACGATTGGCTAAGCATTCTCACTTCTGCTATCTAGACGGTTATTCAGGATTCTTTCAAATCCCAATCCATCCCGACGACCAAGAAAAGACTACCTTCACATGCCCTTATGGTACATTCGCCTACCGACGAATGCCATTTGGATTATGCAACGCTCCCGCAACATTTCAAAGATGCATGATGGCAATCTTCGCCGATTTTATAGACGACATCATGGAAGTCTTTATGGACGACTTTTCAGTTTGTGGGCAGAGTTTTGAAGGATGTCTATCAAACCTTGAAATGGTACTCGAAAGATGCGTGAAAGTAAACCTCGTTTTAAACTGGGAGAAATGCCATTTCATGGTTCAACAAGGAATCGTGTTAGGTCACGTGGTGTCTGACAGAGGAATTGAAGTAGACAAAGCTAAGATCGAAATCATAGAGAACCTTCAACCTCCGAAAACCGTTCGAGAAATACGAAGCTTTTTAGGACACGCCGGTTTCTACCGACATTTTATCAAAGATTTCTCGAAAATTACCAAGCCACTTACAGGATTATTAATGAAAGAAGTTGATTTCATCTTTGATGAAAAATGCTTAACAACGTTCAACCAACTACAAAACATCTTTAATCACCGCACCCATAATGCAACCATATGATTGGAGATTACCTTTCGAAATCATGTGTGATGCGAGTGATTACGCAGTAGGCGCAATACTAGGACAAAGAAAGGATAAGAAGCTTCATGTATTTACTATGCAAGTAGAACACTAGATCCAACCCAAATGAACTACGCCACCACTGAAAAAGAACTTCTAACCGTCGTGTTCGCCTTGGACAAATTCCGTTCCTACCTAGTAGGGGCGAAAATTATCATCTATATCGACCACGCCGCTATTAGATATCTGTTAAGTAAGAAGGATGCTAAACCAAGACTTTTAAGATGGATCCTGCTCTTATAAGAATTTGACTTAGAGATAAAAGATAAGCAAGGTACTGAAAACATAGTAGCAGACCACTTATCACGAATCGAAGGGAATAAACCTGAACAAATCCCAATTAACGATGATTTCCCTTACGAACGACTCATAGCCCAAATGGAAAGCGATATGTCTGAACTAACATTAAACGATACAAAAATAGAAGAATCCGTGGAAGAAATACATGCAAATGCAACTCTGCCATGGTATGCTGATTTTGTCAACTACCTAGCTGTCGGAGTACTTCCACCGGACCTATCTTACCAACAAAAGAAGAAATTCGTCCATGACTTAAAACAATACTACTGGGATGAACCTTTGCTTTTCAAAAGAGGTACCGACGGTATTTTTCGTCGATGTGTTCCTGAGGATGAAATAGATGATATAATCTATCATTGCCATTCCGCTCCCTATGGAGGGCATGCAAGTACCTCAAAGACCTGTACTAAGATCCTGCAATCAGGCCTCTTTTGGCCCACTCTATGGAAAGATGTCCATAACGCGGTTATAAAATGCGACCGGTGCCAACGCACTGGCAACATCTCAAGACGCGATGAAATGCCACAAACAGGAATCTTAGAAGTAGAAGTCTTCGATGTATGGGGGATTGACTTCATGGGACCATTCCCAGCTTCTTTTGGTAATAAGTACATACTCGTTGTTGTCGACTATGTTTC
This sequence comes from Lathyrus oleraceus, assembly GCF_024323335.1. Lineage (NCBI taxonomy): Eukaryota > Viridiplantae > Streptophyta > Magnoliopsida > Fabales > Fabaceae > Lathyrus > Lathyrus oleraceus. Next base: position 203,866,645 of record NC_066581.1, on the reverse strand, counting down.
AAAATGGATCGAGGCTGTAGCCTCTCCGACAAATGACACACGAGTAGTGATTAAGTTATTCAAGAACATTATCTTTCCCAGATTCGGTGTGCCAAAACTAGTTGTTAGTGACGGTGGCTCCCACTTCATATCGAACATCTTTGGAAAACTTGTTCTGAAGTATGGAGTCCGACACCGTGTAGCAACACCTTATCACCCACAAACTAGCGGGCAAGTCGAAGTCTCGAATCGAGAAATCAAACAAATTCTAGAGAAGACCGTAGGAATATCCAGAAAAGACTGGTCATCCAAACTAAACGAAGTTCTGTAGGCCTACAGGTCGACTTACAAAACCCCGATAGGAACCACACCCTTTAAACTAGTCTATGGTAAATCATGTCACCTCCCTGTGGAATTAGAACACAAAGCATATTGGGCAATTAAGACCCTAAATATAAACTACACTTCCGCAGGCGAGAAACGGATTCTAGACATTCACGAATTGGAAGAGCTGAGACTGGACGCCTATGAGAATGCCAGGATATATAAAGAGCGAACCAAAAGATGGCATGACAAACGCATTTCTAGGTAGGAGTTTAAAGTCGGAGACATAGTGCTACTATTCAATTCAAGACTTAAACTTTTTCCAGGAAAACTTAAATCTAGGTGGTCCGGCCCTTTCGAGATCACCAAAGTCCTCAAAAGCGGTGCGATAGAAATAAAAGGTAGGAATAGTGAACCTTTTATAGTAAACGGGCAGCGATTAAAGCACTATCATAATATCGAAAATTGAAACTATTCGAACAGTCTCAGACTTATAGAGCTGCCCGCTCAACCCCAAACCTAGTACACCGCGACGTTATTGTCGAACTTATGATATTAAACAAAGTGCTTAGTGGGAGACAACCCACCTTTTTTTGTTATCTTTGTTACAACCTATTTTCCTTCTTTGATTTTCTTCTTTATTTTGTTTGCCCCCCTCTTCTTGATTCTTTGCAGTCATTCTTGTTGCTTATAGTTACTAACTTAGACATATTGGATACTGATAAACAAGAAAATTACTAACTAGTTAGTTACTTACTTTCATCATGCAACAAGTAGAAACAGTTTTTAGAGGCAGAGTTCAAAGAAGGTGGTATGATTATCTAGCTCGGAAGGATATGAAATTGACCATTTATTATGATGGACCTACCATGGATAAGTTAGGTATCCGAGATAACATCCTATTTATGTTTAACCAACTTGGGTGGGAGAACGCAACCATTAAGAGACGGTTTGTCACGTACCGTGAACTAACCTTAGAATTCCTTAGCTTCCTGGTATACGACCCCGAGCATGGTTACGGACTTAACAAAGGGTTGATATCCTTTAGGCTGTTTAGCATGGACTTCACCTATAGCCGTCGAGACCTTGCTGACCTCCTTGGATTCCCTAGTGGCCCTTTTGTTTTTACTACCCGCCAGGAGGAACTAATCGATGACATCGACCTAGATGAATTTTGGGGTAGCTTAACTGGAGAATCCAACCCTAACCTGAATGAGATGCACTCACAAAGGATCCATGACCCTGCTATCCGCTACTTCCATAAAATACTAGCCCATACCTTGTTTCGTAAGGAAGAGAATAACACCATAGTGTCCCACGATGAACTTTTCATCTTGCTATGTGTCGATCAAGGTCGACATGTCAATGTAGTGACATTCATGATGGAGAGATTTGTTCACCTTGCTAAGAACAATCATACCCCAATAATAATAGGTGGCCTAGTAACCATGATAGCAGACGCCATCGGACTTAGACACCCACTTTATGAGCATGTACCATTTGGAAACATCCGACCCATGGATATCGAATTTTGCTTTGATCGCAGAATCATAGGAAACCTTGGGACGGATACTTTTGATTATTTAATCAATAACGAAGTGGTCAGACTATTTACCTTGCCTAACCATGAGAGAACGAGTGTTCATAACCACAATAACTAGCTTTATGACTTAGATGAACACCCGATTGATCCACTTTCACCTCCCGAGACACCACCTAAATATGAGTATATCAATGACCCTATCCATATGGAAGAATCTGACCCTGAAACACCTCCCAACTACTATAACATTGATGAACTGGTTCCTCCATCATATGCTGATAATCTTGCCATGCTTCTTACCCGTCTGAATGATTTCCAAGCTGACATCACAACTGTGAAAGACGATATAAAGATCATACGCTTTGATGTCTTAGGCCTGATGGATATAGCCGTCAAGCAGTTTCATCACCTGAACCAAGTTGTAGCTGCATTGGGAAAAAACCGTGGCTAATACTACTGACCACTGATTTCTCCTACTCGCACTAAGCAATAAGGATACTGCTTTGTTTTGTGCGGGGAGGGAGCACATTTATTTTATTACCTTTGTTTAATTACTCTATTACATTTAATTTCAATTGTTATCGTTACTTTTTTTTCCCTATGTTACATTTAATTTCAATTCATTAATTCAATTGCTATTCATTTATTTCTGCTTATTCATTTATTTATTTATTTATTTTGCATTTATGCTTTTAAATTCAATTGCTCAGTCATCATATTATACTGTTATCATATGATACTTAAATTAATACTGTTGCAACCTGTGATGAGAAAATTGAAAATCAGCGTGTGACGACCGTCACATATAGTGTGAGGCCCATCTCACAGACATGACGATCGTCACACGACATGCAAATGACCGTTACGAGCATCTGACCGTTGCAGACGACCGTTACGCACCCGTTGCACGTGACGACCGTCACACCCCTGTGACGACCGTCACGAATTCCAGAGAGCTCGCCTATAAATGCAGGCGCTCTTCCTCTCTTCTTCCTCATCAATCACCACACTCATACCATTCTGATCTCTATTATTCAATTCTTTACTTTTTTTCAAGCGTGTAACTCACAATATTCCATCCCACCCACCAACACTAAAAGTTTCATAAACCTCATCAATGGCCCGTCAAGAAAGAGCTACTCCCAACCTATCAACCGTCGTATTCATAAACGGAGAAGCCGGCGAACGCCAAAGAGACAACTACCTCAATTTCTACCAACGCTCAGTCCAAGCCACGAGGTATCTTGATATTGAATGCCTGACGGAGCTAGGACTTTTGGAGGGCGTGAAGTGGATGCTAACAAACTCCAGCTTGACACAACTGTGTACCACACCACAACCAACCTACGAAGCACTGACCCTGGAATTTCTGAGTTCCTACTCTTATATTACACCCCCTAGCGCAACTCAATATCTCACCGGAGTCGCCACATTTAGAATGTTCGGCACCGAGTATTCCCTAAATCAAACCCAGATAGCGTGAATGCTTGGTTTTCGACATGGAGAAGGAATTCACTGATGTATCCCTGGCGGATGGTCAGAGGTAGCATTTCAAGTTTGGCATGGCCTCACCAACATGAACGCCACGAGCTGGGATACGCTTAACGCAACATATATTCATAACCCAGCCATTAGATATTTCCACCGAGTCCTGGGGCACACAGTCTTTGGAAGAGTCAGCAATCATAAGGTAAACTCCAAGGAACTTTTCCTTCTTCACTGTGTGTTCACCCCAATTGCGTTCAATGTCACTCCCTTCCTACTAGCCAACATCCAGGCTGCGTGCATGAGAGGCAGCCAGGCGTTTTGTTTTGGGGGAATCATCACCTCCATAGCATTAGGATTGAATCTAGGAGATAGGCTCGCCAACTTGCCAGCTTTGCCAGCAGAATTCCTCGACATCGACTACTGTCGTGCTTCACATCTAATCAAAGCAAGAGACAACGGGAAGTACCATCCTATTGTCAGAAACAAGGTAGTTCGAAGCATCATCATGCCCAACAGGAACCGCACAGATCCGAAAGATATGGCGAATTGGATTTTATGATTTGGATGCCCCCGAGGCAAATGAAGGAAATCCTGGTAATGGAGCAGATGAAGTCGAGGAGGAGCTTGACCGAGGCATGCCTCAACCACCTCAAGAGCACGCTACAAAGACATCTTCCCGAGGATAGCGAAGAAGCGAGCAAAGACCCGCCTCCATGGAAAACATCTACGTCGAGATGCTGCGACACAACCAAAGAATGGAAGAACGCCATACGGAAATGATGCAAGCGATCCAGCAAATACAGCGGGATCAACACGATTATGCAAACTGGCATGATCAGGGGATGACGGAGCTTTCAAACCAGATGAGTGCCCTCACATATCGCGTAGATGCCATCCAGGAGTACACTTAGCATGTAGGGTTGGATCCTACCCAGTGAGGGAGAGGTGAGCGTGCAAGAGCAAGAGCCAGAGCACGCAGAAGCCAGCAGCGTAATGACGAGTAGTTATTTTTGTTTCTTTCTTTTTACTTTGTATATTGTCGCATTGAGGATAATGCATTGATTAAATGTGGGAGGAAATCCTTATCACTCCTCTACTTGTTTCTATTGTTAGTATTTTCAGCCAATACAAACATTTTTGTTTGCCCTTATCAATCGTTTATACATATTTTGGCATAACAATTTTTTTTCCTTAAGATTAAATGCATAAACCACGAGTATATAGGTTGTCTTTCAGAGGTTTTGTTAGGAAAACTGAGAAAGATCTAACAAGATTGATACCGTCCTGACACCCTAGATCCCTCACTTCTACAAGATCAGTTTGAATAACCATTATACCGACACCTTAAGTCTCCATTCTAGATTAACCCCTAATAGTTTATACTAGCAGTCAACACCGTCTCAAGCGCGAACCATGTGGAGAGCCGATGAATATAAGTGTTTGATGCCTACAAATTAAGAAATTCCTTCATACTGTTGTCATCAAGAAATTGATAAACAAACCATACAAAAGGTTGCAAAGATACACAAAAAGAAGGAACAGAAACCCCAGTTGGTTGGTCCAGAGGTACCTGGTACTGGACTCGGTAGGGAGAACTACGGCTCGATCCCCCACAACCTTCAAAAAGGGGATATATAAAGGGGTACCGCACTAGTGTACCAGACCCCCGTGCTAGGAAAAGGATCAAAGTCACTAACCGGCTACTTCACTAAGTGCGTGCGGAGGCAAAGGGCTTAATGTGATTGCGCTAGAATGAAACCAGGTGAAATAGAAATGAGAGGCACTAGGTTGAGCTATAATAGCATGATTCGAACTAGCTTGTGCAAAGGAGAGATTTACGCTAAAGCTTAATGCTCGTGTCGTCACAGTATCTTTAGTGTTTTACTTGAATATCGGCCATCTTAACAACCCACCTGACAACCACGTACGAATGGGTAATGTATTCGCGTTTAACTTTGTTTTCAAATTGTATTTGCTTGAGGACAAGCAAAGATTCAAGTTTAGGGGAGTTTGATAACGCGAAAATACATCAGATATTTGCCTTGATTTACACTCAAAGATCATACCATTTTAATTAATATTCTGATTATTCCGCAAGTATTTGAGTTGTTTTTGCAGGTATTTAAATCTCCAAGCATTAATGAGTAAAATGAAGAAAAGGAAGAAAAACAAGAAGAAACAGATGAGAAAGCACAGGAAAAAGCAGAAAACCAGAATGCAGAAATTGTTGATGTGACGACCGTCACAAGCTTCATGACGACCGTCACAACCCAGCCTGTGACGACTGTCACAGGCTCATAACGAGCGTCACGCGACCAGAATTTACGCTTTGAAACAGTCAATCACAGGCACCCAAACGTGCCTAAAATCTCTCCAACAACAAGACTCCCATGTGGATTCCTCATTCAACCAGTCTTCCTTAAATTTCTCAACCGCCAAGACCTACCAAGGCAATATATAAAGGACCAAAGTTGGAAAAATTGAGGAGGCCTACATCTACACTTACGCTCTGCAATTAATTTTTACAGTTTTCTAGCTTTTTTTAGTTATTTTCTTTTCAACAACTTTGTTTCCGTTGCCTTAATTCATTCGCCATTCTTTTTTAGAATTCCTTTTTCCCTTTTCCTTTCCGTTTTCCAGTTAGCCATAGTAGTAGTTTCCTACACTGGGGAACTACTACACTTTATTTAATTTTAGTAAGCAATTTGTATTGAAGAAGCAGAAGCCTACCGACTTGTGGAGGACTGCTCAAGTACTCCGAGATTCGCCATACTCTGTTACTTCAATTTCCAGGTTTTTTATTAAATTATCATTATTATTGCCCAATTATTATTATAATTATGTTTGCCGCAATGTTGATCTGTTTATGCTCTGTGTTTGCCTTATTTAACATGTCCAGCTAAATTACCGGTATCGGTATGTAGCAATTTAATTAGATGGGATTTAATAATAATCGGTGAAAACTCTTTTTCTCAAACAATCTTTTAGGCTGAAGTTTTTAATTTTAATTTAATTAACTTTATCACAAAAGCGTGAGAAGCTATTTAATACGATTTTGTCACGAGAGTGGGAAATTAACTAAGGTGAGAACCAACAATCACGAGAGCGTGAGGCTCGAGCTAGATAGTAAAAATTAGGCATTGAGTTTAAAAATAGCGAGAGCACTTTAAAAGCAATTAGAACTTATTTATTTTTAAAAAGTAATTTTAACTTCAAATGGGACAGCGAGAGTGTACATTCTGACTTAAAGCTATAGGCCGAATCAACAATCACGAGTGTGAGATAAAGCTTTTTAAATAAATATTTCTACTGAGAGATATTTGGAATTTAAACTATTCACCGGTGACTTATTAAATCCCTGACAATTAATGCGTTGCATGCTGATTCCTTCCATCAATTCTTTCTTAAAACTAAATTTCCCTTAGATTTACTATTCTGCATCCGAACTTCTACTAATCATTCCTTTAGCTAAACATAGTGACGTTAGTAACACTAGTTTGACCATAGGACCCTATGGGATCGATATCTTTTAAAACTAAAGCGACTGGACTGTGCACTTGCAGTCAAGTACCCGATATACTATATTTTATATATAGTCACGACAAGCATCAAAAATCCGCCCATAAATGAAAAGACTTTGAATCTAGTTATACTGTCTACCAACATATCAATGTATGGCAGAGGAAAATTATCTATCGGACTAGCTTTATTCAAGTCTCTATAATAAACACACATGCGGACTTTTCCATCCTTCTTCAGAACATGCACAATATTGGCCACCCACTGTGGATATTCGGAGGTTACAAGAAAACCAACATCGATCTGCTTTTGCACTTCCTCTTTGATTTTTACTGCCATATCAAGATGGGTCCTCCTCAACTTCTGCTTGACCGACGGGCATTCTAGCTTCAACGGTAACCTATGCTCCACAATCTCAGAATCCAAACCAGGCATATCTTGATAGGACCAAGCAAACACATCTGAATACTCTCAAAGAAGATCAATCAATCTCTTCTTAGCCTCTGGACACAGTTGAGACCCAATCTTGACTTCCTTCACATCATCTTTGGAACCCAAGTTGACTTGTTCAATCTGCTCTTCGAACGACTGAATGGCTTTTCCTCATGCTCAAGTAAACGAGATAATTAATCAGATACTTCTTCATCATCAATTTATTCCTCGGCCTCAAACACAGGGAAATCAAAGTTTGGAGAGGGAGTAGGATCATTGTATTCAATGGGTTTGAGAACCAACCTGTATAATGATTTGATATTTTGATTTTAGAGAACTAAATTGTGACCAAATATTATGCAGATGGAAGATTATTATTTATTTATGTTTTTTGTGATTACCATTTTCAAATAATCAAAAAAGTAAAAATAAAACATTATAGATATGGATGAATAAAATTGCATTTTATTGATGATAATTTGAAAATGCCCAACAATGTTCACTTCTCCCTTAGGCATGGGAGAAGGATTTTTCTTAAAAATGAAAAACAAATTACTTAGAGCGATAAATAACAATAAGAACATCAACATCAACCCAATTGTTGCAAGTCTTGCCATGCGTCACAAAGTTGGCGCAAGCTTCGTCTTCATCATTACTGTCCTCGATCACAACAGTTGAGTGTTGATCATTACTATGAATGAACCCTCTACTGCGGAAACTCGGTTGCACATCTTCATCTTTGACGTTGAACGACCCTGGTTGAAATCCTAATTCGGCTCTATTCTTGTACTCAGTGATCTCTATCACATAACCCCATTGATCTGTGCTACCAGCCTCAATAGCTTTCTGAGCATCCTTCAAAGAAGACATGGGTGCCCTAGTTTTCTTCACTTCATCAGCAATAGGTAAGGCTTGGAACAGATGGCTCACCAAAAGTGAATTCTCTCCACCAACAACGACAAGCTTGCCGCTCTTCACAAATTTTAGCTTCTGGTGTAAAGTAGATGTCACAACTCTTGCTTCATGAATCCATGGCCTTCCCAATAAACAGTTATAGGTCGGGTGGATATCCATTACCTGGAAAGTAATTTGGAAATCACTCAGACCTATCTTAACTAGAATGTCTACTTCACCAATGACGGTTTTCTGAGAACAATCAAACGCTTTAACAATTCCATCAATGTACCTCATTGGGGCGCCTTGGTAGGAAAGTCTTGACATAGTTGATTTTGGAAGCATGTTCAAAGAAGATCCAGTGTCAACCAACACATTGGACAGAGCGTCCTCCTTACAATTTATAGAAATATGGAGTGCTAGATTGTGATTTCTTCCTTCCTCGAGAAGCTCTTCATCATAAAAACTCAAGTTATTGCAAGAAGTAATATTGGCAACAATGTGGTCAAACTGATCCACAGTCACATCATGCTCAACATAGGCTTGTTCAAGCACTTTCTGCAACGCCTCCCTATGTGCTTCAGAATTCATCAATAATGACAGCACAAAGATTTTTTACAGGGTCTGGAGCAGATGTTCCACCATATTGAACTCGCTTCTTTTAATCAAACGTAATACCTCATCATCATCATTAGTCTTCAATTTACTGGATTCACCAAACTGGCACACCGAAGCACTAACCGGATTCACCACTGGAGTCTCTGCCTTCTTATTGGTTATAGCATGCTCTACTTCCTTTGGAAAGACCAGACCAAACACACGACCGTTATAGGTCACCTTCGCAATATCAACTATATTCACTACAAAATCTGCGACTAGTAAAGGAACCTCTTGACTATTCTCCACCATTATGACATTATACTGATAAGGCACATCTTTATCAGATGCATACGGGACAGGACCCGCTAACCGTATTACTAACGGTGATACCGATCTATTAACATTATTGTTGTTGCTACTATCAAACTGGATTACTACCCGCTCAGGAGTCTTAAACACCGATATGATCACATTCACGTCACTTATATCTCTCAGCTGACAAATTTGGATAAGCCCTTCATCCATCAACCTCTGAATATCCCTCTCGACAATAACACATCCTCGAGGGTTCACGTTACATATCACACAACCATCATGGTCATGCTCACAATCACTGACCAAACAGATATCTCTATGAATTGCAACCAAAGACTGTCTGATATGAAGAACATCATAAACCTTATAATCTTCAGGACAACCATCTACCATATTGACAGAAGCATTACCATGAGCGGTCAACGGATTAGCTTTCACATTAGGTGCACGGTCCTCAAAGGACACCATCCCACTCTTCACAAGCTTTTGTACCTCATACTTCAACGGATAACAATTCTCGATGTTATGGCCAGGGGCTCCTTGGTGAAAGGCACATCGAAGTTCAGGTTTGAACCACCATAGAAGTGGCTCGGGAATTTGTGGTGGATTTCTTGGTTGGATGAGGTTCTTGAGAACCAAAGATGGATATAATTCTGCATATGTCATAGGAATAGGGTCAAAAGAGACCTTCTTCCTCTCAAAAATTTGTTGATTATTGTTGTTGGTGTTGTGGTTGGTTCTTTGTTGTGGTTTTTGTTGACATTGTTATTGCTGAATCGGAACAGATTGATTGTTGGAATTGTTGGAAAATACAGGAATCACTGATGAAACTTGATGTTGATGCTGACGAGGTTGAGAACTCTTTCGGACATGAGGCCTCATCTGCCTACCTACAGACACTGAATTAGTTTCCCCCTCCTTCCTCTTGGAGAAACTACCACCGTATTTCTTACTAGACGACACTTCTTCTTTAGACAGACGTCCTTCACGGACTCCCTCTTCCAACCTCATCTCCATGTTTACCATTTCGGTAAACTCATTAGGGGCACTGCCAATCATATGTTCGTAATAAAACAAACTCAGGGTCTTCAAGAAAATCTTAGTCATCTCTTTTTCTTCCAATGGTGGGCTTATCTGGGCAGCAAGTTCCCTCCACCTCTGAGCATACTCTTTGAATGTCTCTTTATCCTTCTAAGACATAGACCTCAAATGGTCACGATCAGGCGCCATATCAATGTTATACTTGTACTGCTTGACAAAAGCTTCACCCAAATCATTGAAAGTACGGACACTTGCAATATCCAACCCCATATACCATCTCAAAGCAGCGCCGTTGAGGCTGTCTTGGAAATAGTGAATCAGCAACTGATCATTATCAGTTTAAGTTGACATCTTTCTGGCGTATATAACGAGGTGGCTTAGTGGACAAGTATTTCCCTTATACTTTTCAAAGTCAGGGACTTTGAACTTCACCGGGACTTCACATTAGGCACTAGGCAGAGCTCAACAACACTCTTCCCAAACAAGAATTTTCCCCTCATAGTCTTCAACTCTTTTCGCAACTCAAGAAACTGATCCTTCATCTCTTCCATTTTCTCGTATACATCTGGGACCTCATATGGCTCAGAATGGAAGATGGTGTCCTCAGCACAAGGCAAAATGTGAACAACTGGAGGCGGCACAGACATGCCCGGGCTAGATGCCGGTAGAGAAACAAAAATGGGTGCAAACCCTTCAGGCACAAAGTTTGGTGGCATTACCCACGGGAATCCAGCATGCATGGAAGGACGGGATTGGTTGGCGGTAACGAGAACAGTCGAGGTAGTAACCTCATAAATAACAGTCCACTGGGGAGGAGTTGCAGTCTCCACCGTGCAATTTCATCCTTCAGCTCTCTATTCTCTTGTTCCAAATGTTCCATGATCTTGAGTTGATTAGCGCGAGTGTTGTATCGGTGAGTCAACTTGACTGAAGCACATAAGAATAACCGATAAGACATTTGGCGGAAGAAAACCTGTTATGCAAATGATGCATAGAATGCAATGTTTTTGTTAGTTTTTAATTTCAAGGAACATATGAAGTTCTATTTGCAAATATATATTCAAATAATAACAATAACAATTCGACTGGCCATAAAATCTCCTTTTATTTATAAAATTTGGAAGGATTACACTGAGTACAATTTCAGAAACCAAAGTACAAATACAAGAGAAAAGGAAACTAATCATCCAAAGGATCCCTTAGCAACAGTGTCAGATGATCTGGCTGCGTACGTATACTTCCTTCGAATGTGTCGAATCTCATACTCAAAAGATGTCTTCATCCGAGCCTTCTCAAAGACAAGCTGGTCAACAATTTTCTTCCAAGCACCGGAAGGTTGGGGATTACTAGAGTAAGATGGACCATCTAGCTCTCTTTGTGTCTTCACTGGTCGGTCTTCAAGAAGTTCAATAAGTGCATCCTTATCTTTCGACTCAACATGCAACTCCTCATGCTTTCGTCTTAAAGCATGGAACCGCTCTTCCCACATATCTCTCTCTTGCTTCATCTTGGCGAGTGCATCTTCCAACTCCTCTACGTCTTGGTTAGGGAGAGTTGATGGCTTAGCCACAACCAAAGACATAGGTCTTTCACAAGTGTACGACATCTTCAACTCGAAAGCTCTCTTCTTCACCCAAATGATGTAAGTTTCCAAAGCTACACAGTTGCACTGACCAAGCTCGGATCTTCCTTTCCTATGCCAAGCACGTATCATCCTCTACTTCAAATGTTGGGAATCTTTACCCTCTTGATAGAAAAGACCTTCTAACAGAGTGTTTTTAGGTTTGTCTCTCAAGGGGAACCCAAGTTGACGACGAGCCAAAGCATGATTGTAGTTGATTCCTCCTTGTGTACCAATGAGAGGCACATTAGAGAACTCACAAGAACTATCAATCATATCCACACTACTCAATGCAGAATCATACCAAACAATATCATCATTAGTGAGGGACATAAGTCTCTAAGACCAACTTAGACATTGCTTGTTCTCCAAGAAAGCAGGCGTCTGAGGCAAGTGCGAAATAAACCACTTGTATAGAAGAGGAACACAACACACAATAGTCCCACCACCTTTAGAATTCTTCAAATGCAAAGAAAAATACATGTCATCCAATAGAGTAGGAACAAGATTCCCGATCAAGAAGATTTTAATGGCGTTAACATCAACAAAACCGTCAATGTTAGGGAACAAAGCTAAACCATAGATGAGTAACACAAAGATGGCTTCAAAAGCATCCACACTACCGGCTTGAGAAAAGACAGTAGCTCTACCAATGATGAACTCAGAAGTCAACCCAAAAATTCCTCCTTTCTTTACCCAATGAGCCTCAATCTCAGATTTCTTCAGATGAAGAGCTTCAGCTATGATATGAAATCTGGAAATCTCCCCCAATCCACTAAAGGGTACTTTGTCAGAAACAGGTATTCCCAAGAGATGGACATACTCCTCTAACATAGGTGTAAGCTAGTAATCTGGAAAAGTGAAGCAACAGTAGAGAGGATCATAGAACTGAACCAAAAAACTCAAGAGTCCTTTAACCACATCAGTAGATAACACGGACAAAAGTTTCCCATGACGTTGCTTGAAGTCCAAGGGATATAATACAAAATATGATAGCTTCCTTAGCTCTTTCAAATTAGGACATCTGAAACTGTACTTCTTAGTGTTCCTTCGTCCATAATCCATGGTCTGAAAATATTTGCAAATGAGACCTTAGTTCCTTGAATTTTTTTTTCTGTGATGAACGTTATGATGTGCATGTATGCATGAATGCAACAATCACAAACAAGGGATCACACACAAGGAAAACACAAACAAATATCAAGGGATGGATCAAGTTATTGTCAAGATCAATCATCCATTTTGGTGGATTATGGTTTTCACCTTATCAACACCCAAGTTCCATTGATATTGACAAGACTTGATCGGATCAACCAAGAATCAAAGGGTTTGTTGTGAGTCACGAGCATGGAGTCGGGTTAAGAACCATCCCAAAGGAGTGTACTAAGGATAAAAACTTGTAGATCATGTTTTAAAATGTTCCCAGAGCCTTAATCCCATCTATCGGATATTACAGGTTAGGATGACTGACTCATCAACCCATAATATTCTCAAAAGAAACTCGTCTGAGTGTAGTATCACGTAACAACTGTTATCAAGTCTACACCTGAACAGTCTCCGCACTACGTCCTAAATAGGCCAAGTTGGGTTAAATGTTCTACGGTCCTCAGCTTCTCGGACCCCAAATCAGAGAAAGTAATGCCTACCCACAAATAACTTGTGTGACATCAGTAACTCCAAAAGGGTCTCCACTGAGTAGATGGATCTCAAGCCAACTTGTTAAGGACTATCCCACACAAGTCGAACATGACTATACAATCCTTCTATCTTAATTGCATTCAAGCTCGGGTTAGAACTTATCTCACCACTTAGAGATCACCAAGCACAATAGACAGATTATATCACACATACAAGTATACAAACATCAAATATACAAATATATACACATAAAAAAAGTAGGCTAAACCCACCGAGGAATACTCCCCAGCAGAGTCGCCACTTAATTTTTGTAGCAGTAAATGCATGACCATTAAGCTATGGATAAGCTTAATATCAATAAAACCAGAGTCGCTACCGTGCTTTTATTGTTTCCAAAGGAAAAGGGAAAAGTACAAACAAAACCAAAAGATAAGAAGTTTTCAAATCAAAACTAATAAAATGCCAGAGATTACAAGTAAGGGGGTTGGTTACACAGAGGAAAGGTGTTAGCACCCAAAGTATCCTAGGTACTCCTAGGGGGCCCTTTTTTATGTGTGTATGTGTTTTTGGTATAAAAGATGTTTGAGAAAAATATAGTGTGGGGATGAGAAAAGAATTCATTGATTATATTTTTGTATTTGACAAGACCTTCGGTCTTGTGCCTACGTACCAACATAAAAATGAGGGATTAAAACCTCGTAGTTCGTGGTATCAATTTCAAAATAAGTAGATTGCTTTAATCAAAATTTAAGTTAAAAGAGGCACAAATGGCCCAAAAGTTTGAATGAGTGTTAGTTCTTTTTGTCTTTTGAAATTTTAAGTCAATATGATTAGATTTATTTACAAATTTGATTTAAGAAAAAAGTTTGAAAAATTCGTTGGCATAAGGCCAAAGTTTCTAAATTGAAACATGTCTAAGTTTGAAATCACAAGCAAAGATTTTTTTTGAAAAGGGGGAGAGGTTTTTTAATTTAAGAAGTGGGAGGAGATGAAGAGACTAATCCTAAGCATAAAATTAAAAGTTAAGAGTTGAAAAGATCTGACCAGTATGATGCAATCCAACAGACAAATATGTCATATAGAAAACCCATTTTCCCTTTGGACTTTGAATCAAGCAATAATCAATCAGGAAATTAGCAATATCAGATATCATGAAGATCAAGGCATCAAATAAAGATAACCACATTCAAGCAAGCACGTCCTATAGCTAGCAGTTTTCTTTGTCTTCTCCTGTATCAAAAGAAATACTCCTCGATCAACCTAGAATAAAACATTAGATACAAGATCAAAATAACAGGTAGCATCAAGACAATGTAGCAGATGAACTCAAATAACTCCCAAGACTTGCATCAGATGAGGGCTCAGTTCACAAAAACTTGGTCTCTGAATGTTGGCATTGGCCAAGTCCTTTTTGCACAGGAATGTTACCTAGTTCTAAGTCCAAAAGTTTATATCAAGATCAACAGTCCACCAAAATTTTTTATGTTTTTTTTGTTGTTTATTAAGTATTTTAAGGTCCTAAGACCACAAATGAAATCAACATACACAAACAAATATATACAATCACAAGATATGGCTCAAATGAGCAAAGTAAAAATGACATAAAAATAAACAAGTTTAATGAAATGTAAATGACAATGAATGATAAATGACTAGAAAATTAAATTGCATAAAGTAAATGACTTGAAAGTAAAGCAATATTAACAATATTTAGTGTTAGTCAAAGTTAATTAGATGTTAGTAGGGTTTTTCTTTTTAATTGATTAAGTCATTCTTTGGAGAACACTCAACCATCTATTCACAAGCATGGATCCTTGAACCAAGACGTCTTCCATAGAAAGGAAAAAAGGTCAAGTTTCCACACAATACCATGAAAGATGGGAGACTTATAATCCCACTTACTAGAACGCTATGCCTTTATGGTTAAAATTTAGCTCTATGTTAAGCAATAGTAATTGGACTTATGTAGAAGTCACAACTATCTGAGGTCAGAAAGTAAAAAATTGGGTGTTAATGCATGTTTGAGATTTGGTATAATGAACCAAACTCCTAAAACACACCACACACTAAAAGAAAAGATCAAAAGGGGTGGACCTATCTCATTCATACTTGTATTGGTTCATCTGAAACAAAGTCATCGATGAACCAATTAGCCTTAGGATATTGAGACTTCATTAGTCAATGAAAGGAATGAGAACGAATAGGGATGAAGATGAAAGGGAAGGGGAATGAGATAAACAAAAATTGGTCATGGGAGGAATTTTATCAAATTAAAATCATCCATTCATTTTGGGAGATGAAATGTACATTTCATCAATACCCTCAATCCAATGATTTTAATCCAACAAAAGTCAAATCAACCTTGACCAAGACCCAAACAAATATTCAAACATCACAAGACCATAAAAATGGCTCAACATAACTTTTACACAATTAATCAATTAAAAATCAAATTAGAAATGCATAAAAATTCAATTTAATTTGGCCAAAACCTAAAACCTTTTCAAAACACCAAATAAATGGCCAAGAGATTTATCCTAGGTCAAACTAGGTCAAAGGACCTTAGGCAAAAAATTTCATGATTTTTGAAAAGTTAGAAGTATTTTTAAACAATTAAAAATATGCACAAAAACATTTAATTCATGAAAAATATCAAAATTAATCCAAAAAATAATTTTAATTCAGAAAATGAAAGAGAAAAATATTTAAAGATTTTTAGTGAAATTCCCATATATTTTGGATTAATAATGAAATTAATATGAAATAAACAAAATAAAGGGATTAAATGAAAAATCAGAAAATAAAAAGAAATTCAAAAAAACAAGGGCCATCAGATCTCCCTCATTAATTGAGGTGGCAGATCTGATGGCCATGCGCTAGAGTGCACCAAACACCTGAGTCAAATGCGTGGTAACATGAGTCAACCAAAACAAAGGTCAGGATTAAAACGTTGGACCAAGATCAGATGGTTCAGGTCATGCCAACACACCACCGGAGCCCTAACTCCGGTCATCTTCTCCGGTGAGGACCACCGGACTGGTCCAACCAAAACTTCATGAAAAATGAAAAATGAAAATTGAGTACACTAATTTAAAGAGAAAATGCTCAGGAGCACGAATCTGACCTCCATTTCTTCCAATTCCAAGTATATTGAAAGATACATGAATTTGAAATTTGAGGTTCATGATCTGAGTTGCTTTGGTTTGACCTCAAAGCAACTCAATCTTGTTGCAAACATTGGTAGGACTTCAGCAAACCAAAAATCACAAAGAATGGGGAATAATTGAGAGAGAATCGAAGAGATGAAGTTTCTGAATTTTCACCTTCAAGTTGCTTCAAATTTGCTTGATCTTGATCTGGATTTGCTAAATTCCTCTTCCTCTTGCTTGCAGTGATCGATTGAGATGGAAAGGGAAATGAATTCTTGGAGTTTGAATTTCAAAGCAGAAGGTGAAATTCAAACTCGATTTCAAAGAAATCTTCAAGCAATTCTATGAAGTGAGGGGTTTGAGTTATTTTGGCAAAGCTTGGGCAATGTATTGATGAAGTTTTGAGCTCATAGCACTTTTATTTATAGCAAATTCAAATGCTTTCCACACACTTTCTTTTGAAATCCAAAAATAGCAATTGCATCATGCAAGCTTGCATAGGCGCGTACAAAGCCCAAAGAATGATTGGAATAGGTCCAAAATCATGCACATGTGCTGTTGAAAGCAATTCATTAAGCCATCCAATGTGGAATGGAATATGGTTGTGAGAATCTTCCAAATGGGACCAAGTATTACACCCACGCGCAAGTCCTTCAATTTTGATCCAAATGAGATGATTGTGGACATTTTGGAAAGGTGAGATCAAGGGGAACAAATCTCATGTTGAACAAGTTTCCATTTGAAGCTTGGATCATGAAGAATTTTGATATGGAAGTTTGGTAAATCAAACATATTTGAAAATTTTCTAAGTACCAAGTCAAATGTTCACTTCTTCCACCTTGAATAACGTTTTCTATGGACTTCAAATGGAAAGAGTTCCTTCATAAAAGTTGTAGACCTTTCAAACCTATTCAATTTTGTCACAAATTTGACCTCATTTGGATTTTTCATGAAGGAGTTATGCATTTTAGAAGTTGAGGAAAATCACTTGTTCAATGGTAATGGCCCAAAATGACCTATAATGTTTCCTCCTGGAACACTAATTTGAATGTTGAATTTGAACTTCATCTTAACATAAAAGTTGAAGAGTACATATTTAATTTGATCATGGAATTTTAATGGCTTTCATATCATAAAAATTGAGCAAGTTTGGGCTTTAGAAACTGACCTCCTAACTAGGGTTCAGACAAAATGACATATAATCTTTCACCATAAAAAATGACTTTACAAACGAAACTAGCTCTATATTTCAACATGAAAGTTGTTTGGAATGTCATTATGAGTAACATTTCTCTTTAAATAATTTTCATATGACAAAAATTGTAGGAGATAGGGTCTAGGGAACCCCAGTTTTGACCAGTTGACTTTCTCTGGTCAACCACCATGAACCAACTTACTAGCTTGACATTCTCTTGATATTTGACACTCATGGAGGATAACATATGTGTAATATGATATAATATGAAGTATAACTTGAAATATTTGATCAATTTGATGAAGAAGCTTGTTGAGGAAGTCACACAAGATACCCAGATGAATTAGGGTTTCCAAGGCAAACAAGCCTCAAACTCTTTATGAATTCTTGATCAAAATGATATGTGAAGATCATGGGGATCCATATATTATATCTAGAGTTAATTTGAACCATCTATTTATTGATCTCCTTGAATTGAGGGTCTCAAACCCTAAGTATGTGCTTAATGAAGCATTGGTGGATACACACACTACCTACAAAAGAAGTAAACTATACATAAACATATTTTTATTAAAAACAAAGTATGATACAATCAAATGTGCTTGGTGATATCTCCCAATGAAAACCCAATGAATGAGGGGTAAGGAGGATGCCAAGGTGTGATCTTAATGTCAATGCATATGATGAGATAGCATGAGGGATCTTAAGGTCAAATTTGGGGTCTTACACTTTCACATCTACAACTTTAAGATCCTTTGCTTGATTTAACATTATCTAGAACCTTCAACTAGAACTTGACATATTTGAATGATGAGGCTTGAGATATCTCTTCCTTTTTTATATGCCATCATTAGGAACCTTTGAAATAATTGTCGTGATCAAACCATTCGACATTTCTCATTAATATCACTATTTGGCAGATCGCATCATCATCACCATTTGACAGTTGTCATCAACATCACCATTTGACAGTTGTCATCAACAATACCCATTGAGGATATTATCCACCTCTCACATAGAACCAATCATGCATCATATTTCTTCTTCAATATTGTATGACATTAAGCATTCTTTTTCCTTTATTGAGAAACATAGTAGATGTCATGTTGGTAATGGAAATAACATTGGTTTATGGACTAGAAATGGGGTGGGATACAAAATTAAAGATTTAAACATAGTATTTCTAATGTATATTCAATTTATATAAACTATTAAGTCAATTCAATTATCAAAGACATCCATTGGAATATTCCTTATGGCTTATCCATTTTGACTCCTCAAATTTATGAAAACATTTTGAACATCAAATTGCCATTTGATAATCCTACTGTTGATTATTTGTTTAGTGTTATCAACATGTTTCTCTGTAGTATTTTCAGTTCGTTATTAGCTAATTGACCTTTAGGGAGGTTGATCGTAAATTACATCGTTGCCCTCTTGGGGTGGACTTTTGTTTGCAACCTCTAAGGCTCAGATTTCCCCGTTCCACAAAGGAGGCCTATGTGTTTTGATCCTTTTAGGTTATCGGAGTTGGACAAGATATATTGGTAGTGACACCTTCTTCTTGACGCGAGTTTTCTCTTACGATTACGCTCACCGCAAATCATGGTCGGTTGTTGTTACAATCTGATCTCTTTCCACGATTTTCCATTTCGTGATGTACTTTGAGAAAGTAATATGGACGTTTTTGTGCTTCCATATGTCTATGTTCTTTCCGACGAGGAAACTTCTCGAAATGGTCGGGTTATAGATGTCTTGAAGACTAGTTTCTTTCTTGCCCTTTCGTCCATTTTGGAGAGGAAAGGGGTACATGCAAATACTCCAACTTTAAAGTCAGTGATTGTCAGAGATAAGATGTATAAAGTCATTTAAGAGGTGTTTATGTGTACTTTGGTTTGACGTTTTATGTCCAATTTATAGGAGTTCTATTAAGATTTATGTTTGTCTTCATTTTGTAGTTTTGATTGAGACTGTCCATATTATTAGTCATCAATATATAATTTGTTTTATTATCTAAAACTTCATCTTCCCATTTATTACTTGAATCAAGTACTTTTTAGAGTACGTTCACACAAACTCTCAAGGTCCTAGAACCTTTTGATTGATAAAAGACGTTTGGTCCTTGATGTCATTGGTTTCACATCATTACTATCACAAAATATCTTCCTTCTTCGTGACATTCGTGAATCATTTAAAGTGAGTCTGAATAAGAACACCTATCAAAAATTTAGATCCAATCAACTTAAAAGTTCACTAAATAAATAAACTTTTTCAATATGGTAAGGTTTTATAGTATTATAGAACATTAAATTATAATAAATAAAAAATTATAAATACACATTTAATCAAAGTGTTTATATGTGCGAATACATAGCCAATCCTAAAATCCAAGCCTCTAGATTCTAGAATAATCTAAACATTAAAACAAACAAACACTTCAACTTTATATCTTTATTTGTTTACAACCAATTAGTACTAACTAATGTGAATGTTGTAACGAATCCCTCTTCTGAATAGTGACAGGAAACCCACCTTCCATCTTCGAAGTCAAAAACGAAATGAAACCAGGTTCTTCAGCCAAATGCGCCTCAGGAACCACCTTAAACTTCCCAACAATCCCCGCAACCATCCTTTTCATTTGCATAAATGCCATTTCCTTCCCCAAACAAATCCTAGGCCCAGCCTGAAAAACCGGATAAGAATAAGAATCTCTCCCCACAAAAACCCACTTCCCATTCACCTCATCTTTCTCCAACCACCTCTCCGGCCTAAACTCAGCCCAATCATCACCCCACAAACTCTTCATCCTCCCCATTGCATAAACATGATAAGTCACAATTGTCCCTTTCTTCACAACCCTCCCATCCGGTAAAACATCGTCTTTTATCGCCTCCTTACTATCCATCGGTATAGGTGGATACAATCTCATACTCTCGCTCAACGCAGCGTGAGTATAAACCATTTCCTTCACTTCATCATAAACCAATGACTCAGATTTTTCATTCACTTCCTTCACAATCTCCTCCTCAACACGTGGATTCTTCCATAGTAGCCAGAAAAACCACGTTAATGCAGCTGAAGTTGAATCTTTACCCGCTAAGATAAAACTTATTACTATATCAGCAACAAAATCTTCATCCGAATGACCCGAACTTAAGAACCGTGATAACATGTCTTCTGTTTCAAGCGATGAATTTTCTTCTAACTCTCGTTTCTTTTCTCTTACTAGTTTTTTCGCGAAACCTCGTACTTCTGTTATTGCTTCTTTGAGACGCTTCTCCGAACCTATGTTGAAGTATTTTTTTATTTTCCATATGATTGGTAACGGTAAACGGAAACGTTTACTGCTTATTTTGGTTGCATCTTCGTATGCTTGTGCGAATTTCGATGTGTTGGTTGAGGGTGTTAGATACTCTGGATCGTAACCAAAAGCGAGATTGCAGATGTTGTCGAAAGTGAAACGTTGGAGAATGTCTTGGAAGTCGAGGATTTTGTTTGTTTGGGTTGATGAAGTGAGGATCGGGATTAAACGGTTGGTGAGTTCCCTGTAGACTATGTGTTCGACAAAATTACGGATTGATTTCGTGTTGAATTCGTGGATTGCGACTTGTCTTTGGAACTTCCAGTTCTGGCCGTTGGTGTTGAAGATTCCGGTTCCTAGGAAATCGGAGAGGGTTTTTGTGAAGAATGTGCCTTTTTGGTAATTGGAGAATTGGTTTTTGAGAATGTGTTGAACTATGGATGGGTTTCCGGTGAAGATTTGGCGACTACCTAGGGTGCCGTCGAGCTGGAAAGTGGCGGAGGGGGAGATTTGGACGATGTCGGACAGCCATTGGATGAGGCGGTGTAAGTTGTTTCTGAAAGATAAGTAAGAGCCGATAAGTGGGTATGATTTTGGGATGGTGGTGGTGTTGTTGTTGGTTGAAGATGAAGAAAGTGGTTTTTGTTTCTTGTTTGGTTTTGTTAAGAATAGTATTATGGGAAGCATTAACGAGAGAACAGGCAAGAGATATGGAAGAAGCACTTCAAGTTGAAACATTGTTGTAACTATTAAGAGGAAATGAATATTCAAATGTTGGCAAGCAGAAAAGTTATGATTTTATTATTGTTAAATTGTGAAATTGTGACTAAATATATACGGGTGGGTATTGTATAGGAAAAGTAATGTAATACTCCATGCGTCCCATAAGTTATTCATAAGTGATTCAGTTACTATTTCATACTAGTATATTTTGATGAAGGTGACATAGAGCTAAACCTTCTCTCCACTCCATCAACTCTCTATTTTGATGAAGGTGACATCTAGCATGATATCACAATTTAATGTGACCATGGTGTGGTTTGGGCTTACATGCATAAATGATAATAGAGACAAAATATTCTAGAATACGTAAATGACTATCAAGAGTGCACTGCACACACTAAAATGCCCTCTTTTTTTTTCTTTTCCCCCTACTAGTATTTCTTAGACCTTATTTTTAAGTCTCCTAATATTTTTGTTTTTTTTATGGAGTCAATCAAAATTTAATTTGTTTAAAATAAAATATTGTAACTTTTTTATACTTCTTCCTCTTTTTTAACATTTCATTTACACTTCTTTTATATTTTAAGATAAATATTTCTTTCGAATATCGATACAATATTAAATACTCTTTTCATAACTATATCTTTATTTATTAATTTTTATTATTTTTAACTAATCTATTAATTATAATAAATAAAGTATTTTAATAAATGATATTAGTTTTATTATTAAAATCAATTTATTTTATTATTTTCTTAAGAATCCTACAGAACTCAAATAAGATGTTTATTATGAGATAAAAGGAGTAATAAAATAAATATTTTTGAAAAGTAACTTTTAAAAATATTTTTTTAAAAACAAAAAGTATTTAAAAAATACTTTTTTATTTTAAATACTAACTTTATTATTTTATATAAGAGACAATTAATTTTTTAAATTTATTGAATAATTTATGTATTAAATCTATAAAATTTATAAAATGGTGTACAAAAAATAGGTTTCCTATTATATGAAGGAACTTGTAATTAAGTTAGTCTTTTATTTTTTATTTTTAAAATAATAAAAAATTGATTTTTCAAAAACAAAAAAAATGATATTTTTTCAAAAATAAAAGAAAGTTGATTTTTTTTTAATTATAAAAATCATTTTTTTCTAAAAAAAAACATTTTATTTGAAAATAAAAATAATTAATTTTTTTCAAAAAGAAAAAATAGTCATTTTATGAAAATATAAGTAGATTTTTTAAGAAAATAGAAAAAAACCAATTTTTTCGAAAAATAAAAAAATCCAAATTTTCAAAATTAAAAAAAAATGACTTTTTCCGAGAAAAAAAAGAGTCAAGTTTTCAAAAAAAAAAATACTCAAAGTTTTTTAAAAAAAAAAATTGATTTTTTTTAAATAAAAAAGCAAAAATAAAATGAATATTAAAAAAAGGCAATTTTTTTCGAAAAAAAAGAGTCATTTTTTTCAAAAATAAAAAAGTCGATTATTTTTGGAAAAAAATTAATTTTTTTTAAATAAAAAAATTCAATTGTTTTAGAAAAAAACATAGATTTTTGTTTTTTGAAAATGTTGGAACCTTGAGGCCTACTTAAATTTTATGTGTCTCTAGTTGAGGGCCTAAAAATTTTAGGATTTACTTATTTTTAAAATTTTGGGTCCTCAATATTTTTTGGGACTTAAAAGTTAGGTCTCTGCCCTTTAAATTGATACCTCTATATTACACATATTAAAATCGTGGGACCGATATCCTCTAAAAATATGAGTGTAAAAATCTTAAATATATATGTCAATATTGTTATGAGATTTTTTTCTTTAAAATAATCACTTTTTTAAAAACAAAATCCTCAAATAACCATATCTCTAGATATTGACATGTCATTTGAATGCATGCAACTCTTGTCTCCACGTCTTGCCACATTATTAAGGCTTTAAAAATGGTTGAAACCATTATCCCATATTCTCTAACTGCTTAGACGTAATTGCTTGCTCGATGAAGACAATCAATGAGCGCATAAAGCCCTTTATCTTTAGTTTCCTTAATCTTCTAAGTATTTAAAGTCTGTCGACGAGTCCTCCCTCGACATGGTGTCGAGTAATCACTTAGGTCTACTCCTGAGAATCTTTAACCAATTTCTCAAGACTTTTCCTTGAGATTTTTCCAAACTAACATCTCAAAATGTCAGTCAAGAACATCTAGTCGACATGTCATCACTATTGACCCTTGTCAATCACTTCTTACACTTAGTATTTCACCAAAAATGCATTATTGACTTGGTTTTTCTACTAGGCAGAAAATCCCACGTCAACATATACCCCTAAAAGGCCACTTTCGATCATGATCGAATGGAAGAAAAATGGTATTTTTGAAATTATTCTGACACTTTTCACCTTGTACACGTCACATCAATGAAATGTTCATGTTAATTAATATTTATTGAAGCCATTATGACCAGTTTCTACATAAATTTCACTTCACAACGTGCGTGCAAATTCATGTCGATTACCACATATTTCCTGAGGAGCCTTAAATGTGCGCGGCTACTCCACCACTGACTTCACCGAAACATGACGTGACTCTCTGACCGTTGTCTTGCGACACCGTTGTACGACTATGATGACCGCGATCGTCGGCCTCCGTCTTACCAGTGCAGCCCGGTTGCCACCGTGGCTGCCACCTCGGCGGGGCCATAAATCCCTCTTGACCGATTTTTGATTTTCCCAAAAATTTCAATTTTTTTCAAAAAAAAGGCTTTTCCAGTTTGAGATTTTTGTCAAAAGTGGTTTTTCTTGTAAAACATCTTAAATATATATATATATATATATATATATATATATATATATATATATATATATATATATATATATATATATATATGAAGGAAAATTACGGAAAATCAATTGATTTAGAAAATTTTGGGAAAAACATGTGAGAGTCTTAAAAACACAGGTTTGGGAAATCAAACGACCCAAACCGGGTCGTTCAATTTCCCGGAAAAAAAATCACAATCCAACAAAACCTAAATAATGAAAAAGCAGATCATCACTGTCAAGAATTATCACATTAACACATAGAGAGAGAGAGACCCGATTTATCATTCGTAATTTGGTGTTCATTGATTCATTCATTGTCCTTGATTATGTTATTAGGGGTTCAATTAAACAAGGTTGATTCTCAAGGTTTTGATGACTTTGATTGACCACTTCGAACTAAAACGACATTGATTCTCAAGGTCCTTGATTATGTTATTATGGGTACAACATTGGATTAATTTATTAATAATTATGACTCATGTAATTAAAAGTTTGACTTAAATAAATGATACTCTAATGTGATGATTATTTGTGCTGATGGATAATTAAGCCAATGAGGTTTTATTTTGAAATTCAAAATTTAAATCCCTCTTCTGTCTTTTCATGGATGTTGGGACATGTCTCTTGGAATGAAATGTGTTTGTCAGAGTAAGATAACTATAAATAGGGACCTTTGTAAAAACAACAGTACCTTTTCTCATTCCTTCTCATTTTTCTCACAAACATACAAAAGTATCTTCATCATCAAAAGATACACATAAGAAAGAAGGAAGATATGAGAGAACTATTAAAAACAAGATTGAGAACCAGACAAGAATCAGCTACTATTTTTCATAAAAAAATTGGAACAGTGTGAAAATCATGATATCAAGTACCAAAACATGAAGTTTTGCTAACAGTTGGTATCAGAATCTGGTTACTGATATTATGATTTTCCAGTAATGATTGATTTTCTAGTAATGATTAATATAATAATGTTTTTGTTATCACACTGCATTGTTGCTTTGTTAATGTACATAAAAGTGTTTATCATTTTGGATGATATTATTATGAATATTTTCATCAACAATCATTTAATTGACTTGGTTTCATTTTATATTGAGATATATGCAAATGTACATTGAAAATGTTAAGAGGAACTGTGCCGGCATCGCATTAATAATATAACAATTTGACGATTGACTTTTAATTCTCTGTTATGCACATGCTCGTACAGTAACTTGGTATAAAACTGGTACAGTATCAATCCACTCATATACACAGAAACTTTATGTATAACATGTAATTTTAATGGTTCTGTTATATTTTCAATATGTATTCTTTTATGTGCATATCTTAGTTTAATTGACTTGCAACTTGCAAGATTGCCATGTTAATTTTCTTTTAAATGCTAATGTTTTAAAATAGTGTATTGTTTATTTTTGAATTATTATATTAGAATTTGTTAATCATCAAGTGGTCAAATACATTAAAGTTTACAATTCTAAATATGGAAATGAATTTTGATTTGATGCTATATGGATAACATGTCTATGTTAAATGATAATTATTATTATAAAACACATATAGATCATCCAAAGGTGGATCATGATTTATAATTAATGAAATTAAAGCGTTTTTTTAACATACTCGTTGCTTATATATCCAAAGATAGACATGCATGTTATTATGAGTTTGATTAATTCTTCATTAAAGTATGTTCATTTAGCATCGATTTATTTTATTGAAATGTACTTATGCATCACCCAAAGGTGAACTTTGATACATGTTTAATGATGATTAGTTTGAATCTATGAAAGTTAATCAAAGCATTAACATATGAGCGTGTTTTAAATGTTTGTAGTTGCTACTAATATGTTTACCTTGGGAAATGCAATGACAAAGTTCAATGGGCTTAACTATGCTGATTGGCCTGAAAAGATCCAGTTTCAACTGGGTGTTATGGACTTCGACATGGCATTGATAATGGATGAGAAGCCCGCAACCATTACGGAGGACAATACGGAAGATGAAAGGTCTCTTTTTGAGGCTTGAGAAAGATCCAACAGGTTGTCTTTGAACTTGATGAGAATGAAAATGGCTGAAAATGTTAAACCATTTATACCCAACACTGAAAATACAAGGGAATTTATGAAAAATGTGAAAAAGTATTCAAATTCTAAAATCACGGACAAATTTATTATGGGGAATTTGATGAGTGAGTTGACGACTAAAAAGTTTGAATGGTCTCAACCCATTCATGATCATGTGACTCAAATGGGAAATTTGGCCGCAAAGTTGAAGTCATTAGGTATGAATGTGAATGAATCTTTTCTTGTACAGTTTACCATTAACTCGCTTCCTCTTGAGTTTGGTCAGTTCCAGGTGAATTACAACATCATCAAAGAAAAATGGAACTTTCAAGAAATAAAGGCCATGTTGGTTCAAGAAGAAGGGAGGCTAAAGAAAATGAAAGATCATTATATTCATCTCACAACTCATGATGGAGCTAGTTGCAGTAAGGTCAAACCCGACAAGAAGGACAAGAAGAAGGGAAAAGCTCCTTTAAAGATTAATAAGGGCGGAGTCCAAAAGGAGAAGAAGTGTTATTTCTGCAAAGAGAACAGACACTTCAAAAATGATTGTCCTAAAAGAAAGATGTGGTTCGAAAAGAAAGGTATGTTTTATGTTTGCATAAATTTTGAACCAAATCTTATTGAAGTACCAAATAATACTTGGTGGCTAGATTCGGGTGCAACTACTCATGTGTCACATATTATGCAGGGATTCCTTTCGATCCAAACCATAAAAGGAAGTGAAAAGTTTCTTTATATGGGAAATAGAATGAAGGCATGAATGGAGGGAATTGGGACGTAAGATTGATCTTGGATACTGATTATCATATAGATTTGAAAAGTTATCTTTATGTACCGAGATGGCTAGGAATTTAGTTTCTATTGCAAAGTTGGATATATTGAATTTTAATTTTAGGATTGGAAAAGGTGTATTTTCTTTATTTAAAAATCCGTACTATTATGGTTCTGGTATTTAGTTGATTGTTTATATCGTTTTAATCTTGATGTTAATTTTAAAGAATCTCTGTTTAATATTGACCATGTTGTTGGTAGTAATCGAACTACAAATAATGAGAGTTATACTTATTTATAGCATCAAAGATTAGGTCACATATCCAAAGAAAGAGTAATGAGGTTAATGAAAGATGAAATATTACCTCAATTGGATTTTGGTGACTGGAATATATGTTTGGATTGCATTAAAGGAAAACACACCAAACAAATATCTAAAAGTTCGTCTACAAGAAGCAGTGAACTCCTGAATTGATACACACTTATATTTGTGGGGCCTTCGATGTTCCTTCTTGGGGAGGAGAAAAATATTTTATCACTTTTATTGATGACTTCTCACGTTACTATTACTTGTATTTATTGCATGAAAAATATCAATTAGTGGACATGTTAAAAGTATTCATTGATGAGGTGGAAAGGCAATTGGATAGGAAAATAAAGATAGTGAGGTCTGATAGAGGTGGTGAATATTATGGAAAATATAATGAGAAAGGACAATGTCCAGGTCCATTCGTAAAGTTTCTCGAAAGTTGTGGTATATGTGCACAATATACTATGTCTGGCACACCACAACAAAATGGTGTGGCTGAGAGGCGGAGTCGTACTCTCATGAATATGGTTAGGTCAATGCTAAATTATAGCAATGTACCATTATCATTGTGGACTTATGCATTAAAGATCGTTGCGTATTTGCTTAATATGATTCCTAGCAGGGCAGTTCCTAAGACTTCTTATAAGCTATGGACAGGAAGCAAACCTAGTTTAAGGCATCTTCATATTTGGGGATGCCAAGCTGAAGTAAGGGCATATAATCCACATGAAAAGAAGCTTGATGCAAGAACCATTAGTGGTTTTTTCATTGGGTATCCTGAAAAATCAAAAGGGTATAGATTTTATTGTCCTAATCATAGTACGAGAATAATTGAGTCTGGTAATGCTCGATTTGTTGAAAATGGTCAATTCAGTGGGAGTGAGAAATCACATAAAGTAGATATTATGGAGACTCATGAAGAATATTCTTCGCCTACAGAGTCTTCTCAGGTTGTTGTCCCTCTAGTTGTGGTACCATCATGCAACACACATAGACAACAAATTAATATTCAAAACCCACAAAATGAACATATAATTGATGAACCGGCTGACAATGTACAAGTCACAAATGAGTAAGAACAAGTGAATGAAGAAACACAAGAAATAACAGTAAGAAGGTATGAAAGACAAAGAAGACAAGTTATTTCGAAAGATTGTGTTATTTATTCACTTGAACATGAATGTGACTTGAGCATTGATGAGGACCCAATCTCACTCACACAAGCCATGGATATATGACAATTCTGAAAATTGGATCAATGTTATGAAAGAAAAGTTAAAATTAATGGATGACAATAATGTATGAGATCTAGTTGAGTTTCCTAAAGGTTCAAAATGGGTTGGTTGTAAATGGGTCTTTAAAACCAAATGAGACTCGAAAGGCAATATTGAAAGATATAAAGCTAGACTTGTCGCCAAAAGTTTCACTCAAAAGGATGGTATTGACTACAAAGAAACATTTTCTCCTGTTTCAAAGAAGGACTCTTTGAGAATTGTTTTAGCTTTGGTGGCTCATTATGACTTAGAGCTTCACCAAATGGATGTGAAGACCGCCTTTCTAAATGGTGACTTAGAGGAAGAAGTGTATATGGCTCAACCTGAAGGGTTTGTTACTACAGGAAAAGAAAGTTTAGTGTGTAAATTAAAGAAGTCAATATATGGACTAAAGCAAGCTTCCATACAATGGTATCTTAAATTTAACAATATTGTTTTGCCATATGGTTTTGTAGAGAATATCGTAGATCGGTGTATCTATATGAAGGTCAGTGGGAGCAAATTCATAATTTTAGTCTTATATGTTGAAGATATTTTACTTGCTGCCAATGATTTTTCTTTGTTACATGATGTAAAGAAGTTTCTATCCAATACATTTAAAATGAAGGATATGGGTGCGGCATCATATGTGATAGGAATAGAAATATTCTGTAATAGATCACAAGGACTGTTGGGATTGTCTCAGAAAGGCTATATAAATAAAATATTATATAGATTCAGAATGGATAAATGCTCTATTGGGATAGCTTCTATTCAGAAAGGGGACAAGTTTAATCAAATGCAATGTCCCAAAAATGAATTAGAACGAAAAGAAATGAAGTTTATTCCTTATGCATCAGCAATTGGCAACTTGATGTATGCCCAAATATGTACTCGACCGGATATCAGTTTTGTCGTTGGTATGGTGGGTCGATATCAAAGTAATCTCGGAATGGATCACTAGAAAGCTGCAAAGAAAGTTCTTAGGTACTTACAAGGCACCGAAGATTACATCCTCACTTATAGTGGTTGGCTACTCATATTCAGACTTTGCAGGATGCATGGACTCAAGAAAATCCATATTTGGATATATTTTTCTTCTGGCTGGAAGAGCAATATCATGGAAGAGTGGAAAGCAATCCATCATTGCTACCTCTACTATAGAGGCATAATTTGTGGCATACTTTGAGGCCGCAATTCAATCATTGTGGTTGCGGAACTTCATCTTAGGGATTGGTATTGTCGATAGTATAGTTAGGTTGCTAAAGATTTATTGTGATAATTATGAAGCTGTCTTCTTCTCTAAGAATGATAAATATTCTAAAGGTGCTAAACACATGGAATTGAAGTACTTATCAGTGAAAGAAGAAATGCATAAACAAAAAGTGTCATTTGAACATATTGGTACAAATTTAATGATAGCGGATCCGTTAACTAAAGATTTACCGCCCAAGACATTTGTTGGCCATGTAAAAAAATGGGCATTATGTAAAAGTCCTTGTTAACATCATAATATGATTGGTATGTATACATGTATAATTTAATGTTCGTATTATATGACACTTGTGAATTCAATTAAGGTTATGTTTCTGCTGAGTTTTGTCATTCATATTATACATTACTATTAATATAATAATATGTGATGACAAAGGTGTCTTTATAAAGACATGAAAAGCACATTATTGTATCCCTTAAATTTATTTGAATTGAATTGATTCGTGATGCATGGAAGGAATCAAGTTGATGAATAATTTGTGACCGTCATGATCCAATCATTTCAATTCATTAAAGACAATGACTTGGTGCTTTTAAAGAATGGTGCACAATTATAGTATAAGAGTGAAATATCAAGTTTCCACATGAGTCAAGTGGGAGACTATTGGATTAATTTATTAATAATTATGACCCATGTAATTAAAAGTTTGACTTAAATAAAGGATATCACTAATGTGATGATTATTTGGGCTCATGGATAATTAAGACAATGGGGTTTTATTTTGAAATTCAAAATTTAAATCCTTTTTCTCTCTCTTCATGGATGTTGGGACATGTCTCTTGGAATGAAATGTGTCTGTTGGAGTAAGATGACTATAAATAGGGACCTTTGTAAAAACAACAATACATTTTCTCATTCTTTCTCATTTTCTCACAAACACACAAAAATATCTTCATCATCAAAAGATACACATAAGAAAGAAGGAAGAGAGAAGAGAACTATTGAAAACAAGATTGAGAATCAGACAAGAATCGGCACCATAGATCTGGGTACATTTTTACTGTTTTTCATAAAAAAAAATGGAACAGTGTGAAAATCAAGATATCAAAATTTAAAATATGAAATTTTGCTAACATACAAATCATGTTTTTTTATATATGATTGTAATAAAAAAGAAGAAACTCAATTAATCAATATTCATTACTATTAGATACATAAATAAATAATCCCAGTGTTTAAGTGTTGATAATACATTATTATATGACCATGTATCTCTTCCTTTGCCTAGCAGGAATGCAGGCAAAGTAGAGCTACTTTTGCATTATGCAAATGCCAAAGTATTATCATAAGGTAACCTACATTTTCTTAATCATTTATTTATTTATTTATTTATAGTATTTGGATTCTAGGCTTGATGTTTAAGGTGTTTGGTTATAGCAAGCTAACTTCATGTGATTTTTACAAAATACTAGACATTATAACCTAACTAGATGGAGTAAACATAACCTATTAGGAGTAAAGCTTAATTAGGCTGCCATAAATGTCTAATATGTGATATCATTTGTTTTACTAGATAGCATAATTGCATAAGAATGATCATTTAAATAGTGCTCTAAAATACTACTACTTTGTTAAATTTTTTATTTATTTGGTTCTTTAAATAATATCCAAGGAATGTGGTTTTTTCTCTTTATCATTACAATTTTAGCATTGCTCTTCTTTTACATTGGTTGTTATCTAATGTATTTTTTAATATTCTTTCTCAAAATTAAGAAGCATGTATGTATTGTTTGATTCACAACTTACAATATATACTAAACAAATGTTTGTAACTGATAAATTAAATATAACTATGTAATAATAAAAAAAATTGCATACTTTGTTAGGTTCTGAAGACAATAACTTGTATATATATTTTATGGAAGCTTATGATTTGTTTTTACTAAATGTTTATTTTTATATCCATATGATATTTTTCTCAATTAATTGTGTCTATTCTTATAAGGTTATAGAAGTGGCATCTATCTTTGGAAGATGAGGACGAAATTATGCATGCAATTAGAGTAATTATTTTATATGTGAAAGTCTCATCTGAAAATAATATAAAAGTTGATACTACTATAAATAATATATTTTATGATAAAATTTTCATGTTACACTATCAAAAATCGAGGTAAAAGATCAAGACATATTATATTTTTATATTATTTTTTAATAAATACCAAATATTCCCTCAGTTCTTAAATAAAATCAAAGGAAAAATATTTCAAGACAGGCTTTGAA